>NC_071985.2:39964772-40267803 GCF_028885655.2 Pongo abelii | reverse complement strand
AATTTGTTTTGACCAATTGTAATGGGTCACAGCTGGTTTACACTGGCTATGGCCGAACCTAACTGGTTTCAACTGATTTTGACCAGCTACAATCAGTCTATGCTGGTTCTGACTAGTCATGGATGGTCCCCATCAATTTGGAGTAGTTTCAACTGATTGCAATCAGTTTAAATTTAGGCTGTGATGGCCCAACTAGTTTAGGCCAGTATTGACTGGCCACAGCTGGTTTGGATTGGCCTTTTCAAAACCTGATCTGGAAAGGACCCATGCTGGTTAATTATTCATTAGTGTGATTGCTTTTATCTCAGACATTTGGATTTTAAGCCCAATGAGAAGTCTTCCCTTTGTACCCTCAGGGACCTTTCTAGTGCTAGTGATGGGATGGAGAGGAGAGGTTCTCTGGGACTCTGAATTATACCTCCCTGGGTAAGTTTCTCCAGGTATGGTGTGAGGACCCTGAGCATCAAAATCACCTAACACACTGATTAAATAAGCAACTGGACTGCTTCTCTCCTGCCAACCCCCAAACATTACTGAATAGGACTTGTTGGGGTGAGCACAGAAATCTATCATTAAGACCTCCTGATGATACTGAAGCCCAACAAGGTCTGTAAACTTATCCTGGGACAATCAGTGTAAAACACTGTGCTTGCCTAGCTCTTTAACTCCCTTCTTGGTTACCCAGCCCTATTTCCACATTTTCCAAATGTGAAATTGTCTCAGAGCCACTGTGTGACTTACCAAAGATCACACAATTGGTTAGCCCAAGAGAGAGCACTGGAAGGCGAGCTTTCAGATTCCAAAACCAGGATTTTGCACCTCAAACTTAGTTTAGGGAGAGTGACATAAACCAAGAGGGTATTTATAATAAAATGACTGTCGAAACTGCCTAAACACAGAACCATATCTTTCAAACATGCTTCAAATTATCGTTTAGCACATGTCCAAATGATCAGAAAAATTTCTCAGACCTCCCATGGAGACTTCAGGGAGATATTCTAACTTTCCATAAAGTATTGAGAAACTCTACAAAACTCCTTCATTCCCTGCTACTATTCCTATGATCGAGCACATCACATCAGGGCTACATCTCTGAGCCTCTTAATATTAGAAATCCCTTTACTTTTACCTATATGATAGTATTTAGTTGGGACAGTGGAATTTGAATGTAATCAAGACCAGAAAAAGAAGCAACATGAGCTGCCTTGGTAAAGAAGTCAAGATTATGGACTTCAAAGTTCCTGAAAGAGATTGTTTCAAGCCAGAAGAGGCCAGGATGAACTACAGGAGTAGAAAAAGATTTTGGAAACAAAGATTATGTCACTGATGACTACAAAGGTCATGCTTATGATGATTTCTGATCATCATAAATGGGGATGACCTATTTATAGATAATAGGATGCTAACTTCTGTTGGTAAGAAGAGTTCAATCCTCTTTTGAGTCTGACTTGCTTGACCTAACCCATCTAAGACACTGCACAGGAACTTTCAATAACTATGATTCAAGGCTATATATTTTAACTTTGAATCTTCCAACTTTTAGAAAGTCTATTATGGTACTGAAACCAGAAGTGGTCCACTGGAGAAAAATAGAAAACAAGGACAGGATAGCAGAAACTAAATTGATTAAAACTCATAGGGTTGAGTTGAGAAAAGGAAAAGGCCATTTCATTCACTTAATGAGAAATTGTATTGAGGAGTAGGTTTGGGGATTTGGTTTTTGTTTTCTGTACCATGCAGAGAGCATTTTCCACCCCCAAAGGATTTTACTCCTTGCGAATTCTAATCATTCCCCAAAGGACAATTTTCTTTGACTAAATAAGGTTTCTCGGTTGTAATGAACTGTAAAAGAGACTTATAAGCTCTTCCTCACTTATAAAACCATCACAGATGAAAAACAATTAGAAGAATCTTGCTTCTTTAGCCTGCAGAAAGTGGAGCAAGAATCTCCAACCTGGGGTAGGTTTTAAAGTCCAAATCAGGAATATTGGGCTTCAAGGCCTAAGGAAGGATTGAGGTCAGACAGGATGGATGCCTCATCAATGTTCTTCCTGCATGTGAGAGTTCCAGCCTAGCCCATGAACCCTTGAGAAAGAACTCTGAATCACTAAAGCACCTCTCATTTGAAGAATATGTGTTCTGTGAGATAATATTAACTTGCCAAATCTGCCTTTCCAAAGGAAGAAACGTGACCCATTTATAAATGTTGAGTTAGAAACTCCATGCAGAATTAAGTGACCTCTGGAAGTTGTCTACCAGTGTGGGTTCTACAGATATTTCTTCAAAGACTAAAAAGGCTTATTTCTCTTCAAAAATCTCAGCTAATTTCCCACAGCTGGCCTCAGAAGCATGCAGGAGGCTCTGGCTCTTTCATCTGGGCAAGGCTGGCAGAGGAAGGAGGAACCTTCTTCTTTTGTAGGCAGATTATGAGAATAAATTATCACTCATGCTCCTTAGATATCTATATGGAAATAGGTGCACAGACACCTGATTTAGAAAGGATTCGAGTATTTATAACAAGTCTTTCCGAGCCTGGGAAACAGAATACAATCTCTGAACAAATGGGAACTATAAAGAAATATTATTAAGCTAAACATGTATTCATATTCAGGGACAGACTTACCTCTCTCTGTTTAGTTCATTTCCAAATTAAGAACAATTCCAAGCAAACCCCCACCACCTCACATGAATTCTAGTAGACAAATAGCTGTGTCTCCACAATACCAGGAATATTTGGGACAGGCGAATGTTGCATGTCCAGTTTGAAGGGTGATTATACGAATTGGGTCACTCTTGTCATACCCAACTAAATCAGAGTCAAGAAGCCAGGGTGGGAAAGCACTTGGGTCACATAACACTGTGCAAAGAATTTAATTTTTTGCAAGCCTAGCTGCCGAAACTGCCTGCTGTAACTCTAAAACCAGTTAGATCCAATAGCTGCTGAAACAGCCTGCCACAACTCTTAAGACTAGATTTTACCTACCACCGTCACCCACCAATCAGAGCTTACCATCTCCTAAAACTCTACCAGTGCCAAGAAACTTTCTTTCAAAACAGTAAATAACATTTCCCTTTCTAATAACCCCCTCTACTTTCTCTTTGCTCTTCAGACGCACCAAAGAGCACCCAGTCTCTAGGTATGTCTCGAATCACTATTCTGTGATTCTAAAAATACAATGTCAAGTTTAGAGATCCACCTTTATATTTTATTTTGACTTCAACACAGTGTATTATAGGTTGCCAAAAATCTGTATATTTAGAATGATCTAGATAACAAGCTCTATTTTTCCTTTTTATGTTCTTTTTCCAAACTCCCTAAAATGACACTTAGTGAAAGTACATGAAAAACTAACTGTAAAGCACCCTACAAATATAGAATGTCATAATTGCTGAGATCTCATTGCTCTTAAAAATTGATAGAAATCCTTTCAGAAACATTTTCAGTAAGAAATACCTTCTTGACTATAAATCATTAATGCTGTATATTTCTCTCCCATCCCTCCACTCTGAGTGCTACAGAAGAAGCTTAAAACCAAGAGAAAATAACAATAAATGATATTACAACATTGTTTTGAAATGAGAATTGGTAGTATAGGGCAGGGGAGAAACAGATGGGAAAGAAAAGTACCCTGAGAGGATTATTTTTGTTTAAATAAGTTCATAATATGTGAAATGCACGATGGAAACTGACAGGGGAAGTGGAAGATCATTGTTTGAATAGCATCAATATAAACACAGATGCAAAAGAAATTGGCTTGGGAGATGGAAAAGCCTAGCTTGAATAATGTTGCTATACTAATAAAAACCATAAAAAGGGGAAAATATACAGAGTGGGTGATTATTTCTGTGATGCCTGAAGATGCACCTTTCCACTGATATCAAGGGGAAAGGAAAATATGTCTTAGCTATGCCTTCGTTGGCTATTTTTGCTACAGTTCATAATTCTTCTAGGTTTCACCAGGTCACGATTTATCTATCTACTGGGTTGTATGCTAAGCAGACCTCTATCTCAGAATGAAAGAGGCTGCATATGGGTCAGTCCTGGGGAATATAAAATATGGAGATGTGAAGCATGAATAAGTCCAACCCAAATCCCAGCCCTTGTTGACATTCACACGGTTTAATGGGAACCACAAAAATGTTTAGGGCAGACAGAGGACAAGGACAGCTATCCTCACTCCTACTCACTGCCTACCCACTCCTACTGTGCTCTAGGGAGCCCCTTCTGTGCCTCTCTTTCTTCACTACCTGCCTATGTTATCCTGGGGAGAGAGAAAGATATTTGTTAGTCGTATGGTAATATTTATCAAGTATATCAGTAGAAAGAGCAACTGCTCTCCACTCAAACTTTTTAGTATTCCACTGGCTTGGCTGAAAATCTTTGGATTGCATTCATAAAAAGTAACCGTGGATAACAACAATAATAATAATGACAGCCAGTTTGTATTAAGGACAATATACCTGGCAGGCATTGTGGAATGTGCATTATCTACATCATCTCTTGTAATCCTCACAACAGCCTGTGAAGTAGGCCAATTACTCCCATTTTGCTGATAGGAAAAATGAGGTTCCAAGAGGTTTAATAAATTAATGAAAGTGGCACAGCTATTAAGAGGAGCTGGATACAGGTCTCCCAAAGTTTAGGCTGTCTGCCTTGACCCAATATTCATGGTTAATCTTACATGCATTACATTACTTGAGGGACGTGGGCAAAGTTCACCCTAACCCCAATCTCCATTTTAGAGTTTCCTGAAATGTCATCATTAATAATTCAGCATTTTGTATTAAGCATTGCTCACTTCTTGCAGGGCTTATATTGCAAGGGACCAATGTAAAAAAAAAAATACCCATCTACTTTCCTTTATGACAACTAAGACACAGAAAGCCTTGGAAAACAGAAAGAGCAGAGGATGTATTAAAGGGTGGGGGAGGGGAGAGAAGAGAAGGCACTAAAACCAACCTTTACCTATTTTATAATTGTTTCATGGGGGCAAGCTTTGTGAGGAAGAAGGAAAGTAAAATATGGCAGAAAAGATTTCAATTAGATATAAAGTATTCCAAATATAAGACATTGTCATGGCCAATAGCGGGAAGCTGAGGAGTGTCCTTCCCTGGAGACTTTTGAGGTGAGGGAGGGATCTCTAGAAGAGCATCTTGCACAAGACAGAAGATGGACAAGATGGTCTTCAGGGGAGCTTCCCGTGCTGCTATCCAGTGTGCTGGTGCTGAGCTGATTGGCAGTCCTTTCCGAGCTTTGAGAAATACACTCATCCTGTTTCATCTTATTTCTGTTATCCTGGACAGAGGCAGTAGCTCTTTTCTGTGAGAAGGGTCGTTGTGGAGAAGCAGTTCCCCCGTGATAAGATCCAGGAGGAAGAATAAGCAGGAAAGAAGGGGTAAGGCTCCTCACTGTTGACAACCAAAAGGGGCAGATGCTTCATAAAAGATGACAAGCAATCACCTTTACAGGGGGTGATAATATGTCTGGTTGATCTGATGTGTGGCTGTTCTGCCACTGTTGTCCGAACAGAAGCAACTCCATTAAGAGGCTCAGGATGTGCTGGGCAGTTTTCTTCTTCCAAATCAAAATATTATTTCTTTTCACTAGTTGCAATTTGTTGTTCAATGAACAATGATGGGATTTTATTTTAAATCCTTTTCCTTTTTTTTTTTTTTTTGCTCTTTGAAAATGCTTAAGAATGTGCAGCTCTCAGCCCCAAGCACATAGACTTATGTTTTAAGTAAAACCAGAAGAGTTGGAATAAAAAAAAAGTAAATCAGAAAAGCACTTTTTCTCTGCTTTAACAGAAACTTGCTGGAAACGGAAAGTTCCTTTGAGGGGTCAACTCATCCATCCTCTTGAATTTAGGCAAGAAAAACTGACTCCAAACCTGGATGAATCCCACTTCGTGCAACCCTCAGGTTCCATGCTTGCCTCTCTGCCTCTGTGTCATTGATTTGGGTTGGTCCTCTTTGAAATGAACACTGGATGACTTCAGATATTTCAGCATCAGCAGCCTTGGTTCTGACGTGATAATGGTGTGATAGAGTAACAGTTTGAGATGTAACCTGGCACACAATTTTTTTTTGAGACAGGATCTCACTCTGTTGCCCAGGCTGGAGTGCAGTGGTGTGATCATGGCTCACTGCAGCCTTTACCTCCTGGGATCAAGCGATCCTCCCACCTCAGCATCCTGAGTAGCTGGGACCACAGGTATGCGACATCAGGCCTGGCGTGTGTGTGTGTGTGTGTGTGTGTGTGTGTGTATGTGTAAAGACAGGGTCTCCCTATGTTGCCCAGGCTGGTCTTGAACTCCTAGGCTCAAACAATCCTTTTGCCTCAGCTTCTCCAAGTGTTAGGATTACAAGTGTGAGCCACTGTGACCAGCCACAATTTTTTTTACCTCCCTGTGTCCATCCTTGCTCCAGCTGTTGACAAGGGGCCACCTTCAACCCCAGAGCTAGAGAACAAAGATGTCACATTGTCAGCTTCTGAAATAAAGTGTTGAGATTTCTGGTGTAAGACAGAAAATATAAGAAAAGGAATTACTCTAAGCAGAAACATCTCTGCCCCAACTGTTTTCTCCATATGTAAAAGAGAGAGGAAAGAGTCAGAGGGGAATACAGGAAGCAGAGATGTGGATTCCTCTTTGTGTCTTGCTCCCACTACACCCAGATAATTTGAAAGAAGGGAGTAGAACAAGAATCACTGTTTTTCTGGGGTCAGAGAGAGACCTATGTCTTCAGCATAGAGAGAGAGAGATGCAGAGAGATTCAGTCTTTAACATTCCTTCCAGGGACCTTGGTGCCTTTGGGCATGTGAACAACAAAGCAGAAAGATTGCAAGGCTATGCTGGGGCAGTGAGGACCCCTGAGTGCCCCCTTCGTCTTTCCAGGGTCTCAGAAAGACTCAGAACCATGTGATCTTCAGGCTCGCAAGAAGGATGAGGAAGGGCTGATGGATGCACAGGAACCTGAGAGTCCAAACAAGGAAAATGAAGAGTAACCCTATGAGCCTGGATGGTGGAGGCTACAGCAAAACCACAAATACTTCAGAGAATGCGGCTCCTAAAGGACTGGGATGACCGAACACCTTGTGGTGGGGCAGTTTGAAAGGGGCTTCCTCAAAGACCAAACATTCATGTTACATCCCAAAGGACAACAGATCAGGATCAAGACAGGTGGACCCTGGGAAATGGGCAGCTCCTGTCCAGATGACACCATGGTGGGGCACCATTGCAAAACCACCTCCTCTCCAGCTAAAACTCTGTGCTGAGGAGGTGGGGGAGGGAACAAATTCAAAGGGAGAATTTTTTCAAATCTATAATGTAATTGAATCCTAACCCCATTTTCCTGAGAAGATACTACATAGGAGTAAATTTACTCAAAAGTGACTAGATTAAGTTTCTGCATCGGGTGGAATGAGGGCTTAGGTTCAGATAATTGGCTTTTAAGAAGATGAAGAAACTTATTTTTGTTCACTTGAACCTGTATTAGTGAAAATTCATATCCAACAAGTAGGTTACATTCCATGGAGATACTTATATTACACATTGTTAAGAAAAAATGTACATAAGGATTTCCCAGCAGAATCATCTGAGTTCTGTTACTAGTGCTAAGCCCAGCACTTCTCTGTGCCCGAAAGGAACGAGTTGTTCAAATAAACTCTTCCACTCTGAGCTAGGATTGCTACAGGAGATAAAAGTTCCAGGCTCAGTGTGGCTAGCTTCAAGGCACCATCTCATTAGGATTCTTTCTTTAATTAATTATGCAAATAGGTTATTGATTATTAATTAGAACATTTAGTGATGTTATTAAGAACTCGGAAGATAAATCTCGTTGTCTTGTATTTAACTGGTAGATTGTATAAGCAATAAAGAGTACATGAGCAATAGCTGCATAATTACATTTTATGAATAGCAGAAACCTGTAAGGGATATGGAGAGATTTAATTGACATTTAACAAGATAACTACAGCAAATTAATTAGGAATTATCTGCTAAAATATGAATTAACTTCTAATAATATTTTAACCAGCTACTCAGTGATGCTAGTGTCTTCTTATTGTTGCTAAAATACCTAAATAAAATATCCTACTAGTTAATACGATAGTGCTAATTTGTCTCCCAAATAATCAATCAAGTTTTATTGAGATTTATTGTGTAGCCAGGACATATTAGAGGATTAAAAAGAGGTATGGCACGTGGTTTCCACTGTCATGAGACTCACAGTGGGGAGTTCTGGGGAAAAACCCAGCACAAGTGACTGTTAGGAGCAACCACTTTAGTGTGTTTGCAAAACCTGACTCACTTTGTCTCTTGAAGCCTCAGTTTTCTCATCTATAGAATGGGAAATGAGTCTCTCTAACTCAAGGTTTGTTGTAAAAATGCCTCAGTGCCTGCTACATAAGAATTGTTCAATAAATATTGGCTTAGTTCTAACCTTACTATATGATCCTGAGAAGAAAACAGACTCAACAAACGCAATCCACACACAGACAAAAAGGATTCCTGGATTGTTTCATGAAGCAGAGTTTGCACACCTAGACACGGGAATAACCTAATGCCCATAAAAGAGGTAATGGTTAAATAAGTGGTTATTCATACTACAGAGCTGTCCACATCAGATAACCAGTGTGAGGCTCCTCCAAGTAGACTAACATGGATAGATGTCCAACAAGTTTACAAAATGTAAATATATGATGCCATTGATATTTTTTAATTGGCACATACAACATAAATTCTACATATACTTAATGAGCATATATAAATATATATGAAAATGTAAAAAAAAACAAAACCCATGCCTGGAAGTATACTCCTCAAGCACTTAGCCATGCTACCTGGGCAAGGGGGATGGAGGAAGATTGGAAGAACTGATAAAGGGGACTTTAGTCTTCTCTATAAAGTTTATTTTTAAAGAACATTGTATCACTTGTGTAATTAAAATTTAAATTACAAAGAAGAAATGGGATCACAATGCAGATAAAGTTGGAGTGGTTTGGAGGGCTATGCAGGGTGGTAGATGCCAGCGGGGAGAGGGGAAAGTAGAGAACACGCACAGAGTCCTCCAGCTTTCATTACGCACCTGCTGAATGCACGTGCAAAAGGGGATGGAGGAACATCACGGAGCTGGAGGGCAGGGAGGGGCCTGCTGGCTGAAGCTGGAAAATAGCGTAATGGTTAAATAGACTGAAAAGGAGCACAATACGGAATCCAGGCTGAGAAGCTTGTACCTGGGGAGCAGGCAGTGGGAAGTATCTGTGGGGTCTGGAGTAAGGGAAGGTTAAGGCGCAAGGAATATTTTAAAAGATTGATTGGACAAAAGATAGGTGAGAAACAAGGAGCCTCCTGAAGGCTGTTGAAGGCACCTGGACATGCAGCATGAAACACCTGAGTTGTGGGGATGCAGAGAGAAGAGTAAACCTGAAAGACAACTGGGAGCAAACAATGGCAGGAACTGATGAAGGGGAGGGATGCGGTCAAGATCAGCTCAAACCATCTAGCCCAGGAGCCCGGAGGAACAGGGAGTGGTATCTCAGAATGTAGAGTTCTAGGCCATAGTTGGACATCTGGGTGGAAATGTCTAGTTGTTGGGTTGCATGCAGAGGAAGTTCTTCTAGTTTCCTTCTGAGAGGGATTAGCTGAAGCCACGAGAGTGTACAAACTCCCCAGCAATGTGAGTGAGGTCAATGTGGAGAGGGAAAGACAGAGTCAAGAACTGAAGGAGGAGAACCCGCTTGCTCAGAAGTTCAGCACTGGCATTTGAGCCTCCTCCATCAGATGCTATTTACTAGGTGCAGGTGCCACTAAAAGAATTGTATTTATTTATTTATTTATTTACTTATTTATTTTGAGACAAGGTCTTGCTCTGTCACCCAGGCTGGAATGCAGTGGCACAATCTTGGCTCACAGCAACCTCCAGCTCCCAGGTTCAAGTGATTCTCCTGCCTCACCCTCCCGAGTAGCTGGGATTTCAGGCGCGTGCCACTGCACCTGTCTAATTTTTGTATTTTTAGTAGAGACACAGTTTTGCTATGTTAGCCAGGCTGGTCTTGAACTCCTGACCTCAAGAGATCTGCCTGCCTCGGCCTCCTAAAGTGCTGGGATTACAGGCGTGAGCCACTGAGCCCGGCCTAAAAGAATGTTATATCTACACCAGGGAGGCCTCTTTCTTTCTTAAGAAATAATTTTTAAAACTAAGGGAGGCCCACAGAGCTATGTGTATTATATTGTAAGAATGCTTTTCCCTGGCAATCTGCATTCCACTGCACTTTCCTGTTTGAATAAGCTGAGAGCTGTGACGGAGAAGTGACTGCTGTTTGCACTGGCTGGGCTCTCCAGGAAGGCCTCTCTCTTTTCCTTTGGAAGCAGTTACTGACTCAATGATGAATCTTTCAGTGGTCATGAGCCTTGCAGTGATCCTCTTGCCTCAGCCTCCCAAAGCGCTGGGATTACAGGCATGAGTCACCGTGCCTGGCCCTTTTTTAATCCATTTTGACCTCATGCATCCCTTCCAAGAAGAAAAAAGAGAGTTATGCCTATTTTCCCCTCTAGGTTTTTTCATTTGTGAAAAAAGTAGAGTAAGTTATTTTGCCAAGATTGCTTGGTAACTGATTGAAAGAAATAACAAATACCTAAGGAAAGTAACAGACACTTACTAATTGCCAAGCACTGTGCAAAGAATTGTATCTGCATCATCTCATTTATGATTATCCCCTTTATAAAGAGGTCACTGAGGCTTCCTAGGACAAACAGGAGGGAGCAGAGCCAGCACTAAAGCCCAGGTGGTCTGACAACAGAGTCCCTCCTGCTTAACCACGCACTGCATATAATAAGGAGGCAGCTTTCATTCTTTTACAATTTAGATTTTTTTGGTTGACCTTTTGTATTAGTCTGTGTTCTTCAGAGAAATAGACCAATAGGATATGTATGTGCATGTGTGTAAAATATGTATTATATTATATATATGTAATATACATTATAATTCTATATATTATGATATATAGCTAATTGTTATTTTATATATATTATATATTCATATGTATAATATATATTATATATTCATATATATTATATATTCATATGTATTATATATTATATATTCATATATATTATATATTCATATGTATAATATATATTATATTATATATTCATATGTATAATATATATTATATTATATATTCATATGTATAACATATATTATATTATATATTCATATGTATAACATATATTATGTATTATATATTCATATGTATAATATATATTATGTATTATACATTCATATGTATAATATATATTATGTATCATATATTCATATGTATAATATATATTACATATAAATAAAATAAGAAATTAGCTCATGCAACTATAGAGGCTAAGTCCCAAGATCTGGAGTGGCAAGCTGCCCCAGGAGAGCCAATGGTGTAAGTTCCAATCCAAATGCCAGTGGGCTCAAGACCCAGGAATAGCCAATGTTTTAGTTTGAATCCAACATCAGGAAACAAATGATGTCCCAGCTCAAAGGCAGTCAGGCAGGCAGGAGGAATTCTGTCTTACTCTAGGCAGGGTCAGCCTTTTTGTTCTATTCAAGCCTTCAACAGATCAGATGGGGCTCGCACACATTAGCAAGGACAATCTGCTTCACTCAGTCTACCAATTCAAATGTTAATCTCTTTCAGAAACACCTTCACAGACACACTCATAATAATACGTGACCAGGTGTCTAGGCACCCCACAGTCCAGTCAAGTGGACACATGAAATTAACCATCATATCCGCATTGTTCCCTAGAACTACTCTGATGGATAGGGGCTATGAATTTGTTTGTTCAGAATTTTTTTTTTTTTTTTTTTTGGTCTCCTCTCTCTGAATTCCTCTTCTTAGAAAGAAAAGTCACCATGAGCAGACAGAGAAGAAACTCATGCCACCTTCATTTGGCAATCAGGTCCCAGAAGTCGTCTGGCAGAGACCACGTGATCTTCTTTCAGGGCTGTGCCAAGGAGACCCCTCTACTGGATGGGAGCCTAGGCTATAGGGTCAAGAATTGTCCAACTCTGAGAGTCTGTGTACCTTGATAAGTTTGCTCTTTCTGGGTCCTTTTCTTCTTATTTTATGTGAAGGAAGCTTCAGAGCTCAGTGATGGTGAGGCATTTGTTTTGGCTATTCAACTTCTTCCCCAAACTGGAAGGGTATTTTTTAAGGGTGTAGTAAAGTGCAGTCTAAGAACACAGCCTTTGTAGTCAGAGCCAAGGCTAAATTTCAGCTCTGCCAACTGCTAGGTATGTGAGTGAGTTCCTTAATCTCTGTAATACTCACAGGATTGTTGCAGATCGATGTGTTAATGTATGAGAAGCAAGCACTTATGATGGTGCCTGCCAGGTGGTTAGCATCAAATAAGTCTTCACTGGTCCTGTTAAAACAGAAGGCAGGCCCATTTCACCTGTATCAGTCACTGCCTACAGCCAATAATCAGGCCAAGAGGTCCTTTGTTGCCACCTAGTGGCCATTAATTGCACTACACCACATAGCTAAACCTACCTAAACGCAAATACAAATGCAACTTAGGTGCCTAAATGAAAGAAAAGGCAGGGTAAGATTATGTACCAGTGAAACTACCACCTTCACTCTAGGAAGCTTGATTTTTACACTTCTGCTGCTTGGTGACAGGAGCTGCCTCATCAAGAAAGCACTGATGCATGCACAACGAGATGAAGAACATTTTTTGTTATAAATTGGAAAGTTTATTTTATTATTTTTTTAGAATCTATTTACAAGATTAGTAAAATGTATGGAAAGGTGGGTAGAGAGATAAGCGTGTGTTCCGATTAAATAGACCACAGGCCAATGCAGCATGGAAGAAAAGACTTCAGTGACGGATTGTCTGGAGCCCACACAGGGGTTTTCAATAAAATCCAGGCCAAAGTGCCTTAGGCACACTGTGTTGAAGGTTTTAGCAAACTTGAGCAGAGAGCAAGCTTCCAACTCACCTCACTTCCTTCCTCCCTTGCTCCCAAGCTCCACAGAGACATCGTTTAGGGAAAAAATAGTTAGGCAGTCTCCTTCCATTTCTCCAAATGTCAAAGTGAAGTCCAACAGAAAGCAATTAACAGATGTCTGCCCAGCAGAGAGTGTGGGAGTACCAGGCAGCAATGAGCACAAGACATATCTTAGCATATCACAGGGTGGCCCCATTTACTCCCCATTAACCAGCTAAAAATAGCCTCTCTACTTCCTCAGCTTTCTGTCTTTATTAGAATCAGTCCCAACAGTTTAGCTCTTTCCCCTTGAAAGCTTCCTTAAACAAGTGGCAAGTGAGAGAACTAAATGTGGACTCAGCTCAGGTGCAAATTTCCCCAGGGAATTTCTAGCCCCTCCCTGCAGGTAACCCACCACCAACTATTCCTAAAAACTTACCCCAGACTCCACTCAGCCAGCCCCCATACCAGAGGCAAGATAATAACCAAACTCTCCCTGGAGAGGGAACAGAGTTGGTTGTTGGGGAGAGATTATATGTGGTTAGATAGCAAGATCTTATTTGTGACATTAAATGAGCAAACCATAAAGCATCTAAAATGATTAATTTCTCACTGGCGCTGTCAGTGAGCTGTCATCAACTGACAGTTCTGTCATAAGTGTCATTTTTAATGTCACAAGTCTATTCCCCATCAATGTCATTAAACAATTATGTTTGGTTTATAAAAAGAAAGGGGGACGGAGGGGGATGTGTGGAAAGCCATATGTAATGCTTAAGCAATTATATACTTTGCTGTTCCTGGATGGCAGTCCCAGCCAACAATTAAATCTTACTTGATTTGTTCATTTAGGCAAATTATCAATTATTTGGAGGCGTCAGCCTGGGTAATTTTTTCCTCTCCACTGGCAGCAGCCACAGTGCCCTGCCAGGATTGATATGAACACGATGGAGGCAGAGCTTTGATAATGAGCCCTCTCAGAGCCTGAGCCTGCAGCTCTGCTCTCTCTTTTTTTGTGCTAGGACTGTTGTGTTTTGTTTGTCAGCGTTTGGCATATGGGTGAGACGGCTAATTTTGTGAGCTGTTTAAATGGAGATAGCTTTTCTAATAAGTATGCTTCCTCCTCCTTCCTTTTAAACATTTTGGTAAATATAACCTGTTAGGCAGCTACCCCCTCACTTCTTCTCTTCTACCTTGGTTTTTCTTCATGCTGGTTATGCTGGGGCCACATTGCTCAACTCCCACTCCTGCCCCAGGTATCTGCTACACATCTGTTTCAATGGATATGTTCACCAGAGCAGCAATACCAATGACCCTTTCTGATTACTCTGTAGCATCAATAGAGAAACAGACGTATGTGGTGGGGAGGAGTCTAGCCTGGGTGAAGATTTAAGACCAGACTTTGTGAGAATGAAAAAGTGAAAGACAGGAGGACACTCTTGCATTCTACAAAGGGATTCCTTTCTGCACTAGGGTTTCTGGGGTCAGGCCTAGAAAGAGTAGGTTTCTTTCTAAAGCATTAAGGAGCAGGCCAGGGAGGGCCTGAAACATTTATCAAAAAAGAGACCCTTATATAGAATGCCATCTGGGCAATTGTCATTTACACCTTGAGTCCTCATATAGATCTGACCCTTTCCTGGTGGATTCCAGAAACTGGTACATAACTGTACTTGGTTCAGTTTTATGACTTTGGCTTCTTGTTGGCATCTGGGGTGGACATCTGTTGTTTTTGCCTGCCAGCATCTTTGCTCTTCTGTAAAGAAGACTCCTGATTTTCCTGGCAGAATCATTTCTTGCTCACTCTCAGACCATGTACTTTGGGTGTGGTTGGCCCCACTCCAGGCTCTAGGAGTGAACAACTGGCTAAGGCATGATCCATAAAGACATCCTATTCCCCTGGCCACACTAATTAGTTCAGAGAAGGAACATGGCTCAAATTGATCCAATGGGAGCCCACCCAGAACTTTTCCTGGTACTAGTGAGATGCAGTTTGAGTCTGGAAATGCTGGGGGCTCTCTTGCCACCACGAGCAAAAGTGTGTCTGAAACTGAAGCTAATACAGAGAAGAGCAAAGATGTGTCATTCCAGGTGGCATCGGAACACCAGGTGGCATTGGAGCCTCCAGTGTGCCTCTGCAGTTAGTGTAATCCTGGGCTTTTTAATGAGATCAACCAATAAACTTCCTTTTCACTTAAGCTTGGTCAAGATAGGTTTCTACCCCTTGTAATCAGGAAAATCCTGACTAATCCAGATTTTCGTTCATTCTCAGTTCTCCGGTTCTTCCCTCTTGCATTTACGGCCAGTTTGTCTGCGAGTGTCTGTCTCTACTATTACTCATATAATGGCTTCCATTTTGTTTTATTGTTGTAGCTTCATTTTGGTTGGATAGATTGTCCAAACTCTCTCCCCACCTCCATCTATTGACCTAATGGCGGTGGAGGGTTCTGTATGGGGAATTACCAGCCTGCTAGCTTTTTGAAATTGTATCCTGGCATTTAGAAGCTTTTTTCACTGGCTGGCTGGATTGAAGCCAACTCTTTGAATTTAACACTGAATGTGGCTAAGACACATGTAAATATTACTCAAGAGTCCCTTACAATCTTAGCAATAATTAAATGAAGAAAGACGAAAGGGAGGAAAGAAGGAAGAAGAGGAATGGCAGAACAGGGCACAGACCCCCATCTCTTGCACCCATATCCCACGTAAACACAGTGTTGCGATGTCACACTGCCATTTCCTGAGGCCACAAATGCTTAAGACCTTTTAAGCCACTGGGCTATGCACAGTGTGGGAACCTGGCCAATGCTCCCATCTTAAGCATTATCCAGCTTGCAGTGGCCATGCCTCAAGTTCTCACTCTTATTTTTTCAAATATTCTTTCCCTGCTTAGCCCCATCCATTGAATAACAGTTTCTCTCCATCCCCAGCTTCTCCAGTTCTCTGGCTATGTCACATCACATCACCTCCTTCCTACCATTGTCCCGTACACTCTGCCTCAAGCTCCAGGGAGTCTCCAGTCCTTAGGAGACATCATTTATAAAACCACTCATTTACACTTAACATACAGAGGCTTACTGGTATCCACTTTAAGGGGAAGTGGAAAGATAGCCACTTAGAAATGAAGAGGGTTATTTATTGCACCTGGCATAGCATTTGGATGGGGTCTACTCACTGCCAAAGAGAAACCTGGCAAAAAGTGGAAAATTGAATCCTGTTTTGTCCACACACCACTCATGCCAAAGATGTTCCACTGAATTGACAGGCTTTCCGACTCAATCGATTGGCTCTTTTTGTCATCTGGTAGACTCAGAAACAGTTCTCCCTTGAGCTCTTTAGTTTGCAAAAGATAAGTACACACTGACTTGAAAGAACAATGGAGTAGAATAAACATGTGTGTCCTCTAGCTACATTTTGCAAGCAGAATCGGAGAAAGAAAAGAAGAGAGAAAAAAATGGGTAGGGTGGCAGAAAGAGCTGGGGGCTAGAGGGGGAGATGGAGAGAAAGAGAGAGAATGACACCTAATGGCAAATCTGCCTAGACCGCCCCAGCTGTGCTATGCTGGAAGTGTAGTTTTGCCCTATCCCAGCAGCTGTAGCTAGGGCCCAGGTGTTTCTGGAACATTGACGTGATTCTGTGGTTGATATCAGAACTAATGTCAGGGAAAAAAAATCTAAATTACATTTAAAAGGAATCTACCTTTTTATCTTTTAACCTTAGGCCTTCCCCAGCCATGCAGAAAAATCAATCTTGGCTAATCCACTGACCAAGAAAAAGGGAAAAGAACAGAAGAAAACGTTGCTTTAAACAGCTACTTGATGCTTAAAGAGTTATCAGAGGGAAGGTGATCCGAGAGCTCACCAGCAGAAACACAGGCTCAAAGGGCTGAATTGAGCAGCTTTTTATCCGTATCCTCTGGCTGGTCATTAGCTGGGGAGTCAAGGATAGACTTACCTCACATCTTACCTTATAAATCTTTGTTGTTGTTGTTGTTGTTTTGTTTTTTTGTTTTTTCAGCAATATCTTCATATATGTACTCTTTTTTTAATTATACTTTAAGTTCTAAGGTACATGTGCACAATGTGCAGATTTGTTACCTATATATACATGTGCCATGTTGGTGTGCTGCACCCATTAACTCGTCATTTACATTAGGTATATCTCCTAAGGCTATCCCTCCCCTCTCCCCCCCACCCCATGACAGGCCCTGGTGTGTGATGTTCCCCACCCTGTGTCCAAGTGTTCTCATTGTTCAATTCCCACCTATGAGTGAGAACACACGGTGTTTGGTTTTCTGTCCTTGCAATAGTTTGCTCAGAATGATGGTTTCCAGCTTCATCCATGTCCCTACAAAGGACATGAACTCATCCTTTTTTATGGCTGCATAGTATTCCGTGGTGTATATGTGCCACATTTTCTTAATCCAGTCTGTCATTGATGGACTTTTGGGTTGGTTCCAAGTATTTGCTATTGTGAATAGTGCCGCAATAAACATATGTGTGCATGTGTCTTTATAGCAGCATGATTTATAATCCTTTGGGTATATACCCAGTAATGGGATGGCTGGGTCAAATGATATTTCTACCTTATAGATCTTAAACCAACAGCAGCCATGCTTTCTTGACATTTCTTTGCTGAGAGCTGCAAAAACTGGTTTCTTCACTATTCTTGATACAATATAGCCAACTATATGATCGTTAGGTAGGCATTAACTGCAGAAATCAAGATAGAGTTATTTCTACCTGTCATATAATGAGGAATCCATCTAATCTTTGTCCCCCAGTTCCTAGCACAGAACTTCAAAAATGCTTGGAATTTCCTAAGTGATAGGAGTGTCTTGTTATTCACAAGGAGTCCTTTTGATCATATTTGAGTTTATGTTAATAAGCTGACTCATGGTGGGGGTCTTAGTTTCAAGGGAGGGGCTGGTCACGCCAGAAAGACCAAGCACATGATTTAGAGAGTGGAACTTATGGGCCTATCCCCAAACACCAGGGAGAGAAGAGAGATTGGATATTGAGTTCAATCACATAAATAATGATGCAATCAATTATGCCTACTTAATGAAATCCCAGATAAAAACTGATCAACAGATCATCAAATGAGAGGGTGATGTACCCTGACTCCATGGGTACAGAAGCTCCTGTCCTTGGACCCTTCTAGATCTTGCTTTATGTATCTCTTTATCTGGCTGTTTATTTATATCCTTTATAATAAGACAGGAATTGTAAGCATGGTGCCTTTTGGGGTCTGTGAGGCATTCTAGCAAATTATTCAACCTCAGGATGAATGACTGGGGTTTCTCATAAGAGAAACCCCAAATTTGTAGTTGACTGGGCAGAAATGTGGGTAGCCTGGGACTCCCCTTGCAACTAGCATCTGAGGAAAGGGCAGCCTTGTTGGGGTCTTGTTGGGGACCTTGCCCTTTAACTTGTGGGATATGATGTTAACTTGGGAAGCTGGTGTCAGGATTGAACAGAATTGTAGGACACACAGTTGGTATCAGAGAATTGGTGTCAGAATGCACTGCCTCTTCAGCACTCTCAAGTAGGGAGGCCGCAAAAGGGACCATCCAGCATAAGACATGTGGTCTCTTAGCTCTGTAGTGACTGCTGTCACCTTATATTTTTATAGCAATAAGAAAATTGGTGGAATATTCACTTGGGCTAAGAGGCAAAGTTCATTGAATTTGGGACAGAATGCACCAGGATGAAGTCCATATGACCATTCTGCAGCAAGATGACTCTTCAAACATCCAAAAAGCATAATTTCTTTGCAATCTACTTATAATATTCCTAATTACCACCCCCTCCACTAACAACTCCATCCAGCAATCACCTCACCCCGACTTTAATCTCAACCAGAGCACTTATTACCACTTGGCATGAAAGGCACATGCTGAAGTCCCAGGAAGAGAAGAGTGACAGACCCACAGAGGTTGCCTGTCAGATCCACTAGAAATGGGGAACGTGGATATAGCAATCAATGAGGATGACCACAAATTTTCTTACTTTTTTCTTCTTTTTTATTGTGGTAAAATAAAAACATTTATTATTTTAGCCATTTTTAAGTGTCCAATTCTGTGGCATTAAGTACCTTCACATTATTCTGCAACTATTACTACCGTCTATATCCAGAATTTTTTCATCTTCCCAAGCTGAAACTCTGTACCCATTCAACACCAACTCCCCATTACCCCCTCTCCACAGCCCCTGGCAACCAATATTCTACTTTTTATCTCTATAAATTGGACTAATCTAGGTTTTGCAAATAAGTGGAATCACAATGTTTGTCCTTTTGTGACTGACTTTTTTCACTTAGCATAATGTCTTCCAGGTTCATCCATGCTGTAGCATATGTCAGAATTTCCTTCCTTTTTAAGGCTGCATAATATTCCATTATATGAACACATCACATTTGGTTTTCCTGTTTATCTACTGGTGAATACTTGGATTGCTTTCACTTTTTGGCTATTTTAAATAAAGCTGCTGTGAACATGGGTGTATACGAGTATCTGCTTGAGTCTCTATCTTCAAATCTTTTGCATATATACCCAGGAATGAAATTGCTGGATTATATGATAAGTTTTTTTAATGTGGTAATTATATGTTTAATTTTTAAGGGGAACTAATATATTATTTCCACAGCAGCTGCACCATTTTTCTTACCTTTTAAAAATATTTTCTCTAGGTTTTTAAAATGGTCTTCTTTATTTATACATTCATTAATTCTTAGATATGGGGTCTCACTATATTGTTCAAGCTAAAGTGCAGTGGCTATTCACAGACAGGGTCATAGGACACTGCAGCCTCAAGCTCCTGACCTCAAGTGATTGTCCTACCTCAACCTCCCAAGTAGCCGGGATTACAGGCATATGTCACCATGCTCAGCTTAAAAATTATGTACTTCTTGTGTGTGTTTTGAATTGGCAATATATTCACATGATACAAAACACAAGATTGATCACAAAATATCTACCTTTTATTCCTGTCTCCAAGCCTTTTAGTTCCCCTTCTGGAGGCTGCCAATGTTACTATTTACCACTGCTCTACTGTAGCACCACAAGTCACCCCAATATCAAAGTAGGTTTCAAAATTCAATCTGAGGCTGGCTTAGTGAACAGAAATGTTTTCAAACTATCTGCTGTCTGCTCAAAGAAGGGGTTAATGGAGAGCAGAACACAAATGCACTGTACATAATGAATAACAAATACCCTTTTAAGATGAGTATTTTAGTATTTGGATGTTATTATCCAAAATGTATAAAAGTGTCTCTCTTTTTTTTTTTTGGCCCTGAGTACTACATTGAAAGCATTACCTAATGCCCACTCCAAAAGATTAGATCCCTCTGAAAGAAAAGAGTCAACATGCATAACACATCACAGCACCATCCTGCATCTTTTCCATTTGGGTTCACAGTTAGACATTTCCTGGTTTAAGGGAAAGAGCATTTGCAAAATGGCTCTTGGGGCTTAATTGGTATTTCTTTCTTTTGCCTGCCAGAATAATCCAGGAGAGGAAACTGCAAAGCAATTTAAGAACATTAGCATTGTTCCTAAATACCCGTCCAAGGTTAGTGAATACAACTGGAAAAGCCCAAAGAGCACCTAGGGAGATTAAGGGAGGTTTTGAAGCAGAACGCATGATTCTAATGAACTTGGGCTCTGCCTCACGGAAGAAGAATCTATCTAAATACATTAGGGCCAACAGAGCAGACAGCAGACGGGAGGCAGCTACCTAAATGCGAGAGATGCTGTTCTCAGTAAGTTGTGAAATGCTGCAAATAGATTTGGGTGGGTTTGAAGCCCTGAGTCGCTACAGGGTGCTAATTACGATTTCCATACTGTTGGCGAGAGAGACACTCCCCAGCACGGTGTCAAGAGCCACAGCATATGCACTCCAGCTGTCCTCGTGAACCTCCCCCTTGTACCCCTCATGGCGGAGGTCTCTGCTTGGTTTCCTCCTCTCACTGAGCAGATGAATTAATTTGTTTGAAGATTGGAGAAGGATTTTTGGAAAGAAAAGAATACATAATAGGTTAGTGCCAAATAGAAATCATTTTGCACAGGATCATTGTTGCATCCTTTTTACTTCAATATGAATGTTACCTAAACAATAAGATGTACAGAGTCAATGTGATTGCATTTCAACACCTGCATCCAAACCACAAGAAATAAAATGTTATAGATTTTAAACAAATCTCATTTTTGACTCTGAGAGTACAAAGTGTACCTGATCTTTCTGTTGAGGTTTTTTGGTGAAGGGGACTTCTGGCATCAACTATCCAGAACCAGACAAAACTTCACAGGTTGTGGGCAAAGCCCTCCACAAAACTGTTGTCACTTCAGATACCAGTTGCAAATTCTGGAGTCCCCAGGCCTTCCTCCCTTCTGACCAACTGGCTATAAATTCAGGGGTTATCACTACTCTTCAGGTTTCATAATTTGCCAGAACAACTTACAGAACTCAGAAAAGCACTCTACTTATGATTATAGTTATAGCAAAAGAATACAAATCAATCAGAATCAGCCAAAAGGAGAGACACGTACAGCAAAGTCAGAGAGGATCACAAATGTGAAACTTCCTTTGTCCTCTCCCATGCGTTCAGGGTGCATCACCCTCCTGATAAGTGATAATACAGAGTATTACACACAGCTGAGCTCGGTGTCCATGGTTTTTACTGGGGCTTCAGTATTCAGGCATAAATGATTAAACCATTGACTATGTGACTCAATCTCTAGTCTTTTCCTCCCTAAAGACTGGTTCAATATCAAGGTAGCTGAAAGCCTCTATAATCTCATGGTTGGTCTTTCTGTCATGACCAGCCTCCATCCCGAGTCTTTTCCTTAACATAAACTACCTAAAGCCCTATCCTGAGTCACCTCATAAGCAAAACCTATCATGACCTACAATTAATAGCAAAGACACTCTTATTACTTAGGAAATTCCAAGGGGTTGGAGGCTACCTTCCCAAAACTAGGGACAAAACCCAGCCAAATCCTTACAGGGACAGAGGAATGGGATTGGTGGGAGATTATGAGGTCATCCAGGAAGCAAAAACTGAAGTTCTAGTTAGAGTTTATTATATCTGCTCACACAGGTTACTTAATCATCTTGGGTTTTACATCTCATTCTTTTCACTTACAGCAATAATTACTGATACCATTTAATGAGTGCTTACTATGCACCAGATGCTGTGCTGAGCACTTTGCCTACTTAATCTCATTTATTCTTCACCATAAACTTGCAAATTTTGTCATTTTATTATCTCTATTTTGTAAAGAGTGGAGAGGTGATAGAGATTTCAGGAGGTTAAATAACTTGTTCATGTAATTGGAGGAGCTGTCACTCAACCACAACTGTGAGTCCAAAATTCTGATTCTTAAGTTTCCATTCGTAACACTATACTGATAATTGGCTTACAGGCATATTGGGAAAATAAATTAGAAAGATATGAATTATTATAATCTGAAAGGGAATAACCTCATGAGTCAAGGTTATAAGATTACGATTATTATTATGTCACTGATTATTACTATTAGCAATATTATTTCACTTTCATACTTCACATGAATCTGTCTACTTATCACAAAAGTGGTTTCTACTTACTATATGAGTTCCTATTATAAGGAAAGAACTCTCTTTTAGAGAGAATGCAAGTCTTTAAATCATAATAAACAAAATTCTATGTAGTTCTTGAAACATTTGTTAAGTATAATACCTACTATGTGCCAACTTGTAATGTGCAACTTGGAAGGTATAGAAAGAGGGGTAGGACATAGACTCTCACCAGCAAGACAAGTGTGCATAGAATAACACAACTCAAGGCAGAATGTAATAAGTGTCCAAACACACACAGAAAGCCTTCTGCTGGTTCAGAGGAGAGAAAGATAGCACATAAGCCTCAAGGGATCAAGAAGAATTTCATATCCACATCTTGAAGGACAGACAGAATTTGGAGAGACTTGGATGGGTAAGAAGATGGGATTCCTGAAGAAAGGAATCCAGTAGCAAAATTAGACCAGGATGTATCACACTTATAACATATCAGTGGGTGACAATACAGACTATTACCAATCAAGGAAGCTCAGCAGAGCTTCTGTATCCACAGTTTTTATTGGAGCTTCATTATGTAGGTGTGATTTATTAAACCACTGGCCATGTGCCATTAAACCAGGTGCAATGCAGAATGTTTGAAAGGATGGGAATGAGTGTATAGTTTAGTGGTAACATATTTTTGTGGGATAAACACAGCATTTAAAATTTAAAAAAATTGGCTTCATCATAATTTTATTACCTTTATTATGTTGAGCAAAGCTCTAACTCCTCCAGCACCACTTTGCCCATTCTAAAAATGAGGGTAGATAATGCCTAGTTCTTAAGGTTTTTGTGGGAGTTAAATGAGAAATATATTGAAAAACTTATATTCTGTGAACTAAATAACATTAAGCAAATATTAGGTTTTACAATTTCTGTTGTTGTTTGTTTGGATTAAAGGAAACCAGCCAAGCTATGTTAAACAATATCAATGAAAAAAATATTGGAACCATACCCTGGAGGTTGGGGATAGTGTGGCTAGGATGCCAGGGGGAGGAGGCTGAGCTTTGTCCAGTAGGACGAGTAGGCATGAAGAAGTCAGTTCATGTCATGTTTTCAGTTGTTTTGTTTTGGTTTGGTTTGTTGAAGGTGATTATAAAAGCATTAGTACTTATTATTTCATGAATAGCAAGCATTAACTCTGAGAAAAAGTAAAATTGTTTATCTGAAATTTTCAGTGAGGATAAGCATGGAATGTGGTGCAAATTTGTCTTTGAAGATTATTTGAGCAGGTTTACTTTTTCAGTGGTAACACTTTGGGAAAAGACAAAAGGCTAAAGACACTTACCTGGTTTCCCCATTACCCCATCTAGAAGTCAGAGTATGGGTACGATGGTCTGTGAAGACAACTTCCAGGCTGAGAACTTGAAGCACTTCCAGCAATAACTCCAGCAGTCTGCATAATTATCTTTCCACCTCACAGTTTGCCTTATCTAGTCCTTAGAAGCTGAGGGAATGAGAAATATGACTCCTCATTTGGCTCCATAGGCAGAGTTGTAGAGAGTAGAGAAAAATATTTATCACTTTAAAGTGTCCAAAATATTCATGTACAATTAATTTTTTAATAAGTAGAGATTTCAAAGAGATTTACCTTAACTAAGTCTGACCATAGAAATTTAATCAAATCACTTTAATTAACTTATTTAAATATCTAGGTGGGCTTTAATATCACAGAGCTGGAACCTAATACTTTTATTTGTAATACTGAGATTAACTATTTTAAATTAGTTTATTGTAAAATGTTCAAAATTCAAAAACACAAAAAGGATAATGTAATAAATTTTGCTATACTGTTCACCCATATTCACCAAGTGTCAAGATTTTGCTGTACTTACTATATCTATCCTTCCTTCTCATCTTTTTTGATGGCATAGCTTTCAGTTTGTTTATATCTACTTTATATCTTTAACAAATGTATAAAAGCTTTCTATAAGTTTTGCACATTTGGTTAAGTTTATGCATAAGTATTTTTTGTTGTTATTGTAAATAGATTTATCTCCTCTATTAAAACCTCTAACTAGTTACTGTTCATATTTAATGAGGTTATTAATTTCTATCAGGTAATTTTGTATTCAATTTTACCAAATTCTATCATTGTTTATAGTAGTCTTTTTCACTAGTTCTCGATTTTTTCAAATATATAATATCTCCATTATTACATACATTTCTAGAAATTCTACAATTTTACTTTGTATTTTCCATTTAACTCGAGTCTTTAAGAAAGAGTTTTGAGAACTTATTGATTATTTCTGGTTTAACTGTAATTTTGGAGGGAAAAGAGCTGGATTATTATGTCTATTTTCTAAAATTAACCGAGGTTTTTCTTTGTGTTTTAACATATGGTAAATGTCTACAAATAACCAAAAGCACTGGGAAAAAAAGTATATTCTTTACTCTCGGGATTCAGAATTCAATATATAGCTATCTGAACTACCTTTTTTTTAGGCCTTCTATATTCTTAATATGTTTTTAATCTCACTGTCTTGAAAAAATGTTATAAAAATCTTTTGTTAATTGTGCCTGTCCATTCTGTCTTTCATATTCTATATTTTCTGTTTGTAAAAGTTGTAAAGATATTAGTGACTATTACATCTTTACTGTGTATTGTATTCTTTAGGTTCATTAAATGGCCTTCATGTCTTTCAATGTTTGTTGGATGAAATCTATATTTTTCTGATATTCAGATCATGTCTTCTGCCTTCTTTTTATTTTACTTGACTGATATATCTTGATCTATATTTTTACTCTTAGCCTTTCTGATTCACTCTTTTTCCTTGATATGTTTCATATAACACCATGGAGTCAGATTTTGCTTTGTTAAGATCAACTTTTTTTTTCTTTTATAGGTAAGTAAAGTCCATTTACATTTATTGATATAATCAATATTTTTTCTCAGTTCTGACATATTGTTTTATATGTTATTTCTTTGTTGAATCATGTGAAATTGCTAATAGCCTATTGTTTATGACCTACCAAAATGCCAAATGTATCCATAAATATTTACATATTTACATATGTCTATGACTTTTTATGCTCACAGACATATACAATATGCATGCAAAGTGCTTTACTTTGTGATTTTCTTTATAATTATTCTTTCTTTCAAAATTTAGAAAGTTTTTTATATTCTAGTGGTTATCATTATTTAATACTCTAATTTATTCTATAAAATCTCAACCAATAGTCATTTTTTCTCCCCTCTTCTCTCTTCCCACTATCCACCTTGTCTCTAGTATTAACTTAATGAGAAATTTTAAGACAGCTCAAGCTTCAACTACTTCCATTGTCAGCCTCAAGCAATATCTTCTTGCTCCCACCTAGCACATATCAGGCAATCTGTAAGATTATTCTTTCCATTTACTCACCCCTTTTGTCCTATTTTTGTTAGTTTTTATTATATGACACTGTCAAAGCACACATCAACAGTACACTTTTTAAATTCTTATCTCCAATTTCAAGTTGTTATTCTACATTTAAATACATTCACACTTATCTCTGAAAACTTGTACTGAATTTTCTAGAATTACTTATTGCTTGTCTGGAGCTCATTCTCCAGTAAATTTCTCTGAAACAGCTCATGAGAGTAACATTCCATGAGATCTTGCAGTTCACAATGCTGGACTTCTTCCTGTTAACTCATACAACCTTTGATTCTCATCTTCTTTTCATGAAATCATTTAAAATATTTCTCTTTTTGTTGTTGTTGCTGTTGTTGTTTTGTTTTTTGAGATGGAGTCTCTCTCTGTTGCCCAGGGTGGAGTGCAGTGGCTTGACTGCCTCCGGGATCCCGCCATTCTCCTGCCTCAGCCTCCCAAGTAGCTGGGACTACAGGCGCCCACCACCACACCTGGCTATTTTTTTTGTATTTTTAGTAGAGACGGGGTTTCACTGTGTTAGCCAGGTTGGTCTCGATCTCCTGACCTCGTGATCTGCCTGCCTCAGCCTCCCAAAGTGCTGGGATTACAGGCATGAGCCACTGCACCCGGTCCTTCTCTTATTTTTTTAACAGAAAATGTTGCTGTTGATAATTCTGATTTTTATGTGTGTTTGTTTTTGAGACAGAGTCTCACTGTGTCACCCAGGATGGAGGAGTGGCACAATCATAGCTCACTACAGCCTCAAACTCCTGGGCTCGAATGGTCCTCCCACTTCAGCCTCCCAAAGCGCTGGGATTACAGCTGTGACCTGAGAGGTCTAATTCAAATCTGCTTTTCTATCTCTTAAAATGACTTGGTCTCTTTGTCTGAATTCCCAAAGAGGTTGTTTTTGTTTTTGTTTTTTCTAACTTTTAACGTTCAGTTATTTTATTAGGATTTCCTTGGTGATAACTGTTATGGGTTGATTCCTCTAGTTAAAATAAATATGTAAATCTTAAAACTTCTATTTCAGCAAACTGTTCCTGATTTATAGTTTTAATACTCGTTTTCCTTCCTTAGGGACTGTTTTGTTGGATCCTCCTTTTTTTCATTATTTCTTTATATTTACTTGTCTTCTCATCTTTCATTTTCTCTCAAGTCATTTTTATCTTTTCCTTTATTTCTTTTTGATTTCCTTCATTTTTCCTTTTTTATCTTTTGATTTTTCTCACTGTATTTTTCCATAGTATCTTTCTCCCATGTATTGCTACTTATTAGTCTTTATTTATTAGTGTATTTCTTAAAATAACTTTCCTGAGTTCTGTAAGTTCTCAATTCATAGCCATTGGCTATTTAACTATTTCTTCTATTTCTGGTTTATGCTATTCTTTCAAAGTGTCTATTGATTTTTTAATTTATTTTCTCTCACTTTGCTATTGCATGTGTGATATTATGATTTTAGATACTTTATATATAAACGCACTTATATAGGTTTTCATCCACCATTCCTGGATCATGACTCCGTAACTCTGGTTACAGTTTTTTTATAATCTGGGGTGCTTCATGTCTCTGAAACAGGCCTCAAGAAACAGAATCTCTCTCTTTAACCTCCTGTCCTCCTCTCAGCTGCCCAAGGCAGGACTCTATCCTGATTATGGGTTAAAAGACTCTCATTCAGAGTGGGTCCTGCCCCACACCCTAGAGGAAGGGATGCTGCACAGAGAGGCCAAAAAAAAAAAAAAAAACAAAGTCTGAGCAGACAGGCCTTCTGGGTTTAGAACACGTGCTTTTTGCCCAATCACATGTCTACATAGTTGTCCATCATGCTTATGTTGTGAAGCCACCGTAAAAACCCAAAAGGACAGGGCTGAGAGAGCTTCCAGATAGCTGACACATGGAGGTTCCTGGAGGGTGCTATGTCAGGGGAGGACGTGGAAGCTCCGCACCCCTTCCCCCGTGCCTTGCCTTATGAGTCTCTTCATCTGTACTTCCTTCTCTGTGAAACAGGAAAAACACCCAGTATTTCCTTATCTACGATACAGGGATCTTTAGTGATATACTTGTAATATACTTTATAATACACTGATAAACTTAAGTGTTTCCCTGAACTGCTTCAGCAAATTAATCGAACCCAGAGGGGGTTGTGGGAACCCCAACTTGAAGCCGGTAGGTCAGAAGTTCAGATATGCAGCAAGGAGTGTCTGCCACAAGGGTGTGTTGGTGGGGGCAGTCTTGGGCTCTGAGCCCTCAGCCTGTGGGATCTGATGCTATCTCCAGGTAGCTAGAGTGGGAATTGAACTAGAGGTGAATTTGAGGTGAATTAGAATTGAATTAGTTGGTGTCCACTGTTTGTCGGTGGGGAACCACCCCCCCCCCCAAAAGAATTTGGCCATAGAAGTCTTCTTTTGCATTCATTGCTGTGGTGTGAGAGCAAAGAAAAAATTTGATTCGGGTGTTTTTCCGAAACAGAGTGTTATAGTTTTCATCTGCTTTGTGTCCACTTTTTCTGGTGTCATTTATTTTGTTATTACCTTTTTTTAAATAATAACTTTGAATTATTTAGACCCTTTTTTTTTCTGTGTGTCCCCTGTTTAAATGAAATGGCTTTTCCTAGACTATTAAGGGACAGTTCCTGGTCAGTGGGGGCCAGGGGATGAACTCTCTCAGCTTCATCTTTGCTTGTTATTAAGAAGGACTCAAAATACATCATCCCATCCATCTCTCAGGCCTATGCCTGGCCAAGAAGGTTTCCTGCCTTCAGTCCTGTGTTTCCCAGAGCTCTCCCCTTTAGACAAGTTATTTTTTTGTTACATGACTTTCCGGGATCTGATTCCTTTGGGCCCACAACCTCCTCCCCACACCACTTACCATCTCAACTTTCCAGAGTTACTGCCCGGCTCAACGTGTCTGCTTCTGGCGGTTTTCCCCTCTGGAAAGGGATATTATTGGACATTTTGGCGGTCATCCAGGGTTTGCTCTACTGCCTCACTCTCAGGTCTCTTGTGATGCTGTGTGCGCCTGCTTTCACTTGCAACTCTGAACATATCAGAATAGTAGTTTCACAGTTATTCTCAGGCTTGTCCACACAGATGTTTATTCCAGATTAGGCCTTCTTTTAAGGGTGAGTCTTCATGGGAGATCTTGGGTTCTATAGCTTATAGGGCTTGTCAAAGGTTTGCATTGAGCCCACCACTCTCTTTTCCTGTTTCCGCCACCTCACACTCCCTGAACCCCAGTGTTTCTACCCTGCTCAATTGCTGCCACCACTCCACAGCGGATTGCCTTTAGGTGCCATTTCTCCATGTGGTTTTGACCACATCAGTACTCTAGGGTTTAGAGGTGTTTCCTATCACCTAGCATTTAAAAATATATAATCTATGCATATTTTTACACTATTTCTAATTTTCTGTTTGGTTTTCTGGAGGAGTTTTGAAAAGATTAAGAAACTACACTGCCACCATAATCTCACTAGGACCAGAACTCAGGATCAATTTTTCTTAGAGAATGTGGAAGAATGAAGCTTCCACATATTCTTTATAAAATCTTATAATTTTAGAATGTGAGTTCTCTAAAAATCTTAAAGGTCACAGAGTCCAATACCCTCCTGTAATAGGAAAGATAATTGAGGTCCAGAGAGTGAAAAAGGCTTTCTCAAAGTCAGTGTAGAAAGTAGTAGAGCCAAGTATAAAATGCAGCTTTCCCATAATCTTGGTGTTAGAAGGAACCTCGGGGCATGTGGTCCATCTTCTTACCCAGTGCAGAATTCCCCAGGAAGACAGGCAGCCAATATCCCCTTGAATATGTTAAAGAATGAGATGTCTAACTCAACCAGTTCCCCATGTGGTAAAGACAAACTTGTCTTTTCACTTTTTTCCTTTTTCAAAAGTATAAACGGAGACACACAAGGATGAGTTGATGCAGGTGTTATTGAGTTTGTTCCCTGTTTCCTCTCAGTTTATAAGCTGACTTGGAAGCACCTCTAGGTTGATTCACAGCCTGAGTTGGACACAATCTTTAAGTTCATCTAGTCTAGTGGATTCATTAGTCTATGCTTAAACATGCCTGGCAGCTCACTCTATCATCAATTGTTCGGGAGTTCTTCCTAAAGTGAGATGAGGCACATGAGCGTATTTGTGGATTATACAACATTATATAAATATAAGATTGTCAGATTTCTTATGTTGAATGGAATTTTCTCCCCTTTAACTTCTAAGCATTGTTCTTGGTTCTGCCCTCTGAAGCTATGCAGGATAAGTCTCATCACTCTTGTACTTTGCAATGCTTGAAACACTGGAAGACAGCTGTGGGGCTTCCTTGTGGCTAAGGCTTATCTTTTTTTCCATGGTGATAAACACAGCCAGCACTTTTATTCCTTTTGTGGCATTGTCTGCAGTACTCCCAGCAATCTGTTTTTTCTCCTTTAGCACACTCAAGCTTATTAATGTTTCTCTTAAAATGCCAAAAATAAACAAGAGTGGGACTCAACTTTCTTTGTCTCAGCATCACACTTACATCAGCACAGTGTAAGATTATGAGTCATTCCAGTGCTTCTTCTTATGTCTGATTTGTTTTCAGCTTGCAGTCAACTAAAAACACCTAATATTTTCTAGTGAACTTCTAGTAAAGCAGTTCTCCAACTTATTGGGCATGGGCCGTTGATGTTTTTGGTCCTTGATGTAGGAAAATAGCTTTGTAAGCAGCAACACAAGTCCTTTCAGAACTCCAGTGACTGACTGAATCTGAGGACCTTGACTCCTTTGGGCATCAAGGTTCTCTCTGATATGCTCCATCCCTTTCTTGGGATTTAATTCTTCCTTGGCTATATTTGTTCTATTCCTTTTCATTTGAATATCATACTCCTAGATATACAAGTCCAAAGAAATGTAGTGGGTGAACAATCCCCTTCTCACTCTTGGTAATAATTTCTACCACTTTCTACTACTCCCCTGGCATCACTGCTATTTTCTTTTTACCACTATCTGTACCAGTATATCATTGACTACCCAAGCAGGGGTGCAGGCTGGTCTCATTCTCCTGTTTACTTTTTTTTTTTATTAATACAGTATTTATTTGTCTTTTCTCCATCAAACCCTTAGCCAACCATGTTCCCCAGGCTGCCTGGGGAGGTATAGGAAAAGGAACACACAGGGTCCACCAGACATGGAAGAAAGAACTATGGGAGGTGGAGACAGCTCCTTCACATGGCGAAGAGGATGAAAAAGGCCACCATCAGGCAAAAGAGCCCCAAAGCCTCCCAGAGGGCAAAGCCCAGAATGGCATAGGAGAAGAGCTATTGCTTCAGAGAAGCGTTCCTGGCATAACCAATGATGAGTCTCCCAAATACAGTCCCAATCCCAGCCCCAGAGCCAGCCACCCCAACTATGGTAGCCCCAGCCCCAATGAACTTGGCTGTCATGTCTATGTCCCTTGAAATGGCACTGGTTTGGAAACTGCAGCTAGGGACAAGTGAGGTAAGGGCACGTGAGACTGCGAAGCTGCTGAGACTCTCATCTGCCATTGTCTCCGGTCATTTCAACACCACTGCAGATAGTGGATGGCTCAGCAGCTGTGAGGTGCTCTTGACCAAGGAGGGAGTGGAGATGAATTTGGAGCAGGCATACATTTTTGGGGGGTGAGGGGTTGTGGCAGGAGAGCTGCTCCCAGTGCAGAGAAGACAGAGAGGACTCTCCTGTTTAAACATACAGTGGGGGGTCAGGGAGAGGGCATGATTAGGAAGACATAAAATTGGATGGTACATACTGACCCTCTTTAAGAGGCAGATATCTGCTGTCAGTACCTCTTGACATACATTCCCCACCCACTCATTATCCAGGACAACACCTTTATATCTTCTAATCCCTGTATTTCCTTATCTATGAAACAGGGATCTTCAGTGATAACCTATGTTTCCTTTGTAGGATAACCCACATTCCCTTAGGACATTGCTAATAATACATTCTTTCTCACTGTCCTATTTACTATGTACACCTTATCTATTGAGGCTGTATGCTAAAGAAGACCCTTATGGTGCTAAGGAGTACACCCTGGGGCCAAGAAGTCGAAAGCCTTCACCCTAGTATGAGTTGTCAAGTGCTGGCTGGCCAGTTTCTATAAAGGATCCACTAAACCACTAATGAGAGCCTCAAAAATAAACATACCATAAAACAAACACATGGAGAGAAAACGTTAAGTTAATTTGTAAGTACTTCCCTATCATTTTTCCTGATCATGCCCAAATACTGGTCATAGGATTTGTTTTTATGTTGATAAGGGAGAGTGGAGGCAGTGGAAAGGAAATAGGACTCAAAGATGAGAACAAGGGTGAAGCATAAACTGGTCTATGAGCTGGGATTCAGACGGCATATTTCCCACTTCCAAAATTGTGGTGAACACCATGAGGTCAATAAACATTACCGAGAGAGAGATGTATTTTCATATTTATTCACTACTGAATGAATATAAATGAGTATGTACATATACTTCTGTATACTTTTGTACATCCACCTACTCATATACCAGTCTGAAAGAGAATATTCCCATTACCCATCATGGAATTCCTGTGTCCCCGTCACCACTCTCATCTACTTCCCTATTCTCTTAGAACCTGTTTTTTCTGTTTATCAATCTTCTGTTTTTCTTTATTGTTTTATGGCATATCTTCTTATTTCTAAACAGTATATTATTTAGTCTTGCATGTTTTTTAACTTTATATAAGTGGAATTATATAAAGTGTATTTCTTTGCCTTGCTTTTTTGTTTGTTCAATTTCATATTCCTGAGATTCATCTATGTTGCTGTATATTGCTATAGTTCATTTATTTCTACTGGTATATAGTATCCCATTTATTCAGCAATATATTATCTATTCTATTGTTGATGGACATTTGGATTGCTTCTAGTATTTTTTTTTTAAATCACAAGGAGTGCTAGGATTAACATTCCTATGTATGTCTGCTTGAGGTATGGACCAGAGTTTCTCTAGGTGTGTATCATGGAATAGAGTTGTTAGGTCAAAAGCTATATGTATTCTTAAGTAAACTGGATAATTCTAAGTTAAAAAAAATTGGCACCAATTTTCATTTTTACATACTGTGTATAAGAGTTCTGATTGAAGTCACATCCTTGCCAAACTTAAAGTAGTCAAACTTTTAAATTTTTGCCAATCTATTGAATATGAAATATTTCCTTATGGTTTCAATTAGCATTTACCCACTAATGAGGTTGAATGTTTTGTTTTATGGTTTTCTTCATTTCTTGTTCTTTATCTTTATCTTCTTGTAGTTTATTCATTTTTATGGATGTTTGGGTAGTTCTTGATACATTTTTTAGTAGATTCTGTATGCTAATTGTTTGACAATTATATGTGTAACAGAACTTTCACTCAATTTCTATGTTGTATCCTTAACAATTTTTATTTCCCTTTGAAACCCATCAAACTTCTTCATTTTAATCTAGTTTCACTGGGTGGTTTTACTATGCATGAGATAATATATCTCCCCAGTCTGTTTCTTTGCTTTTTATTTATGTAACAGTTAATTCAATGAGCAAATGTTTTTAATTTTGATATCTGGTTTATTAGTTACTTCCTTTTGTAATCGTTGTTTTCAATATTTAAGAATTTTTTTTTTTTTTTGAGATGAAATCTAGCTCTGTTGCCCAGGCTGGAGTGCAGTGGCGTGATCTCAGCTCACTGCAACCTCCGCCTCCTGGGTTCAAGCAATTCTCCTGCCTCAGCCTCCCGAGTAGCTGGGATGACAGGCATGCACAACCACGCCCAGCTGATTTTTGAGTTTTTTAATAGAGATGGGGATTCACTCTGTTGGCCAGTCTGGTCTCAAACTCCTGACCTCATGAGCCACCTGCCTCAGCCTCCCAAAGTGCTGGGATTACAAGCGTGAGCCACGGTGCCTGGCTAGAAATTGTTTAACTTCAGAAAATATCTTCCTATTTTTTTCAAAAATCTTTACATTTTAGCTTTCAAATTTACAACTATTTGTTATTTGTTTTGTATGGTGAGGTAAGAGTTTGGAGTTCATTTTTTTTCCCCATGTAGATATTCAGTTGACTGAGCACAATAGTTGAAAATACTTTTTTCTTTTTTTTTTTTTGGTAAGGTGGAGTCTCGCTTTGTCACCCAGGCTGGAGTGCAGTGGCATGATCTCAACTCACTGCAACCTCCACCTCCTGGGTTCAAGCAATTCTTCTGCCTCAGCCTCCTGAGTAGTTGGGATTACAGGCATGTAGAGGCACATGCCACCATGCCCAGGTAATTTTTGTATTTGTAGTAGAAATGGGGTTTCACCATGTTGGCCAGGCTGGTCTCGAACTCCTGACCACAAGTGATCCACCTGCCTTGACCTCCTAAAGGGCTGGGATTATAGGCATGAGCCACTGCACAGGGCCGAAAAACTTTTTTCTATTGAATTACTTCAGTGTCTTTATGAAAAATCAGTTGACTGTATCATTGTGGGTTTATTTTGAATTATCTATCTTGTTTTGGTAGTTTTCAACCAATATGTCTTCAAACATTTTTTTTCTGCCCCATTCTCTGTCTCTTCTTTTGGGTCTCCAATTATACATATATTAGACTGCTTAATATTGTTACATGGGTTTCTAAAGCTTTGTTTCTTTTTATTCAATATTTTCCTCTGCATTTCTCAGCTTGTGTAATTTCTAACGTTCTAGTTTTATGCTTATTGACTTTCCTCTACCACCTTCAATCTGCTATTAAACCCATTTAGTGACTTTTTCATTTTAGTTATAGTATTTTTCTGCTCTAAAATTTTCATTTTGTTCTCTTTTATAGGTTTTATTTCTCTAATTATATTCCCCATCTGCTCATTATGAATATATCTTCCTCTAAGTTCTTAAACATATTCATAGTAGCTCCTTTAAAGTCTCTGTCTTCTAATTGCAACATCTGCATCATCTTGGAGTTGGGGTCTTTTGAGTTATTTTAATCTTGGTTATTAGTCACATTTTTCTATTTCTTGCACTTTTCTATTTCTTGCACATGTGTGTTGATAATTGATTGATACTGGACATTATAAAAATTTATGTATAGAGTCTGAATTTTGTTATTTTTCCCTGAAGAATTATTTTTGTTACATATGCTGGACTTGAAACTCCAAATTTTGTCACTCCTGCAATGTATGTGTGCTGTTTTCTTGTTTCTTATTTGTTACACTTCCTTCTGGGGTTTTCCCTATGCAAAGAGAGTTAATGGTCAGCCAAAGAGTTAGGTGGCTTTTATGTGCAGATTTTAGGGTTCATTCCTCTGTGGATCTCTGTCTTCTAGGATTTCTCACCTAATTTTCTACCTTTTTTACCAGTCTCAATTTCTGTTCCTTAACACATTAAGCCAATAAGACTGTGGCTTTCTGCACATTGGGATTTGTTGCATTGGAGAGTGCCGCAAACTAAAATATATCCTTCACAGTTAATTTTTATACCATTGATTCCTCATTAGTTTCTTCCAGTATTTGGTAATACTCCTGTTTCTCTAAAAACTTAGATAATTCTAAAAATATTTTCCCATATTTGTAATTGTTATCTAATGAAAGATTAATGCAGCCAAGTTATTCTACTGTTACTAGAAGCCAGAACAATTGATGTATTTTTTAAAATTACATTTTCTCAGTGTTTTTTGCCAGGTATACAAATGCAATTAATGTTTGTATGTTGATTTTATATCCAACATCCTTGCTTAACTCTCTTCTTTATTCAAACACATTAGATCATTGCAGGTTTTTTACGTATACAATAATATAATTGTGAAAAATCACACTTTTGTTTCCTCTTTTCAAATTCTTCTACTTTTTATTATGTTTTCTTGCCTTTTGGTACTGGCTAGGACTTTCAGTGCAATGTTCAATACAAGTGGTAAGAATAAACACTCTTGACGTGTCAATTTTTGCCATTAATTAACAGTTAATTTGAGGTTTCTCGTGGCTTTCACTTAACTGTTAAATAAATTATTCTTTTTCTAATTTTCTAGTTTTTAAAAAATCATATAAATGTGTAGAATTCATAAAACACTCATCTACATCTATTCAAATAACTATATGATTTTGATTTTTTTCTTAATGTATTAATGCATTGAATTATAGTAATTGATGGTCTAATTTTTTTTTTTTGAGACAGAGTTTCACTCTGTTGCCCAGGCTGGAGTGCAGTGGCGCGGTCTTGGCTCACTGCAACCTCCACCTCCTAGGTTCAAGCGATTCTCCTGCCTCAGCCTCCTGAGTAGCTGGGATTACAGGCACCTGCCCCCATGCCCAGCTAATTTTTTGTATTTTTAGTAGAGACAGGGTTTCACCATGTTGCCCAGGCTGGTCTCGAACTCCTGACCTTGTGATCCACCCACCTCGGCCTCCCAAAGTGCTGAGATTACAGGCATGAGCCACTGCGCCCGGCCTCGATGGTCTAAGTTTAAACTAATCTTGTATTAAAGAGATCTAACACAAGATCTGGTCATCACACATCATCTTTTTAATCCATTACAGGATATTATTTGCTAATATTTTGTTTAGAACTTTTGCATCCATGTCCATAAGAGATATTGACTTATAATAACCATTTCTTGTACTGTTGTTCAACTATTGGTATCAGCATTTAGACTTCCAAGACAGAAACCATTGAAGAGTCTTATAACTCTAGAGGAAACATTCTTCTTATTTTAGATTCAGAAACTACATGTGCAGTATTGTTACACGGATATAGTATATAATGCTGGGATTTGGGCTTCTATTGATCCCATCACCCAAAGAGTGAACATAATACCAAATAAGTTATGTTTCAATTGTTTTTCTCTCCTATCATCCTCCTCCCTTTTGGAGTCCCCAGAATCTATTGTTTATATCTTTATGTCTGTATGTACCCATCGTTTAGCTCCTACTTACAAGTGAGAATATGTGGTATTTGATTTTTTGTTTCTGCATTAATTCACTTAGGATAATGGCCCCCAGCTCCATCCATGTTGCTGCAAAGGACATGATTTCATTGTTCTTTATGGTTGCATAGTATTCCATGCTGTATATGTACTACATTTGCTTTATGCAATCCACCATTGATGGGCACCTAGGTTGATTCCATGTCCTTGCCTTTGTGAATCGTGCTGTGATAAACATATGAGTGCAGGTGCCTCTTTGGTACAAATGATTTCTTTTCCTTTGGGTAGATACCCAATAATAGGATTGCTGGGTGGAATGATAGTTTTTTGTTTAGTTCTTTGAGGAATTTCTAAACTGCTTTTCACAGGGGCTGAACTAAATTACATTCCCCCCAACAGTGTATAAGCATTCCCTTTCTCCCCATTCTTGACAACATCTGTTATTTTTTACTTTTTAATAAGAGCCATTTTGACTGGTGTGAGATGCTAACTTATTGTGGTTTTAATTTGCATTTCTCTGATGATTAGTGATGTTGAGCATTTTTTCATATGCTTCTTGGCTATTTGTATGTCTTCTTTTGAGAATTGTCTGTTAGTATCCTTTGCCCACTTTTTAATGGAGTTATTTGATTTTTTTTCTTGTTGGCTTAAGTTCCTTATAGATTCTGAATATTATGCCTTTGTGGAATGCATAGTTTGTAAATATTGTCTTCTATTCTGTAGGTTCTCCATTTACTCTATTGATAATTTATTTTGCCCCGCAGAAGTCCTTTACTTTAATTAGGTCCCAGTTGTACATTTTTGTTTTTGTTGCATTTGCTTTTGAGGTCTTAGTTATAAATTTTTGCCTAGGCCAGAAGAGTATTTCCTAGGTTTTGTTCTAATATTTTTTACAGATTGAAGTCTTACATTTATATCTTTAAACATAAGTTTTACATTTAATATAAAATTTACATTTAATATAAATTTACATTTAATATAAATTTACATTTAATATAAAACTTACATTTAAAGATTACATTACAAATGTAATCTTGAGCTAATTTTTTATATGGTTAGAGGTAGAAGTCCAGTTTCATTCTTCTGCATATGACTAGCTAGTTTTTCCAGCATCATTTATTAAATAGGTTGTCCTTTCCCCATAGTTTATTTTTGTTGACTTTGTCAAAGACTAGTTGGTTGTAGATATACAGCTTTGTTTCTGGGTTCTCTAATTTGTTCCGTTGGTCTATGTGTCTTTTTTTTTTTTTTTGACCAATACCATGCTGTTTTGTTTACTGTGGCCTTATAGTATAGTTTGAAGTTGGGTAATGTGGTGCCTCTGGCTTTATTCTTTTTGCTTAGGATTGCTTTGGATGTTCAGGTTCTTCTCTTGTTTCATACAAATTTTGAATTGTTTTTTCTGATTCTGTAAAAAATGACATTGGCAGTTTGATAAAAATTGTGTTAAATCTGTAGATTGCTTTGGGCAGTATGGACATTTTAACAATATTGATTATTCTATTCCATGAGCATGGAATGTTTTTCTTTTTGTTTATGTCTTCTATGATTTCTTTCATCAGTGTTTTCTAGTTTTCCTTGTAGAGATATTTTACCTCCTTGGTTAAATGTACTGCTAGATATCTTTTGCGTATGTGTGGCTATTGTAAATGGGATTGTGTTCTTGATTTGGTTCTCAGCTTGAGCTTTGAACATTATTGGTATATAGGAATGCTATTGATTTTTGTACATTGATTTTGTATTCTGAAACTTTATTGAAGTCATTTATCAGGTACAGGAGTCTTTTGGAGGAGTCTTTAGAGTTTTGTAGGTATACAATTATATCATTAGCAAAAAGATATAATTATTGGTTTGTTCAGTGTTTCAATTTCTCCCTCCCTCAATCTTTGGAGGTTGTGTGTTTCCAGGAATTTATTCATTTTCTGTAGATTTTCTAGTTTACATGCGTAGAGATGTTCATAGTAGTCTCCGTGGGTCTTTCGTATTTCTGTGAGATTAGTTGCGATTTTGCCTTTGTCGTTCTTGATTGTGATTATTTGGATCTTCTTTTCTTTTCCTAGCTCGTGGTCTATCAATCTTGCTTATCTATCAAAAAAACACTTTTCCTTTTGTGGATCATTTGTATGGGTTTTTTGGTTTCCATTTCATTTAGTTCTGCCCTGATTTTAGTGATTTCTTTTCTTCTAGTTTTGGGTTTAATTTGTTCTTGTTTTTCTAGTTCCTTTAGGTGCAATGTTAGGTTGTTAATTGAGACCTAATTTCTTGATGTAGGCATTTGGTGCCACAAACTTCCCTCTTAACACTGTTTGGTCATATCCCAGAGGTTTTTGTACATTATGTCTCTATTTCCATTTGTTTTAATGAGTTTTTTAATTTATGCTTTAATTTCATTGTTTACCCAAAAGTCACTCAGAAGCAAGGTGTTTAGTTTTCATGTATAGAGGAAACATTTTAAAAAGCTATCTAGCAGAATGCTTCCTCATTCCTAGGGGACCCACTTCCTGGTTCCTCAACTGCTTCTGATGTTTCTTCTTGTCTAAAAAAATAAAACACTGTGTACAATAATCTTTTAATTAAAGCATGGCATTGCAGGTGCTGAGTAAAAGCCTGCCATTATTTGTTGCTGCTGTTGTTTAGCAGCTGATGCAGGTATTCTGGTGACTCTACTGTGCTGCTTGGTTACCCTGAATACATTATTTTTTCCTCTGTGTTAATGGCATGTTATGTTTTTTACTGTTAAGTACTTATGTGAGAATAAGTGTAAGAAAATGATTGCTTATCAGTAGCAAATAAATTCAGAGTTAGGAATTATGGTAATGCCAAACAACCACAGATTGTCCACGTAGGTGCTGAGATAGTGACACCTTTGCTTTCTGAGTCTTCACTGTACACAAACTTTGTTTCATGCACAAATTATTCGAAGTGTTATATAAAACTACCTTCGGCCTATGTGTATAAGGTATATATAAAACATAAATGAATTTTGTATTTAGACTTGGGTATCATTTCCAAGATATCTCATTATGTACAGTCATGCATCACTTAACAATGGAAATACATTCTAAGAAATGCATTGTTAGGCAATTTCTTTGTTGTGCAAACATTATAGAGCTTATACATACCTAGATGGCATAGCCTACTACACATATAGGCTACATGATATAACCTATTGCTCCTAGGCTACAAACCTGTACAACATGTTACTGTACTGAATACTTTAGGCAATTATAACAGATCATTATAATATGAGTATTATGATTTGTTATTATAATCTTACAGGACCACCATTGTATATGTGGTCTATCATAGACCAAATAATGGTTATGTGGTGCCTGACTGAATATGCAAATATTCTAATACCTGAAAAAAATCTAAAATCTGAAACACCGCTGGTCCCAAATATTTTACATAGGGAATACTCAACCTCCACATTCAAATACTCCATATTGCTAGTAAAACTTCCCCAAATTACCATACCCATGATAGTCCAGATTATCATTCAGAAGATATTCACTCCACTCTTTTCTATTGTGAGAAGACATACTTTCCCATCCTATTCTTGTTGGCTGGGCTTAGCCATGTGATTTGATTTGTCCAATGGAATGTCAGCAAATGGGACATGGGGAAAGGCTTAAAATGTGTCTGTGCAATGGGGCTTGTTTGCTTGGGCTCTTGCCATTGTCATGGGAAGAACTACTCATGCCTTGGGTAGCTAACTGGGTACAAAATGAAAGTAGCAGGTGGGGCAGAGGCACTCTTGCTGACCCACAGGCACAAGGAAGAAGACGAGCCATCACAGCCAACCTGCACAATCTGAAGCAGGGCACCCAGGCTGACCTGCAGATTTGTGAGCAAGATAATAGACGTTTATTATTACATGCCACTAAATTTGGGGATGGTTTATTATGCAGTGATAGCTGATTGATACAGGAATTTATGTCTAGAAGCAGCTGCTTATGTTAACAAAAACTTAAAATATATGGCTCAAGGAAACTTAAACGAAGCTGAAAAATGGTGACTTGTGCTAGGTGATGGTGAAATTGTTGGTAAAATGTCTCTCATGATAATCTTAAGGCAGAAAGTGTACCAAATGAAATGGTACAGTTGAATTCTGAGGCAAAGTGTGGAATATGAGCTGGCTTCTGTTGACTGTGTGTAATAAATACAAGAGAGTAATAAGTTCAGAAAAGAATTGGCTTGGGTACAAACAGAATTAAGAGGAAAAATAAAGAGTCTAAAAATTTCAGAACTAGAAGGATTGGAAAACAAAACTCTTTCTTACCAAATCAAAATGTGACCCATATGACACAATTTCAGGGAAAAATCCAACCCAGGCTACTGTCAGTAAGATTTTAAACCTGTAACACTCTTTATTAAAACCCCTTAAAAGGGCCAGGCATGGTGGCTTATGCCTGTCATCTCAGCACTTTGGGAGGTCAAGGCAGGAGGATTGCTTGAGGCCAGGAGCTTGAGACCAAGAGCTTGAGACCAGCCTGGGCACAGTGAGACCCCCGTCTCTACAAAAAATAAAAATAAAAATATTAGCTGGGCATGGTGACACAGGCCTGTAATCCCAGCTACTCAGGAGACTGAGGCAAGAAGATTGTTTAAGCCCAGGAATTTGAGTTTGTAGTGAGCTGTGATGCTGTGATTGGCAACTGCCCTTTAGTCTGGCCAACAGAGCAAGACCCCATCTATATATTTAAAAAAACACCTCTCGGCTGGGTGTGGTGGCTCACACCTGTAATCCCAGCACTTTGGGAGGCCCAGGTGGGTGGATCACTTAAGGCCAGGAGTTCGAGACCAGCATGGCCAACATTGTGAAACCCCCATCTCTGTTAAAATACAAAAATTAGCCAGGCTTGGTGGCACAAACCTGTAATCCTAGCTACTCAGGAGGCTGAGAGACACAAGAATCGCTTAAGCCTGGGAGGTGGAGGTTGCAGTGAGCCGAGATCATGCCACTGCACTCCAGCCTGGGTGACAGAGCAGGCGCGGTGGTTCATGCCTGTAATTCCAGCACTTTGGGAAGCCAAGGTGGGCAGATCACTTGAGGTCAGTAGTTTGAGACCAGCCTGGCCAACATGGTGAAACCCCATTTCTACCAAAAATACAAAAATTAGCTAGGCGTGGTTGCGCACACCTGTAATCCCAGCTATTCAGGAGGCTGAGGCAGAATAATCGCTTGAACTTGGGAGGCAGAGGTTGCAGTGAGCCTAGATCATGCCACTGCACTCCAGTCTGGGTGACAGAGTGAGACTCCGTCTCAAAAAATAAATAAATAAAAATAAATAAATATATAAATAACAAAAAAATAAAAAATAAAAAATAAAATACACCTCTCAAAGGATGAAGATGTTCTCTATTAGAACTTTTATTTGGGCCAGGTGCGGTGGCTCACGCCTGTAATCCACACTTTGGGAGGCCGAGGTGGGTGGATCATGAGGTCAGGAGTTCAAGACCAGCCTGGCCAACATGGGGAAACCCCATCTCTACTGAAAATACAAAAATTAGCCAGGCGTGGTGGCACATGCCTGTAATCCCAGCTACTCGGGAGGCTGAGGGACAGAATTGCTTGAACCTGAGAGGTGGAGGTTGCAGTGAGCTGAGACAGTGCCACTGCACTCCAGCCTGGCAACAGAGCAAGACTCCGTCTCAAAAAAAAAAAAAAAAAAAAAAATGTTTGTCTGGACAGAAGTGTGCCTACAAAGTCTAATGATGCAGTTCTACAGAAGCCTGATGATCACAGAGTACTAAAAGCTAAGTAGGGGCGAAGGATGGGAAGAAAGGTGTTTCTCAAGATGTATCGTTGTTATGATTTTTGGTACATACATTTGATTAAAATCAAATATAGAGAAAGACCATAATGTTTTTGAGAGAGTTGTATTGGCAAAAGTGTTACGAGCCTGGACTAAAAAAGTCTAAGACTGTGAAAGATATTATAAGATCTCTGGACCTCCAAATTTCTATAAGCAGGAAGCCGACTTAAATAGCTATTCAGCTTCCAAAAAGGGTATATTCTCCCATACTATCCTCAGAAATGGCCAAAGAGCTGGATGGATAGAGAAGGAACTTCGAAATGGAGAAACCAAGAGCTAGGGACAACGGTGGACTAGAATATGGCATTACAATCTCATGGGACTGCCACTTTCCCAGGGGCCTAATTAATTAGGGCCTAATTAAAGGACATATCTCACCCTCAAGGTAGGGGAAATTAGCAACAACTCAGAATATTAAGGATCATTGGCTTCTCCATTCCTTGTTCTTCCCCTTTTTAAACAGAGATGTGTATTGTAGTTGTGTTGTCCTTGTTCAACCATTTAATGTTGGATATGTCATGGGCAATTAACGTGTCATTTTTTTGCACCTAGATTTTTAGGCTAAGAGGAGCATACCCAGTCTGATATAAATTGTAAGATCAGATATAAGAACTGATAAAAATTGTAAGGACTTTGAACCTGTTTTATAATTTGCTGAGACTTTGTGGGATCTTGGTAAGGTATAAGTATATTTTATATGTGCGAGGGAATTGAATATTTATGAACAAGAGATCAGACTGGAACAGCTTGGATTATTGCTCAGCAGAGAATCACTACCCTTTCCGGGACTTCATCAAGGCTTAGTATGTGCCAGGACATTAGGACTTGACATCTGCTCTTCATCCACCACCATAAGAATAAGCCCCAGCTAGCCCAGTCACCCCAGATAAATAAGAAATATGTGGAGCAGAGCTGAAAAAGGCATGTTGGTGCAACTGTAGTGGGTTGACTACCTGCTCATGCAGTTTATTTCTCCTTTAGTTCTTCTTGGGCTTAATCTTGGCTATACCACTTGCTTCTTATAATAATTGCTGCTACACCCACCCAACATAATGATTGCTGCTAGGTCCACCCAACTTTATGACTTGGGAGGTCTGGTTGATTCAGCTTATGAGGGGCAGTTCTGAATCTGTGGTCATTTAGTATCCCATGGTCCAGAGTTCCACAGCTACCAGGGCCCAATAGCCTACTAGGAAGTATTTTTCAAAAGGTGCATGATGCTCTGCTGTAGATGTCATGGCCTAGCTCCAGAATCTCAGGGAACTGTATTGTGATTCTTCCCTTGGGGCTTGCCACGAACTCCACACTGCATCTTTTCCTACCATTGACACCTCTAACACCAAAAGATCTACTAGATGACAGAGTTCAAAAGGAGGCACTGTTCACACCACAGCTTGGACCTATTGCAGAGCCCCTTCCTGCTCCAGCTCCCACTTAGAGTTGGCACCCTGTCCTATGATCTGGGATGTGGCTTGGAGAGGAATGTGTAGGTATGGAATATGTTACTTCCGGAAACTAAAAAGACCTACAGGGCCAGGTGCAGTGGCTCACGCCTGTAATCCTAGCACTTTGAGAGGTCGAGGCAGGTGGATTGCTTGAGCCCAGGAGTTCGAGACCAGCCTGGGCAACATGGCAAAACCCCATCTCTACAAAAAATACAAAAATTAGCTGGGCTTGGTGGCACATGCCTGTAGTTACAGCTACTCAGGAGGCTGAAGTGATAGGATCACTTGAGCCTGGGAGGTTGAGGTTGCAGAGAGCTGTGATCATGCCACTGCACTCCAGCTTGGGTGACAGAGTGAGACCTTTTCTCAAAAAAAAAAAAAAAACCTGTTTATTTGTGCTTTCTTGTTTGTAATTGGATGCAAGATACAGATTTTTTTTTTTTTTTTTTTTTTTGCCTTGGATGGGATTCCTGGCAAGGAACCCCTGAAAACTTTTATGAAGTGGCAGTTTACTTTATCTTTGTAGAGTTCATCATCTATCCTCTGAAGCACATCATTGTATTAAGGCCCCCAGCAGAGTAGTCGCTTTAGCTTACCTTGTCCAATTAGCATGATATCACAGATGTACTGGATCAATATGATATCCTGCGGTATGTCCAGATGGTCCATATCTCTTTGAATTTTATTATCAACAAGCATGGCAAAGTTAACATAGCGCTGAGGTAAAACTGTAAAGAAATGTTTTTGTTCATTCTATGTGAATGCAAGCAATTTTTGGTCCTCTTTTCTGATTCATAAAAATATGTGTTTGCCCATTTAGTGGCTACAATACAATACCCAGCATGGCAGATGTATTCAGGAATGTTACTTGGTTGAATGGTAGTCTACAGTCATTTCAAGGATTTATCTGATTTATTCAGGGTTCATGGACAAATTAAATGGAGCTAGGATAGGTACCACCAGTCCTACATCTTTTAGATCTTTAAAAGCGACACTAATCTCTGCCATTGCCCTCTAGAATGTGATATTGTGCTTGCCCATGGGTAGAGGGGTGGCGGTTTCAGAAAGTTCCACTTCACATTCTGCAACAATTGTTACCCCACAAGCCAAGAATCCCGGGTGCAGGTTACTCCACTGCCACGTATTTTAATCCCAGTTATACTCTTGGAGACTCAAGAAATGGACCCACTGCAAGCCTGATTTAATCCTGTTTCAATTTATTTCCTTGTTCCTGTATGCTCCATTCTAATATGGGGGCCAGAATAATACTCTGGATCATTGGGTATCAATGTCAACGCATTGTCTGTGTCCAATTGTCATCAAAATGAGTATTCCCTTTTCTCCCCCAGTGTACAGTCATCCAAGTAAGTGGTCAAATGTCCCTTTGGAAAAGATTCCTGGAGGAATCTTTGCAGTATATGCTTGCTGTGACATTATATGATTCTTACTCCGACTCTTAACTCAATAGGTTCTGACTTGAAAGTTGGGTTAGGCCTAGAAATTGAGCAACAGGTCATGATATTTTATTAGTGCAACTGGCATCAGCCTTCTGCTTTTCCACTCTCACCCTGTTTTAATCATATATATTCAGAAATATCTTTCTTGGCTCCCCATCTGTCTTGCCCTTCAGCTCTCAGGTATAATCAACCATCCTTTTAATTCCCCATAAGTGACCCTCACTTTTGGAGCCTGTGTTTGCTTCTCATCTGTATCTAATCATCCACTGCAGGTGATAATGACCTCTTTTTAAGCTACCAAAAAAGCTGTCTGGCCAACATGCTTAATTTTTAGCTGTTTGTTAACTACCCTGTTTCTCTTTATCACACTGTAGAGGGTCAAGGCAACTTAGTAATAATGAGCCAATCCCACTGTCCCGTGTGCATTGTCCCATGTACCTTTCCAATTTCTGAGTCTTCACATTAGGAAGGGCATTCCTTCCACTAGGACATTTTCCAGTCCACAACTGGTGAAAGTTTTACCAATTGGGCTGCCACCTTATGCTGAGAACTCTCCATGAGCCACATACCATAGCCAGATGGTGGTCAGAGATTCAGTTCCCAAACCCCAACTTGCCACTTGCCTTCTTGGTCCAGTTCTGGTGACAACTGTGTCAGTTTGGATTCTCAAAGATGCAGATATCAAGACAGTGTAAGAAAGGCAAGCAAATCACTGGGGATAATACCTATGAAAAATATAGGAGCAAAGGAGCAGGAGTCAGCAGGGGTGACCTTCAGACTGCAATGCAAATCCATCATCCCTGAAAGGATAGAAGGAAGGAAGGAGGATGTGGTGGGAAGAGCCTCAGAAGACTGCCATGCAGTTCTGAAAAAGTTTTGGCCATATGCATGTTGGGCAGAAATGGCAAAGTCTTATTCCCCTGCCTACATATGTACCCTTATGCTCAGTTATTGGCTGTAGCCAATGGAGGAGTGTATCTCCTCAGCTTAAATACCATGCAAGGGATAATTTCCCCTTTTTAAGCCACCAAAGAACTCTTTGGCCAACATGCTGCAGCTGGAGACTGTTAGCTCACGGCATTCGTCGTGAAAGCTTCCCTCTTACGAGATGATCTGAGCAGTGCCTGTTCTCCTAGAGGATAGCAGCAGCCATTCTCCTGTAGAACAGGCCAAGAGAGCTTTCCAGTCCATTCATATCAACAGAATCAAATATATATATATCAATCTTGCTATGTTTATTGCAGGCCTACTGTGTGTCAAATAGACTTAGTTCACAGTGATACAAAAACGACTAATGCATTATCTGCTTTGTCACTCAGAGCCTGCAGAGAACTAAGACTCATAAAATATTAAATATGGCACAATGCTTGGGCACAGTTGCTCATGCCTGTAGTCCCAGCTACTCGGGAGGCTGAGGCGGGAGGATCACTTGACCCCAGAAGTTAAAGGCTGCAGTGAGCTATAATTATGCCACTGAGCTCCAGCCTGGACGACAGAGTGAGACCCTGTCTCAAAAAGAAATAAATAAGGCACAATGTTGAAATTAGTGCAGTGCAAGTATGTATAACAGTCTTAGGAGCACAAATAAGAGCTTGATTCTTTCTGCCTTCACCAGTCAGGGAAGGCTTCATAGAGAGGGGGTGATCAAAAGAAGAGCAGGAGTTTGTCCGGCAGGTCATAGGGCCAGGGCATTACAGGCAGTGGAAACTGTGTCCTCAGAGTGCCTAACACACTCACTTAGCTATGGTAGGAGCCCAATGACTATGCTGAAATAAGCATGGTGCTCAAAGTGGGAATCTTTAAGTTGCCAGCTACACAAACTAACTCAAGTATTTTAAGGGTTCTTAGAAATCTCATTGTGTCTAAACACCAAAAATTAAAAAATACATACAGCTGGGTCCCATGGGAATTTTAACTGAGTACTGGAAAAGCATCTGAACTGAAGCCCTTTCCGCATATCCGTGTCCCACAGCAGCCACGTGCCTCTGCTCTCCTCAGCATGTCCGCTCCATGTCTGTCTACAAACTGGATCTATCACTTCTCAGCTGTCTACGACTCAACCCAGTCATCTTTCTCTCTCTCCTAGTCTACATGACCTTCTAGCTCCAGCACTCTCTATAAGTTTAAAACAGATGCTACATTCTATGTGTCTCACTGTAGTGATGTGTGCAACTTACTTTCACATGCATTAAAAAATAAGATATATTGATGGATCACTAGAAGAACGGCTAGAGAGATAGGTATGTAATAAAATAAATGGTGAAATGTTAATCATTGAATCCTATGGTGGCTTTATAAGTATTTAATGTGTAATTCTTTCAACTTTTCTAAATGTTTCATAACAAAATGATGGAGGGAAGCAAACAAATGCTCAAGAGGGGGAATCTGATGGGCCCAGGTTATCTCTGTGCTGGGCCATATGAGTCCTAGGTTAGGTAATGAGTTGGCTGGCTACCTTTTAATCAGGTTCAAATCAGGTTTGATTCCTGGTTCAATCAGCCATGGCTCTGGGGACAAGAAGTTCCATGATACAGTAGGCTGCTTCTGCAACAGGCTGTGTGTGAGGGTAACACTGTGAAACATGCCTCTATACCAGGTTTAATGGAAATAAGGGAACAAATAAACAGAGGAACTAAATTTTTACCATACTCAAGATGAGAACACTGTATCTGTGTATGTAAACCTTTGGGGGCCAAGGGGAAAAGAAAAACTATACAGTTACTCTAAAAAGGGAGTCTGCTGCTCAGAAAAGGGAGTCTCTGCCCCTTCTTTTGCTCACCTCCTCTGGCCTTCATGCCACCAAAAATTCTGTCACCTAGAGGGAATGCATTTCCAGTCTCAGCAACAGGCAGATTGGTATTATCTGCCAGGAAGTGGTGAGTTTTGATTTAAGAATCTCTTAGTAAGGAATAGAATGAAATACAAGCAAGGCCAGGGTGAGGACAGAGGGTGGCAGGATGCAGGAGAAACATATAGAATAAAACAATTTTTATCCACTGACAAAATATAGATGGTGAACTCAAAAGTTTTCCGCCATAATAAACAAGAAGAAGAAGTGCAAGAAGTGGACATATAACTTTATGATCTGTTAAATTGAATTGCCTCTTACGGATTTTTACTTTTTGCTGGACAATGAAGAACTTCGTCATCTCAGGAAAGGATGGGTCATAAAAGCCACTGGAAGGAGAGGAATCAGCCCTGTCTGATTAGAATCCGGGAGGCCTTGGTTTGCAGGCCATGCTTTATATATCTGAGCTTCACCCAGTGGAAGCTCTGAGCTCTGTGAATTACAGTGCTTCACAGCCACAAAAGCCCTGTCTCACCCATCATAAACACCGGGGAAAGACAAGGCCACCCGCTACAATCAGTAGCCTGAGAGAGATAGCAAGCCCAGACACAACAACAGGGCACAGAAGACAGCTGCGGAGCCTCCACTAACAATGGCAGCTGGACCCAGGCCTGTAGCTAATTAAGATTTGAGATCCCGCTAAAGGGAGATTCCTTTACTCACGCCGACCTACCATGGGCTATATTGGGTAATACAACTTATCAAATGAACACAGCTCACCTTACAAAAGATGAAACACATCATCTTCTATATCTATCCTAGATAGGAAAGGAATGAAGTAGACATGAGACAGTGAGAAAAGATTTGGTCCTTGTACAGTCCTGCCAATTACTGGAATTTGAATTCAAGCTCCAAATTACTCAGTTCTGCTTACTTTATTTTCTAAATATTTTTTGAAGCTTTAACCTCTTCTCCCTCCTTTGCCCCTTCTCTGTCCCTGCCAGCCCTGTCCTGGTCTCTCAGATAGATTATAGTGGCTGACCAACTATCTTCCCTGGCTCCAGTAGGGTTTCCTCCAAGCCATATTCTGTAAACTGTTAGCAGGAGATGTTTGGAAGGAAAACCTGGTGAAGGCTCTACTCTTCAGTGGAGCTTCACGTCTTTCAGTGAATTCCATTTTCCTGAAGATAAAGTTCAAATTGGTTTACTTGACATTCATGGTCTTCTGTAACCTCCTCATAGAAACCATCGTGTATCCTTAGGGTGGGCTGAGTTCCCTGCATCTGTGCTTCCAGACACCCCTGGGTATAATGCTGATATTGCAATAGTGTAACAGGAGATGCTTTTCCCTTGTGTGATGTAAGATTGCAAAGTTTGGTTATTGTTCTCTATTAGGATGGAAGGAGCTGATGCATGACTGAAAAGGCAGACGAAGCCCAGTTGAGGGATTGACCTGGACTCACTATGGATGGAAATAAATCTGTGTAACTGGCCAAAGCCTCTTCTCCAATTTCTAACCAGACAACCAGGTCCAACCTGCCTCACAGACTTTACTATTCTAAAAGATATTTTTGTCGTTTTCTAAAAACTGCTCCCAGGCAATGGAATTTGGATGGAATTTGGGTTCCTTGAGGCTGGGAATACAACGGGGAATCTCTCCCTGGATCTACAGGAAATATAGGGAGGTTTAATCAGTCTAGAAAGGGAAGAATTGGAAATGACAGGACTTCAGGATAAATAGAAGGGAAGGTCAAGACCTGAGGGGCCAGAGGCTAGAACCAAAATCACACATCAGGAACAAATTTGATAGGAAAGTACGGGTGGCAACTAGAGGGTGGCTTGAACAACAGGCTCAGAAGTCAAATGGCAGTTGTATCTTAGTTTTAAGTGTAAATGAATACGTGACAGGGAAGATTGAGGGCATCTTTAAAAACTATGACAAAACAAACAATACTTTAGGAAAGGCAAAACATTTCAGGGTCTTGCAATGAGGACCCCACTCTAAAAGAATTAAATTTATCATGAAATTAGTGAACCTAGAGCTTCAGGGCCTTTCAAGTTCATGGCTCCCTTTTAAGGCTCTAAATATAATTTTTATTTATAATTTTATATTATTTGTCTTGTATTATCTTCAGGCCCCACAAAATCTGTAACACCTCTACTTTTTAGCATTGCCAAGCTAGGTAATTTAATAAGGTTAGCCAGAGTTCTCTATGTCAAGCATACAAGTATTACTCTCATCAGAGTATGTCTCAAGGTAGGAGTCAATAAACCCTTAACCGAAACTGCCAAGCACAAAGGAGCTTGTATGTCTAAGCAAAGGAAAGGAAAATGGAAGAATATCAGGATCCAGGAATGCCCTTTCTAGCCTCCACTGAGTAATGGTCATCAAATAGCTCACCTAGTGACATCACTTGAGAATCAGAGCTTACAAAGCAGGGAAGAAGGAATTATGTGTATGAAAACCAGAGTGATACAACTAAGGAAGTATCTGTGTGTGTGCGCACACGTGTGTGTGTGACAGAGAGAAAAAGAGAAGAGAAAGGGAAGAAAGGAGAGGGGAAATGAAAGAGATAAAGTAACATATATGGACAGTGAACATATATGGATATAGAGGGTTCAGAAGGAGAAAGACAAAAGGATAAAGTCAGTTTAATTTTAAAACTGTGAACTGCACCTGCCAAATAAATTTCTCCTTCCCTTCAGTGAACAGCAGAGTAGAATAAAAACCAATATCTCGAAAATTCAAAGAGATGGAAAAACAAAACTTAATAACAATTCAGTAATAGAGCAACAAGCTCTTGTCGGTCTGGGTCACTGAGGTGTCAGTCCAGACACATCAAGCAGCAGCAGGCAGGGAAGGGAACCCCATCCAAGGCATATGTGTGTATATAAAATCAGCCCGAAATATACTTAGAGTTACATGGCTACCTTACATATGTGATTTGAGATTTGAGAAATACCAGGGAGACACTCCAGAGCAAATACATTTCCCTCAATCAGCTAAGAGGCTGCCTGAAATTCCATTATTAGAGCAGAACATTGGAGGTTAAACACACTTTTCATGTGGTCTTCATTCAAATGGCAAATGCCCTTGATAAGGTCAACACAATAAATTATCAGCACCGTTCCATAAATTAGGACATTTACATCCTTACAGTGATTGGAGGGCTAAATTATCCTGAAAGCCCAGGAAGCCTGAGATGAGTTAGAAATTCAAACCAAGCTTCTAAACTTCTTGCCTCCCACATGTATGTCCCCCACTCCCCACACACATGCTATTAAGAATAGTTTTGTTCCCGGGCTGCCACACAGACTTTACTATTCTAAAAGCTATTCAGTCAAACTAGTCCTGGGGCATTAGCAAAACTGGCACTGAGAGAATACCCAGGCAGCCCCAGGTGCCTGGTGATGGAGCTGCCGCCTTCACATTCTCACCCATGAGGAGCTGCTGAAGCCTGTCCATGCTGCTCTTGGGTTGGCAGCCACTGGAAAATTGACAAAGGAGTGAAAATCAAAAGCAAAGTCTCATTTTCATTTGAGCATTAGGAGAGCAAATGAAAAAGATGAGAATCAAAAGGGTTTTATTCGAGATGCTTGGTTTTGAGGAGGAGAAAAATATGGGATATCTTCGTCCCCTTTCCAGCTCAGTGATGGTGAAAATAAAGCTCCAGGATGATCTATAATGTAAAAGTTGGGAGATGACTTTGTTTCAGGGTAAAAACAGCTCTGGAACTTATAAATGTCAGGCAGTCTCACAGATTGCTCACAGGAGAGGAAGGCTTGGCAACAACATTGCTCAGTGCTTGACAGAATTAATGGCCAGGGAGGAGGAGGATGTACACTTGTAGACCTGACAGCATCCTTCATCAAACGCAGGACCACCATGTGGAGGAGTGAGCAGCAAGGGAGGAGCCCCGTGCTATGGGAAAGAGGAAATTCAGCACAGCAGGCAACATTCCAATTGGCTTTGTGGTTGTAGGAAATTGTGGGGCCCCATGAAAATGGAGACCAAGGAAGGAGAGGAAGTAGATATCACTACAGAAAAAATAGTGTTTGACTCACTGACTCTCATAGTGGAAAGGAATTTTTTATCGTTGCCCAATCTCGATTCTACAAATAAAATCTAAGCAAATGACAACATCTAACAGGTAGTGAGCATCTACTATTGTACCAAGTGATCAAATACATAAGATACATAAATTCTCCCATTCAATCTTCATCATGCTTCTTCTTATAGTAGGTGTTATTATCAGAATTTTACAGAAGGCTAAACTGTAAACAGAGTTTAAAGGGTTTAGGTAGCTTGTCATTCAGTCAATAAGTTGTAGACCCATGTTGGTCCAGTATCTGCACTTCTAACCTCTATGACTTGAGGTCCAAAGAGGCACAGAAATTTGTGCCACAGTTAGTTGGGGGCTGAGCCAACCCCAAAATTCAATTCTCTCAATCCCAAATATAGAGCCCTTACATTAACAATACCTATTGCTCCCTCCTGAGCCAGGATGAACAAAGTCTCAGTTATGTCTCCCAGGTGCTCACGAGACAGCACAAACCAGGCAGATAATTAGTACTGAGCTATCGACCCACTCAGATTTGCCTGGGAATCAGCCAGATGTCTGAGGGAAATAGATATTTGCTTGTATTGGTAAGAGAAGATTTTGACATCTGAGAAAAGGTGTTGTAGTTCATAATGCAGGATAGCAACACATCATTGAAACTTGGACACCTATCAGAAACAGGGTATTTGAATTTTCACTTGGAAAAGTGCAGTTAGGGTGATTTTTACTCAGGGAGCACATTTTCTGAATGACTGGCTATAAAAGTCCTTGGGTTAAGGGAGACCTTGAGAAGTTATTTAGCCCATTGCCCTTCCTCCAGGCAGGATGGCATTTAAACTATCCTTGGGAAGTGATTTGTTTTCTTTTAAAAATACAAATAACAACAAGGACTGCTGCAGTCCTCTCATGTTAAAAAGTTTCACTCATCCCCAGGGCCAAAAAACGTTCTCCTAAATATCTAACCCAAGGCTTTCTTTCTTTCTTTCTCTTTCTTTCTTTCTTTCCTTTTTCTTTCTTTCTTTTTTTTTGATAGAGTCTCGCTGTTGCCAGGCTAGAGTGCAGTGGCCTGATCTCGGCTCACTGCAACCTCCACTTCCTGGGTTCAAGAAATTCTTTGCCTCAACCCCAGCTAATTTTTTTATTTTTAGTAGATATGGGGTTTCACCATCTTGGCCAGGCTGATCTTGAACTCCTGACCTCATGATCCACCCGCCTCGGCCTCCCAAAGTGCTGAGATTACAGGTGTGAGACACTGCGCCTGGCCTAACCCAAGACTTTCTAAAGACATACAAACCTATGTCCTCTTCTCTGTTTTACCGAGTTCTCTCCTGGGATGAACATTATGTATACAGCATAGTTCCTAGGACTGGGCATCTACCTGGCCTTGGTCCTCATTATGGTAGAAAAACATTCAGTCATCTCTGATATATGTGATATATGTCGTTTGTGTGGGTGGAATGAACAGCCTACTTAGTGGGCCACAGGAGTATGAGGTGTGATCCACAAAAGTGAAAATGGTCTTTAACTACTAGAAACTTCTCATTAACCCCAAAGTAATAAAGAACAAATCTAGGCCTCCCACCAGAGGGTCATAGAATAATCCCAAAATTCCTGAAATATAATTGTTGTGGGCTTAGGAAACAGTGTTGAGAAAGACCAAGCATGGGTTGGGGGATGGATTTTGTAAGAAAGAACAGATAAGCAAGTTTCCGGCTAGATTATAAATAAAACTAGAATCTAAAAATCTTTGGGAGACTGCCAGGTCTGATGTTCCAGTTGTAAACTAGACATATGAATGCATTTCATTCGTACATACATTTTGGTGTATAGCTTCCCATAATAGCTGAACTCCATGATAAATTCCAATTTTGTCTAGGTTAAGTCAGGGAGGAGAAGAAGGCTTTCTTAGGTTAGGAAAAGTTTCCTTGCACAATGGAGATCGGTTATTGGGAGAGGGACAATGCATACAACAGACTCCCAGTGACTGAGTGGGTAGCTATGGGGTTGGTAAGACAGACTTGAGACCCAGGAATGTCCAGGGTATATAGAGGATGGGTACTCAAGAAGCATCTTCTTCCTTTACTTTAGTGAGTGGAAGCAGAGTTTCCACTTTTAACATGTGTCTCTCAGAGCAACAGAAGGATACCAAGAGACGATGCTGTGAATATGCTTTTCTGTAATAACATGAAGAACAGCTGACAGAGACAAGCAAACATGTGGAGACTAAAGTAGTGCAGAATGTTTCAACCAGAGTCTGAGCTGTGATTCTAGTTGGATCACCTCTTCTGATCTTGTCTCTCCACTCTCAATTGGCAATCTCATTTATGTGCATGGCTTCCAAAACCATCCATGTGTCAATAATTCTTGAATTTCTATCTTTGTTCCAGACCTTTCCAATGAACTTCAGACTCATAGAGCCAAATCCCTACTCATTCTCTCCACTGAGTTCACACACACACACACACACACACACACACACACACACACACAACAACACAACACAACCAACTCAGAACTCAGGACAAAGAATACTCTTGGCAATCAGACAGAATCAGATTTTTGAGTTAGGGCACTATCATTTATTGTCATCAGTTTCCTTAGGTAAGCCACCTAGTTTTTCCAAATGTAAACTCAGTGTTTTGGTAAGAATCTAATTAGATAATACTGTAAAGTGCAATGCTATCTCATGCCTGGCATATGTAAATCACATATTTCTACATATTGGATGCTTGTTGACTAATGAGTGGATGGGTGGGTGGGTGGATGGATGGATGGATGGATGGATGGATAGAAATGGAGATTCTATGAGCCATAATTACTAAGATCACACATGATCATAGTGGACAGATACAATAAAAGAAGCATGGAAAAAACAAAGAGCACTTCTGTTTACTAGATGAAGACCTGGAATGCTGAATGGAATGGAAGAGATTCTATAAAGAACAGAAAAGAATGCAACGCCTTTTGGACAACACAGTTTTCTAAAACTGCTAAGATCTGATTGTGACACTTCATTCAGTTCATTAGCTGGGGAAAGGCTGGCCACTGCTGGATGAGTTGTGAGGCTGATGAAGAATTGCTAAAATGGCAGGTGGCAAGTATGGAGAGGGTATGAGGCCAATGTATAAGTCTTTGCCCAAGATACCTGCCATCTGTGAACATATTCTACACCAATAGCAGATGTAGATGGCAAATGTGGCCTTTAGCTGAAAGAAAAATGTCAGATACAACTGGAACATCAGACCTGGAAGTCCCCCAAAGTCAAAACTTTGAACATATCACCCAGATTAAAACTTTTAAATAAAATTTTCCCTAAAGTGTTTCACTATAAAGAATCTTTACGTCTGAGGTAAATGATGCTTCAAGGATTTAGTCATCTCTAAAAAGCAGTGAAGAAAGGAAATTTTTTAGAATGAAAAACTTGCATTGTCTTGATTGTAGTGGTGGTTTATACAATTGTATATGATTATAAAACTTCACCAAAATGTGTCCCTAAAATAAATAAATCTTATTGCATGTAATACCTCAAAAGCAGGAGAAAAGTGGAAGAATCCAGAAGTAAATCAAATATTTACCTACCCTGATGACTAGCCAGACAGTAACTCAGTAAGAATAAAGATTTTGGGTTCTTGTAACAGAAGACTGGGTGAGGTGAGAGGTGGGGAATGATAATGGAAGAAGCTGACTTACTTTGAGATAAACATATTAAAAAAAGAAAATTCTAGTAGTCACAATTAGTTGTAATAGGTCTAAAAGAATGAACTGGCTGGAGACACGGGATAATAGCCAACACCCTGTGGGATCTCAACAAGCTGTGGGATTTCTTGTTTCCTACAGTTAAGATCAGACCCTCTGACAGAATCATATTTATTCACATAAGAAAATAAAATGGAAATTTGGGGGAAAATTTGCTAGAGCTAAGGAGCAGTCTCTGAGTCTGAGAGAGAGATCCTTTAAAGGGCCAGAGGCAGAAATTATACCTCCTCCCATGAATGAGGAAAACTACCTCAATTCCAGAAGAAATATAGCCCCTTGAGGCAAGAAGATATGGAAGCATCAGCCAAATATGTGTGTACTCTGGTAAAATCAGACAGCAGACATATTTGGGCTCAGTGTGTCTCTGAACCACTATTTCCTGCATAGCCAGTGAAGCCCTGAAAACAGCTGCTTCCCTGGAATTGATGGTAGGCATGGTACAGAGCAGGGTCTCAGGCACCAGAGAGGATCCGGGTAGCCACAGAGTGGAGCAAGGTCAATGATGGTGGGAGAATCTACAGAGAGAAACCAGTGTCATTTGGACACAGGAGATCACCCCTGGAAAGGAAAAGGAGAGGCATGAAATGGAGACAGTGTGGAAAAACTTATAACTCCACACAGCAGGTATCACTTATTGAGTTCATCCTAGTCAGGATCAAGATTAGACAGTGACTCATGTAAACGAAACAAACAAGAATCTAAAATGTAGATCAAATTGCAATTCATGTATTTGGAATGGGAATACCGTTTGCTAAGTGAACAGAATACTGGAATACAATATTTAGAGCTCTCCCAGGCAGCAGAAAACTTGGAAGCAAAATTCCTCACCACAGCGTTGCTTTGATGAGCATAGTGGGAAGTGGGTGGCCTTGAAGGGTGGCTCCTAGAAGCTGTAGGAAATCCTGATGTACTACACCTGTCCCACATGAGTTCAACTCCCCAGGGACCTGAATGCTCATTTCCTTCACACTCAGACTCTGTGTCCTCTGGGTGTGTGAGATGAACGATGACAAATTTTGGTCCTTTGGTGTCCTTTTTTCAGCTTCATGAAGACCCACTTGTTAAATGTGCCACATACTATACTAACCACTGCAGACATTACCTCATTAATCAGCACACAACTCCAATAACATACCAGTTATCTCCATTTCAATGATGAAGAAACTGATTTCCATAGAGGATATGTGGTTCACAAAGTCACCCGAAGCAGGGATTTAAATCCAGATCTGTATTACTGAGATCACGCTCTTCAGCACCATGCTGTGGTCTCTTCAGGAAGGAACTGATTGATTTCATCAGGTTTTACTGTTAAGTTAATCACATTCAAGGCCAGCCCTTCCAAAGCCTCCCTTCCATTACTAGCCCCATATCACTCAGCTGTCCATTTACAAAATGTCTTTCTGGTTTTTTCTAAAAAATGACTAATCATGTGCGTCATATACAGGTTTTGCTACTTTAACTCTCAGAGGAGAATCATACTTTTAAGATTTGGTAGGGAAATTTGAGGAATATTGAGAAAACGTTGTCCTGTGTGACCAGCAAAAATGTCTTTTGATTCAAGGACACAGAAGTTAAGATGAGAGCGGTTTCCTGCAGACAATCAGTAAAGCCCATGGAGCAGGCTTCATGACCCCTACTTTGAAATGCTCTGCTCTTTGCAACAGAGACTGAACATGAAGCTTTTACTGGATCTAATGCATTCTTCTTGGGTAGGGATGACAACATCTAGCTGGGCAGAGCAGATGCACAAGGACACAACATGCCTGTTTCTGGATCTAAGGAGCATACAGAATTGGATAAGAGTGAAATGCAACAGGATTAAGGACAGCAACCGGATTACACACTCTAGCCCTAGGGAGGCAAAAAGACAGAAAGAAAAAGTTTAATCTTTCCTAGTATCAATAATACCTCCTCTTCGAGTTCATAGGTTGTAACCAACTCCTATCTGCCATGTTCTATTATCAGTCCTTCAACAGCTCTTCATCTTGCAAAAGTCTATCTGATTCTTTTAATTCAGTTTGTAATCATTCAAAAATTGTTTACCTACTATCTTCCAGATTTTAAGGAAACATAGGTGAACAAACATGTAACTTACATGTGTTCATTGTTGTTATATTCCCCCAATTACTTTGTTCTTTTGTTCCTTTATGATTGTTTCATGGAGCTTGGGTAACTGGAGAGAGAAATGTGTCATCAACTAACCATATATATTCAGAAGTTCTATGGTCAGGCTAAGGGTTTACTTATCTCTCTTGGATATAGGAATATCTGAGAGTACGATGGGGTTACATGAATAAAAATGTCAGCCTAACATTCCCAAACTAATGGACTAGAAGCAAGGCTTAATGCGACTTTAAAAGATATGATTATGGTTTATACAAACCCTTCAAACCCTTCCCAGTGGAAGTAGGCTATGATATTCTCACTCTACTTTTTAGTCATGAGAAACATTTCAACCTTCTCAGGGTTGTCTTCCATTGATTTGATATTTGAGGAGTTGCCCAAAAGTTCTCTTCCCTTTGCAGAAAAGCATCCCCATTGCCTACAAAGTAAAGTCCAAATTCTTCAGCATGATATCCTAAGCCCTTCCTGATTTTTCTGCCAACAACATTTTAGCCAGTCTCCTGGAACATCCCCCCAATCACTGACATCACATTTCACTGCTTCTCCCACACCAAACATTTTATTATATTTATGCTTGCTCATGCTGTTTCCTCAACCTGAAATATACTCCACTCCCTTATCTTATATAGTCCCACGAACAAGCTCATTGTTATTTCCTCTCTGTAGCCTTCCTTGATCCTTGGTCAAAAGCATTTCTTCTTTCTGATGTATGCCTACAACACCTCTTCGCACTTCTGTTTAGGACATTATCTTGGCTTGCCTTGTAGTTGACTACTAACATCTGTTTCTCATTCCATTATTTGAAAGCTTCTTGAAGGCAGATAGGAATATAATATGTAAGGTAGGTATTAAATAGATGTTTATTTGTTTAAATCAGTTTCTTAAAGAGATAAACATGTTTGTCATGGAAAATGGATTAATTATAAAATCAAAGTTGGAAAATACAGAGAGTTGATAGTGGAGAAGTTCACTCCACCCAGGAACCAGTGACACCAAATTGTGCAGCAAAATTGTTGGACTTCAATAATCTGACAAATGCCCTCCCTCAGCTTTGTGTGCCTGGTAAGAATTCTCTCCTCTGAAGCATCACTTCTTCTGGTGATAACCCAGAGCAGACATAGCTGTCCCTACCTTACACTCCCAAAACATTTTGAACAAAATTATATTTGATAAACACTCATGCTTTGTTGTAATGCCTTCTTTGCCTCTATCACTGGAATATGAGCTTTATTTTTTTCTAATAGGATTTCATATGCACAGAATTGGATTAATTATAATTTCTGGTTTATCACTAGACTCTGTGTAGTCCCTCCTTTCAATGTTTTTGTTGTTGTTAAATAAAGTCTTACGTGGCTAGTAATGTGCTAGGGCCTGGGAATCTGAAGAGAATAAAACACATTCCCTGTCCTCAATGAGTTTAGTTAATGCCTTCTCTTCTTTGTATCTTCAGCCCTTAGCTTAATGCCCAGCACATGGTACATGCCCCCTATAATATATGTTTCCTCTGCCTGATTCTTGAATTTAGAGAGCCCCTGAGTTTAGTTTTTATAATGCTTATCTTCCCTATCAACATACTCCTCAAATTCTCATCTAGCCCTAAAGCTATAAGTACTATCCCAAACACATATTCTCAATTTCAGTTTACACGATAAACTTAACTTATACATCCAACTTCCTCCATGAAATCTCCACCAGGATATCTCATAGGCATCTCACACTTAAAGGGTCTAAAACAGAGTTCTTGACCCAGTCCCAGTCTGCCTGCCACCAAACCTGCTTCTCCTCCATGGTCTCCTGTCTTGTAGATTTAGCTCAAGCTAAGTTCCCTGCATTCATCCTTGGCTCTTCTTTTTGTCTAACATCCCCATAGTTAATTCATCAGAAATATTGTTGGTTTTACCCCATAAAATATTTGTTTGCTCATTGTTGAGTCTTCCACTAGGAATAAGTTTAGTGAGGCTAGACATTTTGTCCATTTTGTTAATTCAAGTACCCCTAGCACTTAACATATGGCAGGAACTCAATAAACATTGGTTGAATAAAATTTAAACAAATATTTGTAAAAGAAAGAACAAATAAGTGCATGGGATCTCAGACCTGCCCTCCAGATAAATAAATTTGGAGAACAGCAGTTACCATGTTTTTCACTTGGAATGAGCCAACAATGTTGTTTTCGGTTAATACTTTAGAACGCAGAAATCGAAATCAAACATGGAATACTTCTATAATAAAAAAGAAAAATTGTTTTTAAATTTGTCCATCTCATAAAAAAGTAAGCTATGTCAGAAGCATTTTGTCCAGAAGATAGAAGATGTCATAAACGGATAAAACTTCTCTGACTAAATATTCTAATCAAATACTGGCTTCTGCTATAAAATAAAATACTACTCATTCCAACAAAACCTGTGTTTATTTTTTTTTTCAGGGAAAGGGAGAAAAGAAAAACACAAAAATTGGAACCCACAGCTATATCTACACATCTCCTGTTTCATGCAAGTGGTAATAAATGACAGAATATTAAAAGAGAGACTGAGGAGCTAGAAATAATTATTGAGTGTCTCCAGTAGGATGTGAATCAAAATTTTGCTATGTGTGGTTTGCAAAAAGATTAAATGATAGCATTACAGCTTGTGTATACCCAACTGCCCCAGATGGAAGACCTACTACATCTACTATAATCTGTCCAGTTTATTTCAACTCTTGATCTAGGGAAGAGTTCCTGATAAATAAAGTTAGTCCCAGAAGCTGATCCAAGATAATGTTTTCATAACCCTATAGCGCTTGTATAAATCCACTGTTCACCCCACCTCACCAAAAAAAAAAAAAGGTTGCAGCCTCTTTCCAGCACTTGTAATATTTGGAGAGAAATAGATGAATCATAATTGCACATATAGATAACATTGCCATTTTAAGTCTCTATATGGACTTACATCAGAGACATTTATGGTCTCCCTCAGAGTGATTCAAGAAGCAGGTTTAACAATAAATGTCAGCTCCTGTTACCTAGAGTGCCATACACAGATCACATGCTGAGGAGTAGAAAGGTAACACATTTCTAGAATAAAATGAATTCTGCACACAGATGGAAGGTTCCAAAACCAAGAGAAAAATCTAAGAGTTCAACAGGTTTTTTTGGCATTATTTTATACTGCAGTGCTTACCTTTAAATGCAAAATAAATAATGCTATCTGAACTCCTGAAGCCTAGTGGAATATAACCAATTGAATTCTCATTTTCCAGGAGACATAGTCTCTCTGGTGCCTGTGACTATTCGTGTTAGTCCCGGTTCTTTGATAAACAGACACCAAGCTGAGATTAAATATGGTGAAATACTTTTATAGAGAATATACCTGTAAAATAAAAATAAGAAGGGAGCTGGGGAGATGCGAAGAGCCATCAGACTACCATGCAAGTCTGAGACTTCCAAAGAAAAAAGACAAGAAGAAAGATTGGGTAGAATTGTCTTAGATCACCATGAAGACTCAGGACAGTACAGCAGGGCCATAGGGCAATTATCAAGATGAAATCTAAAGAATCTGGTATTTCCTAGAGTTTGATTTGCCTTAGTATCCCTGCCAACCTCAGTCACTGTCTGGGAGCCACCTCTGGGAGGTGTGGCCTTGGCATAAACACAGTAATGCAGCCCAGAGCCCAGCAGCTGGGACTCTTGGTTAACTATGCCCCCCCGGAGTTAGAGGTTTGCATGGGGCATTCTCACAGCTACTATCCTAAGGTGCCAGGATAGCATCAGTGCAAGACAGTAAAGAGAATATTTCCTAAGTATGGGATGAATGTTAATTCCCTCTTTCTGAGCAAGGAATTAAAGCTCCCAAAGAGCTAATTAATGATAGTTCAGAAAAAAAGACTGTCTGCTAACTTCTGGCCCTAAAAGATCTGTGTTTCTCTCCAGTGGTAATTCATCCCAGAGCACTTAACAGAGTTAAGCAGCATGAAACCCTTGAACTCTAAGCACTATCAATGAGCCTTAGAGCTGGATTCTTGAGTAAGTTATCATCAAATTCTCAATTATGATATCAAATGCATTTCTCAGAGAGTTTTTGGATTAATTTATAAACCTTAAGGCTAAATGGAATGAAATATACCTTATTTCAAAGGCTGGAAGAACTTATGAGGTTCTGGTTGTTTCAATGCCCTACCAATGAGAGATATACCCAGGGTTCCCAACGTGCCTTGCTCGCAGAATGGGAAAAGCCACTTGAAGCATGGGAAGAACAATCTGCAAGAGTCTATAGGAAGGGTTCTTTCAACGTAAAGTTCCCCAGATTAAAGTGGAGGAGAGGCAGGGAAGTTACCTGCATGTTCCATAAACAGTGCTAGTCTGTAAGACCTTTGACAAGATGGCAAACCAGGGAGCAAAAATCTGCACATGATCATTTTATTCCAAGTAGATGTTTGAAGGGGAGAGAGAGAAAAAGAGAGAGAGAGAGAATGTGTGTGTATTTCAGTGGGGCAGAGAGTACTTTTCCTTTTACTTCCTAAGACAAGTTCTAAGAGGAAAAGGATTTGCCAATAACATCTAGGCTTCTGCCTAGATGACCTCCAGAGGCCAGCTTCAGGCTTCAAGGCCAGGGGAGGGCCAGTGAAACTGAGAAATCAAGGGACTTGATTTCTTGAATTCTCGATTTCCTGAATGAGGGCCAAATGCCAGATTTTGTTTTTGTTTCCCTGGACCTTTCTTCAGCTGTCTGGGAAGAAAAGTTGGGCATGGAGGAAGAGCCCAGGACAAGGAGAAGACATTGCAGTCTCTCCACCCACGGCCAATCCGGGAATGGGATTTCTTTGCTCTTCTTCCTCTAGGGTCTAAATCCCACCCAGAGGTCTGGCTGCCATTTCCTAGATTGGTTCTGCCCAGAGGGCAAAAGGGTTCCAGAAGGCGGGAGCCAAGAGAAAACCTAAAAATAGTAAACAAAACAGAGAATCTACAGCCACCTCAGATGACAGCAAAGGATAAAAGAAGGCAAAGTGATCCCCACTCACAGAGGAGAGGAAGGAGGGAGGCAGCCAATATATCACCTGCTATTGCTGAAAGGTTTACAAAAATCCGGTTATATTTTTTAATCACCTTGCATTTTAGACCTTTAAAGTACAAATATGGATTTCAAACATATCAAGGGAACAAATTAACTTAGAAAAATGGTAATGCTTTCCAAGGTTGCACCTGCCATGAAATTGCTCCAAGTTTGCATTTTCCTCAGGTCTCCAGTGTGTCATTAGGCCAGATTGATTGCGCTCCTCCCCGGAACAGCTCCCCCATTAGAGGGTTATTGTATGGAAATTAATGGAAGATTGCGAACATTTTTTTGCAGCTGCAGTGGCTGGAGCCAGTTTTGATTAAGTGATAGAAACCTGGTGCAGACGGGGAGATCTCTTTGCTTTAGCTGCCGCCTTTATTATCACTCAAGTGCAGCTTCTCCCTATGTGGATCTTCGGCTGCTTTTTAGACAGTGCTGTTTACACTGAGTCATCTTTGTATTTTATTAATGTTTCCCAACTCAATTTCCCCATTAGTACTCTAATTTGGTGGGAAACTTAAAACCAGTCTATTCATTCCTCATTTTCTATTTCCCTGTCTACACCCCTCTTCCAACACCCCTGCTCCATCCCGGCTTTTTGGAGATGCTTGGAGATGTAACAATAAAGTGGTGACAGTCCTCATCCTCCATCCTTCTATCCTACTTATCCCCTAAGATAAACTATTCAAGGGGCCTAAACCAGCAATCAGAGCCATGGTGGCCCCAGGGGATTTCAAGGTGCAAATTAAGCCTTGGACTGGCTGCTCCAAGAACTGACAAGTGAGGGCTGACAGTTTTCCTCTCCTCGGGTTCTGTCAGGAGCTTGCAAATGTCCCAGAAAAACTGGGGCTCTGGCAGATTAGGAGTTGATCTGCTTGTCATGCAGGGTCAACATCAGACTACAGCAACTGAGGGCAACAAGACACGATGGAACAGAAAAATAAAGGACAGTTTAGGTGCAAATTGCCTGCAGTAAGTTGGAAGGGGGAGAGCGGCTGGGGGTGCGGGAGCACATAACCTTCTATAGGCCTTTCCTATCTGTACATCGGAGACCTCTGTTTCTGTGCTCTATTCTTTTCTATATTCATTCAAGCCTTCATTCATTTTCTCTTCTAGTATGTACTGAGCACCTCTCCTACGTACTGTAATAGATGCTGAAACTGAAGAAAAAGGTAAATGAGAATAGTCTCCCAGTTCCACTGGAGAAGGTAGGCATATTAACAAAAAATTACAGTATAATTTGTACAGCAGGGGCAAGTGTTCTAGCAGAAATTTACTAAAAATTATTTGCGAGAACAGCAGAGGAAACCGCAAAATCTGCCTTAATTGGGAAGTGTGCAGAGAGGCAGCTACCAGAGGAGGCTTTTAAGTGAGGTGACATTGGAACTGGTTCTTGGGCATCCCCCTGCCAGAGCATGGTGGAGGAGACAGATTTCAGTGAGAGGGACCAGCAACAAGCTCAGGTAGAAAAGAGAAGAGCACATCCACAGGGAAACGTGTGGTTTCTAGGGGCTGGAGCAGACATTCGGGGCAAAAAGTAATGGGAGATGAGGCTGGAAAAGCATGTTGAAATCAGATGATGAATACGGTAATAAGCATGCTGGGGAACCAAGACTGTATCAATGATAGAAACCAGGAGTCTCTGGAGGTTTTTAAGCAAAGGGTTTTTTTGTTTTGTTTTGTTTTGTTTTAATGCCTTTTTAGAAATTACACACTGAAAACAGCGTGGAGGGTGGCAGACTGATGTAGGGAGACTTCAGAGGATGAGACCACCATTATGGACATTACAATCATCCAGGTGAAAGCCCACAAAGCCTCTAACTCATCCATCTACCCAAAGGCCTGTGTTAGGGCTTTTCACCTGTCAAAAAACGATCCCAATATCCTCTCAGAGCTCATATGCCAAGGACACTTTTTTTAAAGTTAACTTTAAAATATTGCCATCTAGTAGTTTAATAAGTTCCCTGACACATTGAATAACATCTCCTCCCTCCAGCAAGTGAGGATGGGGTCAACCTAAAATAGATATTTGCCAGTGGTCAAGATTGGACGCCTGGACTTGATTGATGTTTCCAGGACAGCCACTGAGTGGGTTGCACAGCCCACACCATTGACCTCATGAATCTTTTCCTTAATCCAGAGAGAAAATTAGCTCCTGCCTTTGAAGAATGACATCTGCCCCTGAAGCTATATTCCCTCTGCTGAACAAGAGCAGTCCTGATCTTTCTTCCCAAAACTCAGTCTGAGAGGCAGCTCCCTTTGGGGACTGAGATGATACCTGCCATTTCCAAATCTGTTCCTCATCCCTCCAGGTGCCAATCTACATCTCTCCTCTATCCTCATGTCCTGTCCAAGGCTCCCACCTTTCACATTCTCCATACCTAGGATAAGCTGCTGCTGCTGAGAGCACCTGCTGTTATCAGAAAAAAGCAAGAGGCAATTGTCCATTACTATCTCAAATGCCTCCTGCTTAAATCAGTGTGGGGATTACCGTTGGACAGCTCAAAAATGGTATACTGGGAGCCAATTTCTCTTTCCCCCCATGGGCAGTCACCTTCCACCTGGCAGAGTAATCCTCAAAGCTCATTTAGGAATCCAGCTCATCTTGGTCCCTTTAATAGCCTTAAAGGGACAAGCTGATTCCCCAGGGTTGGCAATTTACTATCCTGATATCATCCTCTTGGAAGAAAAAGAGGGAGGCTCCAGCTAAAGGCTCCTTCCTCCTGAGATCTTGGGCTACATTCCTGCCTCTCCTCTTTCTTTTTTTCTTTTCATCTACCGCTCCCACAAACAGTGAAGTACAAAGACAGTGAAAAGTCTTGTGAATGTCTAACCAGTAAGCATTGTTGCAAGAGGAAAGTTGTGATTATTTCAGCTCCTAAAGTGCTTGGGGCACTTACACTGTTTTTAGTTGCTCTAAACTGTCTGCCTGCTATTTTGAAAGGGTAGGGTAATGCCAGATCATGATATTTCACTTGTTGGAGAAAATAGTTCTCATGTAAAAAACACTATAATCACATCAGTTTGATAAAATGCTTCACAATTGAAGACTCCATCCCCATTTCCACTTGGAATATTTAACTTCTACAATATTCCGGTTTAGGAAAAGCATCATGGATTCAGGGTAGCCTGATTTTAGGGTTTCAAGACAGCAAAAGAGTAATCTCAAATGTGTCTTCAACCCAAGGTGTCATTAACATGGCTCACCTTATTTGCTCAGTGCCCCTCTGGGCATAATTCTGAAGGCAAGGACTCAGGCACGTACTTACGGAGCCTTCCATTGGTTGCCAAAAGTAGATGACCTAAACATCTATACAAATCTATGTAAACAGCAAGCACAAACAGCCCATTTGAAAAACACATGGAGACACTGATCACAAAGACACAGATAGACCAGGAAACAGACAGGAGCCAGTGGATTGCCAAGTGGACAAAGGATAGCAGTCACCAGGAAGATTCTACACCAAAAAGCTTAGGCCAAGATAGAAGGGTGCTAGATCAGATCAGCGTGTAGACAAAGCATTCTCAGTCCTTTCTTCTATGATTGAGCAACGCTGAACAACTCTTAAAGGACAAACGTCCATTAGAAAATTCCTACCTAGTCACCCACTTTCATGTTCTACCAGTCCAGACTCAGTTAGATACAGAAACTAAGTACCACAAAGCCTCCTCTGAGCAAGAAGACTCCTTCAAGATCCTCAAGATCCACCTTTAAGAAATGCTTAAAGGTAGAGGGGCATAGACTCATTTGAAAATCTGTGGGGACTAGGGAAGAGGGAAGCTATAGACTCTCCCTTTCAAAAAATCTCATATACACAGAATCTTTATTTATAATTTCAAAAAGCTCTGTCAAGTGTGGTGGCCTATGCCTGTAATCTCAGTACTCTGAAAGGCTGAGACGGGTGGATCCCTTGAGGTCAGGAGTTCAAGACCAGCCTGGCCAACGTGGCGAAACCCTGTCTCTATGAATAATATAAAAATTAGCGTGGTGGTGTGCGCCTGCAATCACAGCTACTTGGGAAGCTGAGGCATGAGAATAGCTTGAGTCGGGGAGGCAGAAGTTGCAGTGAGCTGAGATTGCACCACTGCACTCCAGCCTGGGAGACAGAGTGAAACTGTGTCTCAAAAAAAAAAAAAAAAAAAAAAACTCGTGAGATCCCTGAAGCCTCATGACACACAGCCAAATAAGAAATCTCTAATGTAAGCCCCAGCAACAATACCTAGCAGAGAAATGAATCAATTTATGCATTCATTCCACAAAGTTATATTAAATGTGTACAAAGTGCCTAGACCTATGCTAGAGGATGTGGGAGAACATAAAGGAAAAAAAGAAGACACTTTTCATCCCCCAAGAAAGTTCAGTGAGGTATGAAAGCGCTAAGAGGTACTGCTGGCTGAATGACTTAGTGGGGGCTGGTGACTTCCCTTTCCCCAGAGTTCATTTCCACTGACTGATTCCTGTAGGAATGGGGACCTCCCTATAGAAAAATGCCTCAATTCTCAGTATGGGGAATTCAGAGACGAATAGGTTTTCTGAAAAACTGGGATAAGTTTGAGAAAGATCCTGATGAAGGCCAAACTGCAATGGAGGTGTGTGAGATCCACCTCTGGAAAGTAGTCTACTCTGAGAGAAGAAAGAACCTGCCTGGCATGATGAGGTGGGCTTAGCAGCATAGCACAGGGAGTAGGGAAGAGAACTGGTTCCACTACAGCAGGGAGCGACTGAATGCAGCCTCCTGCAAGCACATGTTTGTTCCAAGAAAACAAAACCTTGTCTATGAGCATTAACAAATCTTTAATTTTAGAGGCCCAAGCAACACTGCTCTGGAGACCTTCCAAAAAAGTACAACACAGAGAAAAAGTAGTTATTCACCTTCCAGAAATTGAGGTGACAACTGGAGACCTGGTAAAAGAAGGACTATCAGTTAGCAGCTCAGGGGGAGCAGCAGTGGGTAGAGCTGTAGTGTGAGTGAATGGTGCCAACCCAAGTAGAACAACAAAGCAAGCAGCTCCCAGAGGAAACATTAGTGGTCAAAGAGTGGAATGCATCAGCTTTATAGGCTGCATCCCAAGAAGAATGACACGATTGTGGCTTGATACAGAAGCACAAGTAGTTAGCACTGAGCTGATTGGAGAAAGGAGGAAGACGGCAAGTGGGAAATGCTCCAATCACGGCAGCTGTGGAGAGACTTATGGAGCTATGGCTAGGCAGAAAGTGAGGGTAATGGCATGGGAAGTGGCTCCAATTTCTACCAGCACAAGAGACCTTTAGGCAGAGATTCCTGGCATCCAGTAACGTTGCAGGTACAGGCCCCCAAGCTGGGTATACATATTAGTGCCATCTCATTTGCCAAATAGACAGATGAGCCCTGCAAGCATTTAGATGACACAGACACAACATCATGACCGATGTTCAAAATTTCTAAGAAACCCATATGACATAGGCATCAGCTGGTAAGAAGAAACACCAGCCATAGGACTAGAGCTGGGTAATGGAGACGCCTTACAGTACCAGGTGTTAACCCTTAATAGTTAGATCACAAGGAGATCTAGAGAGGTCCCAGAGAAGGTGCCAGGACAGCCTGGATGATGGTTGGTCAGTTTAATTAGGGATTTAGAGTAACAGTTATTTACTAACCACCAAAGAATTATTTTGATATTTTAACAATCTATACAACCATGTAGGATGATACCAGCTGAATATCAACCCTAGACAAAGTTAAGCAAGAATACAGAGCACTACTTGAGTAAATGTCACTTGAGAGGCATTGTCAATGCTAGAGGATGTCATCAGGAAGAAATAGCCCCATTGGCTGAAGAGGAAGACTAAAGGCAGGCTGTTTGGTAAACAGGAACTTTCATTCCAGAAATCAGAAAGCTGGGTTCTGATCCTGACCCAGCCTCTTCCTAGTCCTGCAACTTCAGACATCACTGCTCAAATGTGAGAAGACTCATAGGGAACAAACACCATGGCAAAGCAGGCATGGATCAGACCATGGAAGGCTGTGAGTGCCAGGCAAAGAGGTGTAAACTATAAAGCCATGCTGTGGAAGAAGACAATATTGCCCAGGGGTGTGGGATAAGAATGAAGGCTTCAAGTTCCTCAGTAACATATTTCCTGAGCAGGTGTTTGGCTAGAGATCTGAATATTGTTATTGTCATGTGGCCAAAAAGAAAATGTCAACAGCAACATTTAATAGCTTTGGTAGGAATAATATAAGAAATCTATGCACAAGGAGAACTAGCAATGGTTTCAGCCCTGTCCAAGTGACTGCCACCAGCCATTATGCAGAAAAAGAACACAAGGAGGCAAAAATAACAAGGTATCATAGGAATACAAGTCAAAGGACGGCAATCAATGGGCTTATGTGCAGCCTGGGAAATGAACAGAGAGCAGGAGAGAAAAAAAAGAATGGCCAGATTACTACAAAGCCACCGCCGCCACAGGTCAAAAGACTGCTGGGCAGATGATAACCACTTATTTTAGAATTGGATCTGAGCAGGAAGTGGCAAAGCATACTTAATGTCCTGGAACTTGCCTCCTTTTCTCTGAAGGCTAGAAGGAAAAGAGGTGATGTAGATAGTGCCACGCAGCATGAATAATGTAAATGACAAGGGGGTGAAGCTCGGACTTGCATGTTGCCATGCCTATGCAGACCTGCCACTGGGGCCCCCGCTGACGTGAATGATCCCTTCAAAGGTGCCTTCTTCTCTGTCACCTGTCCCCCAGTACTGTGACACAATCTCGGCTCACTGCAACCTCCATCTCCCTGGTTCAAGCAATTCCCCCGCCTCAGCCTCCCAAGCCCTGGGATTACAGGTGCATGCCACTATGCTTGGCTAAATTTTTTGTATTTTTAGTAGAGACGGGGTTTCACCATGTTGGCCAGACTGGTCTCAAACTCCTGACCTCAGGCAATACGCCCTCCTTGGCCTCCCAAAGTGCTGGGATTACAGGCATGAGCCATTGCGCCCAGCCTGGAAACTGCATTCTAACACTTATCTGAATACCTAAATACTATCTTATATCACTTTGGAGTTTTATTTGTTAATTTAATTACTCTACTAAACTGTAAATTCCACAATGGCATTGGGTGTGACTTGCACTATTTTGTTGTTGATATTGTTTTTTTTTGTTTTAAACAACACACAATGCTTTGTATTCTGCTGGAAATATATTGGGAGGTATTTAGCGAGTAATTATTGAAATGTATTTAAGTGAAATCATTCATTCAACAAGCATTTACTGAATGCATGCTATGATCCAGTTGCTAGATCAAAGCAAGGGAGAAAGTAGAGACTCAAGCATAGTGTAGGTACTCAGTAAATATGTGCTCCGATACTGTGAAGCACAGAGTGCCAAGAAGTCTATGGAACTTCTTTTCTTTCTTTTTTTTTTTTTGAGACAGGATATTGCTCTGTCATCCAGGTTGGAGTGAAGTGGCATAATCATAGCTCACTGTTGCCTCAAACTCCTGGGCTAAATAGATCCTCTCACCTTGGCTTCCCAAGTAGCTAGGACTACAGGTATATATCACTACGTCTGGCTACTTTTTAAATTTTTTGTAGAGATGGAGTCTTGCTATGATTTCCAGGCCAATCTTGAACTCCTGGCCTCAAGTGATCCTCACACCTTGGCATCCTAAAGTGCTGGGATTAGAGGCATGAGCCAACACACCTGGCCTGTGGGACTTCTTAACTTAGATTTCTCTGAAGAGGAGAAGCATCAGAAAGCAGTAAACTTTTTAAGTTGCCGTCACAAGATGTGTTGCCCCAGCAGGCAATGATACTAGAAACCATCACATCACTAGGGGAAGCATTCAAGGCCACTTCAACAGAATTTCTTGTCCACCATACCAGCACAAAACCCATTTTGCTTCACATTTTTACTTTCTCTGACCTGCCCAGAAGTCTCTAGAGAGATTCAGGAAAATATTGCATCTACAAAACAGGAACAAGATGCTATAAAAAAAAAGGATTGAGAAATTAGAAATTAAAGGGTTGGACAGTCTCGAAAAACGTATAAATAAAAAATTAAAAAGAGCTGGAAAAAATAAGAGACATAGCCATTCAATCCAGGAGATCCAGCATTGACTAGGAGCAGTTCCAGAAATTTAGAGCAGAGAAACAGAGAAGAGGGGACTATCAAAAAAATAACAGGAGACAATTTCCCAGAATTGAACGTAGACATTAGATTCAAAATGTAAGTGCCAACAAAATTCTAATTAGTATAAATGAAAGACACATGCACAGGTATGTTCATTGCAGCACTATTAACAATAGCAAAGACATGGAATCAACATAAATGCCTATCAGTGATAGACTGGATAAAGAAAATCTGGTACGTATACACCATGAAATACTACGCAGCCATAAAAAGAAAGAGAACATATACTTTGCAGGGCATGGATGGAGCTAGAGGCCATTATCCTTAATAAACTAACACAGGAACAGAAAATCAAATACCACATGTTCTCACTTATAAGTGGTAGCTAAATGATGAGAACACGTGGACACATACAAGGGAACAACACACACTGGGACTTTTCGGAGGGTGGAGATTGGGAGGAGGGAGAGGATCAGGAAAAATAACTAATGGATACTGGGCTTAATACCTGGGCGACAAAATAATCTGCACAACAAAACCCCGTGATACAAGTTTACCTATGTAACCAACCTGCATAAGTACCCCTGAACGTAAAATAAAAGAAAAAGAAAGACCCACCCCTAGACAGATCTTTTTGAAATTTCAGAATACTAAGCACTACTTTATCAGACTAAAGCAATACTTTATCAGACTAAAGCAATGATAAAGTCTTCCCACAAGGGTGGGGAAGCAAAATAAAATAGGCCATTGATCAAACAAGAATCAGACTGATGTCAAATGTCAAACTGCTCATCAGCAACACTGAATGCTAAAAGACAACTGAGTGACATTTTACATTACCCACTTAATTTTGCTGTCACGTCAAACCTGTGAGATAGCTTCTCTATTGATGTGTCCTTCCATGTCGAGGGAACTCCACATGGGTAACAAACGTTCCTGAACTCTCTCCATCTCTTCTCAGGGAGGAGTGACTTAATCCAATTTGTGAGTTGGATTACACATGAACTGCACATGTGGAAATCCAGCTCCTTCTTCCTTTCCCCTTTTCTTAGGAACAAGCTTCCCACAGGAAGCATAATTGTGCTCTGCCTTTACAGGCTGCAAAGCAACCAGCTCTCACCCCTCATGGAGAGGTCTGCTCCATCCTATGGCTCCGCATTTGAAGCCTGCTTGTCTGCAGATACATGATATTTCACCTCATGGAAGGCACCATCAGTGAAAGTGGCATCATGATTTTATGTATCACAAAGAAAGAAAAACACTGACCATGAAGCAATACATTCCATTCTATCACTTTGAATTTTTTAATGCTTATTGAATAAGATTGTTTCTTTCAAACATACATGTTTATGACACGTCACTCTTTTGTGTACATAAAAAGGAAAATAAATTGCTAATACATACCTTTAAAATTCACATTTAGAGTCTGTTTTGAATCACATTTTGACACAGAGTTATGTAGCTACATGATTTACAAATATATATATATATTTCCTCCTTGCCATGAAGATACAGCCTTTGTTTCTTATTATTCTGGAATTTTCTTCCAAGCTGAAGACATTCATTCTGTTAGCATTCTGTCTTTTAGAAGACAGCAAAGGAAGGTTTTAGACAACAACCAGGACTTTTTTATTTATTCTTCCCTAAATGGTTCTTAGTAGTTTATTGATGGAAACATCAAGAGATGCAGTGGCCTGGTTTGCCACCAAGAATAACCCAAGTTCATGTGTGTGCAGGCACTAACAACTATGTCACGACTGCCACTTGGCCAGCAGCAACTGTAACATGCCAATTGATTGTGAAATGCACCCTCAGTGAAAAGATGTTAAATGTGAAGGGAAAGTACATTTTAGTATCAATAAAATACAGTAGCCATACTCTTTAGTACCAGCTTAATCACTAATAAAAGGGATGTTGAGTTTCTCATCTGCTTTATTATTTTATTGTGTTTTTCAATTTGTTCAAAACTTGGATAGGAAAGAGGGCCGCCATTTATTGGGTCCCTTCGAATCCCAATGGGAAGTACCACTGTTATCCCTATTTTACAAGTTAAAAAAGGAGGCTCAGTAAAGTTAAATAACTTTCCCAAGGATGCACAACTCAGGGGCACAATTGAACTGAATCCTGGATTGCTGTACTGCAGCACTAACCAGCAAGCTCACTGCCCTTTGTAAACCACCCGATGAAAGAGCTTTAAAGGATGGGTACCAGCTAACTTTGAGAAGGACTAAAGATGTGCATGGTCTTTTCAGGAACCCCTAAGCTTTCCTCACCACTGGAGGGCAGAAAGTAACAGAAAGGGGGTGTGGTGAAAAGAGAGCAAAAGGGAGCATTACCCTTTGCAAGGATGATAGGCAATTTTGTAAAATAATTTTTTTTTCTAGCTTAAACATGGTTGCCAGGGAAGCCTTCTCTACTTTTGCACTCCAGGTGAAGAGGCTCTGTGATCTGATCCCACGGTAACTTGTACTTCTTCAATCTTAGAACTTATCACATTTTACTGTAATTACTGGTTTAACCATCTCTAACTACAAATAAGCTCTGGAAGCAGAAGATTGATTCTATCTAAGTCATCATTGTATTCCCAGAACTCAGTATGGGACCTGGCACAGAGTAGGTACCCCAAAACTGGCTGGCACCTGAACACACAACCCAGTTAGTGGTGGCATGGTCTAGACAGCAAACAGGGATATTACTTAAAAACAAGGGGAACTATTGGATAAATTTAAATATTAGACCAATGTAACCAGGGTTATGTTTTAGAGAGATGTCTCTGGCTATAAGGCCAAAGGGAATTAGAGGGAACAGAGTAAATACAGAGAGATAGTTAGGAGGCTGCCACAGTGGCCCGGACATGAAGTCCTGCAGCAAGAAGGTGACAATGATGGGATGTCATTAGCATTTAAGTAATACATAGTGGATTCATGACAGACCTGCATAAGCAAAGGGCTGATGCAGAAACCTGGGGAATACAAACATGGAAGAGATGAGTGGGAAAGAAGAGTCCATTAAAGGAGGCCAAGAGGAAGCATCTAGAGAAATACAAAGAACAGAAGAGCCCTATGTCAGAGACACTGAAGAAGAACGGAATTTATAGAAGGAGGAGGAAGATGTGATCAACATGTTCAAATTCAGCCAAGAGTAGAAGTAAGATTTCCATGGGATTAGAAATAAGAGGTCATTTATGGCCTTGAAAAAGCAGTTTGCCTGCAGTGGACATGGAGGCCTTTTCTGAGCTGAGGCTGGGAAATGAGATCACTCAAGAGAGCATTTGAGAAAGTTTAATTTTCTAGGAGTGTCAATGCGAAGAGAAGAGAACAATTAGATAACAAGGAAGGGAATGTAAAAGGCAAGGAGAATTGTTTTGTCATTCAATCAGATTGAGGATGTAAGTAAACTGGGGGTGATAAGCCATTAGAGAGGGAGAGAGTGAAGACATGGAGAAGGGATATGTCTGACTCAGTGAGGTCTCCCACCACCTGGGAAGGTCTTTGCAGACCAACTGGATACTGTGAGCTTCCATGACAAGGGACACCCAAGGCTGTATGTGTTGACTTCCTGGGAATCAAGGCAGAGGGAATATGTTCCACTCAAGGGAAGTCAGGATAAATGGAAAGAGAGAAGTGGAAGGAAAGGGGAGAAGGACATCACTCTCATCAATCAGACAAATCACTCCTCTTTCAGCAAGAAGGCACAAATGAAAGGAAGAAGGACCAGAAATATCCCCTTCATATTTGAATGTGCAAAGAAATCCCCTCCGTGCCCATGGATAAGAAGTAGAGTAAATATGAACTACACCATCCGACTCCCACCCCTACCCCTAACCCAGGGCAGTTCCCCAGCCCTCAACCTAGTTATTAAGGCCACTGCGGGAGACTAACAGAGAAGTCTGGTGCTGGATTACTTTCCAAGATATGTCAGAGCTTGACAGCAGAGGGTAATAGCTATTGGTGGGAGGGTCCTTCTTCATTTATTTGAACAGGCTCAGAGAGAATATCTCAGTTTTGATGTGTGGGCCTGAGAACAAACCCGGTGGGCTCTATGAAGATCCAAAGATCAATACCCATAAGCTATCCAAAGGCTATGCATAAGGCCAGATCATTGAATAATTTCACATCCCAAGCACACCAAACATTTGTGATTCCCAACACATTTTTGCAAACCATTTGATTTCACTTGGAACAGATTGCTGTCAGGAGGAACATTTTCCAGTGGGAAATTCCCCTTTGTTTCACCCTAGGCAGCCCTTCCTGACATTCTCAGGCACATATCTGCACTCTTCTGCTGTGAACTTTTCCCTCTAACCCTTTCTGGGGCTAATAGAACCCCTCTCCGCAGCAAATCATTCCTTGAGCCTGTATTACTTCTCTTCTTCCCAGGATTTGCTCCATGGTTATAATTGGCTGCATTCTGCTCCCCTCTGTCCATAACACCATAGATCATACAGGCAGAGATGGATCCCTAGTGAACTAGAACAAGCTTATGTCTTCAGGAAGGCACTAAGATATGCATATTTTATTTTATCATCCTTTGGGTATAGGGTAGACAAGGCTTGTGTCTTCCTAAACACCCTCCCTGGCTAAATAGTATATGGATAAACAATGCATTATATAGGTTACATCCAATAAAATCCAAAGGCCACTTATAGGGGAAAACAAGTCCAAAACCTTCCCTTCTCATGACTCCTTTCTTTGCATGATTGCTGAAGTCTGCACTTCTGTTGCAGAACATGAACTGAATTAAAACAGTTCCTATACATTGCTGCTGGAATCATTTTTGAATGTCCCCATCCTATAAACATATCATATTATAATATTAATGTGAAACCTGCTCACTTTATTGCCTCAGTCCCTTCATAGTTCATTGATTTACCAGATGGCAAGCATACATCCCCTTTACTGTGTGTGTATGTGTTTTATGGTGGAGGATGCATTATCAGTCCCATCCAAAGTTTCTCGCTGAAGTTTTTCCTATCAATTGTTTCCTTATGGTTCGTAGCATATGGACAGTTTATTCTCTCATCAATCCTCAATGGGCCATTCGTGTCCTTGATAATAATAACAGCATTAATGGATGTGTTCCCATTTCAGGATATACCATTATCTCAAGCTAATTTAATTAAACAGCACCACAGCCCTGTGTCCCTGCTCTCTATTGTTCATCATGCTGTTCTCACACACCCCAAAAGAATGAGTTCCCGAGCTGACAAAGCTCATTCTTCTACTTTGAGAAGCATGGAGGGTCATTGGATGTGGGTTCATGGAGACTAGAATTGGTTAGTGGATGCAGAGTCACAAGGGGATGACAAGAAAGGATTAGGCAAAGAAATTAATGTTCTTTCTACTCAAGAGTTTTGTGGTCTAATAAAATGAGCACGGACAGAAGTTGATGCAAATCACAGCTCTGCCATCTACCAGCTTTTTGACCTTGGAAAATTTGAGTGCTTTTAGTTTCGATGTCTTCATCTATAAAATGGACACAATAATAGACTTTTAAATGGCTGTTTAAAAGAATTAACAACATAATGTAAGTAGAGTCCTTAGCACACGGTTGGAACTTTATCAATGTTAGCTTCTTTCAGCTTCTTCCTGTCTCTCAACCTGTTTCTGCAGTGGATGCTGTTAGTATATATTGCAGGTGTGTGCTGCTCTACACAGAAGGTGTGTTTCTAAATAAAGGGTGTAAATTAAATTAGAGAAATGAATCATATTTTAAATGTAGTGGAGAATATGCTGTTTAAAGTTCTGATGTGTTGCATTCTCTTCTGAATCAAAATCACCTTGTTACCCATAACAAGTGTGCATAAAGCAATAGATTGTTGTACAACAGACTTTCTAGAGCTGAGTTATAGAACTTCCTCTTCTCTGTGGTCACTGAAATAATGATACTGTCACTTAATAACACTTACTGAGAGCTTACTATGTACACTTTGCTAGTATTTTATTTGTATTATTTACATTCTCTGTGAAATAGATACCATATTATCCCCATCTTATGGATGAGAAAACTGAGACATAGAAAGGTCATGCAACATATTCAAGGTCACATAGTGAGTGGCAAGCTCAAATTTAAACTCTAGCAGTCTGGCTCTCCTGAGAGACCTTAGAGTGGGAGCTCATTTTAAATGGAACCCCAGAAGAAACACTTAAAATGACTATCTTCCTTAACCCCAGGCTTCTTAAGAACCTAAACTGTATTTTGTATTCATCTCAAGAACCTCTAATTGTACTCTCAATTTAAGGTTCTTAAGCATCTAATTGTACTCTTAAAGTTTTCTTTAAAACTGCATTTGCCCCTTAGACCACAACTAAAATCTGCCACCTGGCTACTCATCCTGCCAGAAAAACAAGATGGATGGCATTTTAGAGTTCATCTTAAACTTTGCAATTCCCTGGGCTCTTCCGAAAGACCAAAAGTCTCACTCTGTCCATCCTTATGTGAACTCGTGCTATCTAGGACCCTGCTTGTGCATTAGACTTTGAGATCTAGAGAAGTAGAATGGGAACGTTGAAGAGTCTGGGAAGGTACAGAACGGAGAAGGTGTAAGTAAGCCTCATCAATTTAATCAATCGAGATTGAAGAAAGAAGATAGGAATCTAGTTACTCATTATCAACTATGCACCAAACCTCATGCTGGGTATTTTCAACAAGGCTGGGCAGGAGGGGTGTCTAGGGTATAAAATTTAAGGAAGTTCTCACTCCCAGGGTTGTGCAAGTACATCAGCCCTGATTTTCATACACTCATTTTACTTAACCATCAGGGAAAACTTGATAGGTGAGTGTCTTAGTTCATTCAGGCTGCTATAACAAAATACCTTAGAGTAATTTGTAAATAACAGGCATTTATTGCTAACATTTCTGGGGCCTGAGAAGTCCAAAACCAAGCCTCCAGCAGATTCAGTGTCTGGCTAGGGCCCACTCCTCATTGATGGCACTTTCTAGCTGTGTGCTTGCATGTCAGAAACACTGAGGAAACTTCCTTAGGCCTCTTTTATAAGGGTACTAATCCCATTCATGAGGAGTCTATCTTCATGATACCGCTCAAAAACTTCCTAAAGACCCCACTCCTTAATAGCATCACTTTGGGGGTTAGGTTTCAATGTGTAAATTTTGGGGGGACACATGCTATGTGTTCAGATCCCAGCAGTCTGTATTAACAGCTTGACACATTTGTATCCCATTTGAAAACAGATAAGAATTCAACTCCAAAGCCAACCTATGTTATCAGACTTGTTCTAAGAAATTCATCTTTTCAGTATACCCTTATGTTATCCCAGATTTAACTCAGAAAGAATTTAGGAGATGATGCTTAGCTTTATAATGTCATTTATGCCAGGATCCATGTAAATAACAGATGTCTCTCTACTATTCCCGTCACTCAAAGTGACTCATCCTGATTTCTCCACTTTATAAGACATGATTCCCTCATCCTCAAAAAGAGAACAATAAGAATATAGCCCAGGGTATCATGGGGCTCGGTGGGTTGCAAAGATGTACAACATTGCACAGCATTATAAATGCTCAGGGAACCCAACCTTAGTGATTAAGAGTCCCTATGCTCAGGAGACAGTGGAGATTCCAGATCTCAATCAACCTTCTACTTCCTAGCCTAGAAAGAAATTAGGGCACCCACTCGGGCAAATAAATGACCTATGGGAAACCTGAGACTCCTAGAGGGTGGGGTTAGCTCAAGACTATCCTCACAATTTCATCCTCAGGGAAGACCTCCTCTCAGGTCTCATAGCCTTGCTCCCCCCCACCTCTATTTGTATCTCTTCCTGGGGAAAGACGAGTGCCAAAGGCAGGATATGAACAAGTAGTTGGAAAATCGTAACTCAAGCATAAGTCATTCTCCAAACCCTGAAAAACCCTTCCTATCACTTCTACCCTCTTCTTTTTCATGATTCCTCAGGAAAAAAAAAAAGTTATTAGTTCAATGTCATGGAAAGAATCTGGTATATTTTATTTTATCAAAATGGTTTTGAGATTTGGGGCAAGCAGTCACTCACACATTTCTGAGGACCCCAACAGTTTGGATCATGCCTCCTCTGTGGCTGGACCCTCCCTTCTCTCTGAAGAAGCTCAGCGCCTACCTCAGTGTCAGCTTCATTCAGTCAGGTGTCATTTTCAATGCCATGTCATTTGGGCAGGGCTGTCAGTCTTGTTAGGATTGTTCTCCTTGGCACTGGCAATAGCCTATGTAGTGCTTCTCCCAGCAAACAACCTCAAGACTGGACAATCACACCTTGCTGAATATCTTGACCTGGCCAGAGTCGAATGCTCACCTCTGTAGACAGCTTGTAACTCACATTACATGGTCTTCAGGACGGAGACGTAGAACTCAGGAGACATAACTGAAAAAAAGAAAAGGAGAAGTTTTCTTGTGGCAAATTGGAGAGACACACATGAAGTGCACAGGAGGGCCTGAGCTGAACTGAAAAGAGCCAAGTTGGGCAGCTCCCAGTCTGTAGAGACTGCTGGTCTAGGAATGACCTCAACATACATTTCACTCAGGCCTTATTAAATAGTGATAGTGGTCCAGTTTGTCTGGCTCTTTAGGCCTGCTACTAGGTCAGACATTGTCACCAGAAGGAGGCAGTTGTGTGAGCCAGCCTGGGAAGATGTTAGCAAAATAACAGTAGCTGCAAGGCCCTGACTAATCACTTGTATATTCTCTTGACAAGCCTAGTCCCTGGTACGTGAGTAGTTAAGACTACTTTCAGAATGCAGTCTTAAAATATATTATAGAAGATGGGTGCAGTGGGTCACACCTGTAATCCCAGCTACTCGGGAGGCTGAGGCAGGGGGATCACTTGAGCCCAGGAGTTCAAGACCAGATTTGGCATCATAGCAAGACCCTATCCCTAAAACTGTTGTTTTTGTTTTTGTTTTTTGTTTTTTTTTTTAATTAGCCAGGCATGGTGGTGCATGCCTGTAGCCCCAGCTACTCAGGAGACTGAGGCAGGAAGCTCTCCTGAGCCCAGGAGTCGGAGGCTGCAGTGAGCTATGATTGTGCCACTGCACTACAGCCTGAGTGACAGAGAGAGAGTTTATCTCAAAATTAATTAATTAAAATAATAATTTAGAAATTTAAAGATATGTAGATAGATATATTATTGGTTTTTCTTTGCTTCACTTTCCAACTCTCTTGGTTGACTCTACTGATATGGCCATTAAGAAAAGAGACAATCCGCAGATATAGATATATTCCTTGGCCATGTCTCCTGATGCAAAAGCTCTTGGTAGACCTATGAGGTCTCCAGCTCTAAGAAGTCAGGTCTTAGAAAGCCTGCCAGGAGCTTGTTAATATTCCTTAAGATCTTTTCAGGAATTAGAATCAAGAAAATTTCAGGGTTGAATAGGGAGTGTGGGTCTGATGATGGAGAGTTTGGGCTGATGAGTAGAGGCTTTTTAACTTGATATAGTTTGAAAAGAGAGCAAAGAACTGGCATGGTAAAAGCCTGATGTCCAGAAAACCCAGGTTAAGACAAAGGATAAAAATTATGTACATTATTAATCACCAACCATATTCTGATTTTTTCTAGGTGTTGGAAAGAGATTGGAGTTTCAGGAAACAAATATTATCCCTGCTTCATATTCATGGATTTTCACTCTCTAACTATGTAATTACAAATTGAGACAAGTGTTCAAAGGGAAAAGAACTTGTCTCTCTACAGTGCATAATGAAGGAGCTTGACCTAGACAAGGTCAAGAAAGGCATCTCTGGAAGGGGGTGTTTGCTCTGAGAGCTGTGGGATGTGTAGGAGTTAAGCAAGGGCAGTTTGATAGGGAAGAAGGAAGGCAAGGTGTATGGAATAGAAAAGTAGTGTAGTCAAAGTGTCTACATGGGCCCAAGGGCTGAGCACTCAGTGGATGTTGCCTAGAAAGCTGTATTAAAAGTATAAATGCCTAGGTTCTACCCATGCACTGGAGACCCCTTGTAAAATGGAAACACATTCCCTGGGGATAGAGTAGCAAGTGTATGGCCTAAACTTGATCTACTAAATTGGTCTTGAGTAGCACATGGGAAGATTCTTAAGTCTTCCTTCTGAACCTTGGCCAGTTTTGGAAACCACTAGATCAGATATCTAGGGCCTCCCCTAAATAAAGAAGGAAAGTTTTGTTCTCAGTGTTGTCTTTTTCTGCTGTCAGAGGCCACCACCTTTCTTCTCCTTAACCTCTATCCCCTTCCCGTCCACAGTCCATGCCTATCTTGTGCAGGAGTACACATGTGCAGGCACACACACACACACACACACACTTCTAGTGCCCATTTCTCTACTTGCCAGGATGTCTTCCGAAATCCTTCTCTCTGGCCTGCTCTCCCAAGCTGTGCCCCAGACTGAAGGCCTTTCATGATCTCTTTCTGCAGGAACACTGAACTGACCCATTTTGTAACCACTTAGGACCCTGCTATCTGCTAATTAATAAAGTTATCTACAGTTACATATTGGCTGGTAAAAATCATTCCAGATAATTATAATGATAACTTACATGTAAGGATATGTGGTACCATAACTTAAAATGGCATTTTAAACGCTCTCATTTAGTATTTCTAGCAGAACTAAACTGTTGTGCAATACTAGCCACACTCAACAGGTGACATGTCATCATTGACCAAGGTTAGGCAGCAAACTTGCTACTCTATCTCCAGGGAATACATTTCCATTTTACCAGGGGTCGCCAACCTCCTTCTTAAGGCAGAGGAATGACTGCTGTTGAGTTCATCTTAAAGCAAGCCTTGACGGGATTAGGGTGGGGATACAGGGTAACTGGGCAGGAGGAAACTTTTAGCACTACAATATATGGGAGAAAATACAGTAGAGGGATTAAGAGCAGTATGTCTGGGCTTTTGAATGAAAAGGCTTGAGTTCAATACCCAGTGCTGCAATATATTAACTGTGTTGTCTTGGTCCAGTTGCTTAATCTCTTTGACTCCAGCTTCCTCAACTGAAAGTGGGGTTAATAGTAGTACCGACCTCATAAAATGGGTGTAAAGCTTAAATGAGATAATTCATTGAAAGCATTTAACAAAGTGTCTAGCACATATTAAACCTACCTTTTAATTGTTGTTATTAAACCACTTAAGCAACTGCCTTCCCTTTTGTGAGACTGGCCTTAGAGACAGCCAACAGAAAATGAAAATGGATGTGTTTGCATTAGTGGGAGGTGGGAAGATAAGGAAGAAGAATTGAGAGAGCAAAGGGAAGAAAAGACTGCAAAGCCCTCTGCTCACTTGGCCCTCTTCTGATTCCACCAGCACAGGTAGGCCATTTTCTTGCCCTGCCAGAAGGAGTAGAAATTGAACTGTGATCTGGAGAGCTATCTGTTCTGATCATTAGTCAAACACTGGGAGCCAGTTAGACCTAATTGTCTTTGAAAAATCTGAAGACCAAACACTTTTTTTTGGAGGTCAGGCTGCATAACTGAGAAGGAGTCAGAGGTACCTGGGATGAAAATAAAGGCATAATAGGTTCATATAGTTGGTCTGAAAATTAGCTTTAGGGATCTCCTTACGTTTGCTTCTTAATGGTGTGAAACATAATAATGACTTTGGCCATAATGAAGATGAATTAAGGTTTTTTTTCCTGAAAAATAATGAAACTTTAGTAAACATCCCAGGTTTATCACTTAATTTATCCCTAGCTCATGGGGAAAGAGACCTCCCCCCAACCCAGCCCCCATTTTTAATATTCCAAGCTACTAGATTTCAATAACCCACTCTCCAGCAATGTGTGTCTCATTTCCCTGGACAGACCAAATAGGCAATAACAGCCTCTCGGTTAGAACACTAATGTTGTAATTTAGAACTTCTGTCAAGATGAAAGATCTTTGCTGGGATCCTCAGAGGGCCCACAGCAACACTTCAACCCAGGCCCGGATAATGAAGTTTTCATTATTAAATAAAGATATTTTAGGAATGTCATAAACCATAAATCCACTCTCTTCTATTGCCCTGCCACGTTATTGTGTTTATTTCTAGCAAAAGTCCATCCTCTCTCAATTGCCCCAACTCCTACAAGCTTGATGTTTCTTGCCTTTCAACCCCTTAATCCCACTGTGATGCACTTATGTTGCCATGGTGACAGAAGACTGTGTCTTCTTCCACATTGAGAACCAAAGGCTATAAAAAAGGAAGGTGTCTGCGTAGAAGAGGAGTGCCTGCTCCCTCTCCCTGTTGGCTTCCTCCTCCCCACCTTGTCCTGCCAATCATCTGAGAGACTGACTCCACACAGCTTTATCTCACCTCAAGGAAATGCTAACATACGCCATCAGGTCTGGCTGTACTTAAAAATTATGGCACAATCAATTTTTAATGTGAATTTAGTGCTGGTTGGAAGCTTTAGACTCTGAGTCCTAGGAAAATGATTCATCTGTTTATTCATTTGCCAAATATTGGGGTGCAGTTTTCTCAAACCCCACCTGCCTTAACCTGGTTGTGCTCTTGCCCCTAAGATCACACACAGTCTTACTGAGGCTGCTTATGCCAGGCTCAGGAACCTGCCCCTTGTAGATCCAGCCCCATGCTGGAGAGCAGAGGGGAAGAAGAATGGACACTCTTACTTTCCCAAGGCCCGGTGACACAACAGAGTCAGAGGGCAAAGAGCTCAGATGCATCTCAGCAGACTCCATAAATAAGAGAAGCAGGACATCTGAAATTAGGAATTCATTTAGCCACCCCCAACCCACTACTGAACCACACCTGACAAGCCAGCTCTCTTAAAGATTCAGGGGAAACTTTCCAGTCTATCCCAGTGTAGTGAAGGAACTCATTCATATCTGCATGTAACCAAATGTCTCTTTGCTGTGAATTAGGCTCATATTCAAAGGAGATGAAGATCTACTTATCAATATTATGTTCTCAGAAGGGGAGTGTTAATACTTAGGGAACTAGTTTGTACTTGTATTTTTGTTTATACTCATGATCCAAATGAAAGCAAAAAGAACTGTAAGATTAATCAAGGATGAATTTGTAGATATATCCGAGGACAAAAATGATGACTCCATATGGCTTCCAGCCATCTCTGTGTAGTTTCTTCCATCACAGTGATATTTGACATTGAACAGATTAAGCAATAATATATAGTTTTTAAAAATCACTTTTTCATCTCCATTGCTCAATGAGCTTCAGGAACAGTTGGTCCCAGCAAAAAACACTCTTTTCTGAAAAATCTGAGAATCCAAATTATGAATTATATGTATTTTATATATGTGTGTGTGTGTATGTATATATATATATTTAAAAGTCCATCTAGAAGCACACATCAATCAGTTTGGGCTATTTATTGGAGGAAAGGACACAACAAGCCATAGAATGTTATCAGCACTTGAATTAATTCAAAATAAATTTCCCCTCCCAGCACTAAACAAATGACAAATTTTTTGTGTGATAACACACGCCAGCCTGCAATAGGTTGCTAAGATTCCACTAATTTAAAAAAATCTCATTTGAAGATAGTTAATGGTTTCTGCATTTCCACAAAGCGCTAGTCAGACTAGTCAGACTACATTCCCCTGAACTTCAGGGTCTGTGCTGATTACTACTCAATTAGTTTTGATTCAATTCACTGAAGAAAAATGTCCATTTCATTAGTGTGGAGAAATAACCATTGGACACAAAATATATTTCTCAGTATTGCTATGGCAACTGAGATGACACAGCTGAGCTCAGAATGTTAATGCCTTCCCTGGGACTATGTTTTTAAGTCAGCTTGCGGCCATTGAGCCTTGCTGGGTGGGGGTGGCTCCTGCCACATCACCATTGTGATTGGCAGGCAGAAGAACCCATGGCACCCCCAAGAAGGCTTGGTTCCTGCCACTCGCCTCCCCTGCCACTCCCCTGTGGGCTGGGCATATCAGCAACAGCACATATTGTCGTTTTGCAAGTCCCCAAGGCCCCTCTTTATGTAACATGCAGAAGTCCAGCTGGGCAGTGAAAAATGCGGTGTGTCATCTAGATGTGTTTTCCTACGTGTTGTCTGTTTTGTGAATGCATGCAACTGTCCGGGTGATGAACTGACTTTTGAGCTTGTCATTGCTGCATTCCAGCCAGCACAGCATTGACAGAGAGGTGAGCAGCAAGTGGTCCAGCAGTTCAGTAAATATGGCGGTCAACCTGAAACACTCTGCCCACTTGAGGAAGACTTGACTCTCATCTGCACCCCCGAAGACATGTAGGCAAAGGATGGAAAAGCAGATTCTAGATTACGAAGCAAATAAATGGATCTGTTTGTATGCAATGGGGAGCAGACATGCCAATACCAGTCTTCAGGAATAATAGATGTGGCCATTATTTAGATGTTAATTAGGGCATAACCAAATTAAACCATAACAAAATTTCATTTGGGAGACCAAATTTTCCAGGTTAAATGGATAATTGGCCATATTTTCCCTTAAGCTATGGTAGCGTAATCTTAGGTTACCAATTAATAATTGATTGCTGTATACTGAGTTCAAGGCTCCATGCCTTAGGTTACAAAGATTAAGTACAAGGAACCTATGCCGTCAAGGGACAGTTTAGTAGGAGATAGCATATGAACTGTTAACGAAAGCTACTATGTATTGAGTACTGACTATGTGCCTGGAAGTGTACTAAGTACTTTATATGCAGTATTTTAATGTAATCCTCATATTAGTACTATGAGGAGGAGGTTAGCTCCATTTTATAACCAAGTATGCTGAGGCTTAAAAAAGGAACTTGGCTAGTCAATTACTAGTTCAGTTAAGGCAAGTAACTGGCAGAGCTGGATTCAAACACAAGTCTCCCTGACTCCACAATCACTTCAAACCACCATGCACACTGCCTTTCATGTACACAGGAATAGAAAAAGCAGGCTGTAAATATTCAGGGCCCAGTGACTTACAAAAGTAAATACCTGATCTTTAAGGAAAGTAGCAAGTCTGATTGCATTTAATTAATTTAACTTCCCTTTTAAAATTCATCTTCAAAATAATGGGCAAAATCAGAGTGTCCCATTTCTTCCATTAAGCAGATGTTCTGCACATTGCCCTCCTGCTCCTTCTGCGACCACAGGGAGAGGAAGCACGGCTGCTGCAAGAGCCGCCAAAAGGCAGGGAGCAAGAGCTAATTCCACAAGAGCAAGCTCACAGTCAGTGATCTCAGTGTCAGAGTCCCACTCTACCCTCTTGGGATCCTATGTATCTGAGTTGCTCTATGTTTAATCATCGTCATGTCACCATCAAAAATATTTATTAAGCCACTGCATACATATGGCTCTGGTCACCCCATTTGTTCTTGCTCCCTTGGCACATTATGTAATTTCACTCTATTTGTTTCCAGTGGTTTGACATAATTTTATATCATCTTTATACCTCTTCAGATACAGTGCTCAAAACACCCAGACCCAGACCTCTCTGAGTTCACAGAGTAGATTCTTACCCTTCTCTTTACCTGACCACAGCAGGAGCAGTGGATCTTGATGACAGGGATCTTGGTTCAGGGCTGGCCCAAAGGTTGTCTCTTCCATGTGAAATAGAATTAACCAACGTAGTTGGGGGCTTGCAATCTAAAATTATGCCACAGATAAAACATGCAATGGGTACACACGCCACTCTATAGATAGGCTTTGTTGCTAGAATAACATTTGTGAAAATGTGTTCTAAGAAAACCTAATTTCTTAGAATGTTAAAGGATGTTACAGTCATGCAGTTCAGAACATGCTACTCCAAAACATGGCACCTTGGTATTTAAGAAAAGAGCAGAAGCAGGAAGGTCTCTATGACCTTTGTCATTCTCCCTTGAAGTGGGCCATAAAATAATTCTCTGACTTTTCTCTAGGGTAGGGCATAAGACCCTCATTCCAGAGGAGTCCTCCCTGTACCCAGAGAAAAGGAATGAAGACACAGGGACACAGAGAAAAACATGAACAAGGCCACGTGCAGTGGCTCAAACCTGTAATCTCAGTACTTTGGGAGGCCAAGGTGGGAGAATGACATGAGCTCAGGAGTTTAAGATCAGCCTAGGCAACATGGCAAGACTCCATCTTTACAAAAAAATTAAAAAGCTAACCAGGCATGGTGGCACATGCCTGTGATTACAGCTGTTTGGGAGGCTGAGGCAGAAGGATCTCTGGAGCCCAGGAGGTCAAGGCTGCATTGAGCCATGTTTGAGCCACTGCACACCAGCCTGGGTGACAAAACAATACCCTGTCTCATTTGGATTTTTTTAAAAGAAAGAATCTGAACAAACAGGCCTTGCTAAGTTTCCTCCCAAATTATTACCATTAGTAATATTCCTTTGTCCTCCAATCATACTTCTGCACCACTGTGCATAAAAACACAATCTTTTCTGTTTCTTTGGGTCTTCATTTCTGAAGGCTCTCATGTTAGGTAAAACTTAAATATACTTGTATGCTTTTATCTTGTTAATCTGCCTTTTATTATAGTGGTCTCAGCCATGAACCTAAATGGGTAAGGTAAATAAATTACTTCTCCCCTACAATAGAAAAATAAAAGGGGAAGAGGAGGTTCTCCGGTCAATTATGTTTAGGAGATGCTGGGTTAAACAATGTTAATCAGGTTTGTTTGTTTGTTTTCTGCCAGGGTTCTCAGAGCTCTTAATATACTACCGTATTATATGACTCTCCAAGTGAAGAGAATGGAGGGAAGCATTATCTACAGATCCATTTTTATGCTGCTGGAGCACTGAGGCCCCAGTGTTTTGCAAGTTCTGGAAAAAACAGAGCAGGGGTCAGTTTAGAAGCCTAACCTGTATACCTACATCAGGAAGCTCAGAAAATGGCTTAGACCACTGGGATATTTTGCATGAAGATTCCTAAGCTTCATGGGAGACTTGTTAAGGGCTTTGGGACTGATATTTGAGCCCAGGAAACAGGGCCACCAAATTAAGGCTTACAAATAAGACAAGGTTAAAAAAAAAATCTGGCCCCAAATCCCAGACAAAGTGGCCCAAATGGGCTGGAAACTAGCCACCGTGAGGTAGGAAAGAGCACAGGAGGTAGGAGTGAAGGAAGTAGGAAGAGGCTCAGACCTAACCTAGTACAACAATTTATAATTTTTAAAGAAATCCTCTGCATAGAATTGAATACTTTGAGAAATGTAAGACAGAAAATTCTGATTGAATTAATTTCAACAATAGGCACATTGATACACTCATCCAGTAAGAAGACTAGGGTTCAGATCTTTAGAATCTCTGTGATTCTCTTAGTTCACACCACACATTGTTTCTTGAATCCCACATCAGCCTCTTCCTTGAGTTTGCTCTTTCAGTTTGCTGGAGAAGATAACTTAGGAAGGATACAGTGAGCAAATTTTCTAAGTTCTTGAATGTCTACAAATATTCCTGTTTTACTCTCACAATTGATTAACAGTTGGCTAGGTCTAAATTGAAAATACAGGTTACAAATGTTCTTCCTCAAAATATTGAAGTCATTTCTCCATTGCCTGTTGACATCCAGTGATACTGCTGAGAAATTTAAAGCCAGCTTAATTCTTTTCACTTAAGTATAACTTGTTTTTTCTTGCATTGACTTTTAGGATCTTCTTTTTAATCTTAATCTTCTGCAGTTTTGACTTTCTAAATTGGGATTTATCATTGTTTTACCCTATTCAGACCTCATTGATCCCTTTCAATCTGCACATTGAATCTTTAGCCCTGGAGAATTTTTTCTAGTACATCTTTGATAGTTTTCTGTCCTCAATTTTCTGTACTGTCTCTTTCTGAAATCTTTTTTAGCGTTTGGAGCTTCCGGATCAATTCCTTATGTCATCTATACATTCTCTAGTTTTCTGTTTATCTCCCTAATTGTTCTAGATTCTAGAAAATTTCTTCAACTCATCTTCCTGTCATTCTACTGATTTTTAAAAAAATTAAATATTAACACTTACATTAGTTAGGGCAACACTCTCTGCTGCTGTAATAAATAAACCCCCAAATTTCAGTGGCTTATCATAGTAATCACTAACTTCATGCTAGCATAACTGTTTGAACACAGGTTCCCCTGTTTAGCAGGCAGCTCCTCCCCATCAGAAGAATCAGAGATCTGGAATCTTTCCACCTTCTGACTCTGCCGTCCTCCAAGGCCTCACATCCCCTTGCATTCAGCCAGAAGAGGGAGGAAGATGACGAAAATCTTATTCTCAACAGCCTTGACATGCAAATGTCACATGTCTCTTCTGCTCACCTTCCAACTGGTGAAAATAGTCATTTGGTCCCTCTAGATGCAATAGGGAGGAGTAGGGTGCACTGTAAAATGTAGTTCCTGGTTAACAATTGCTTCCCCATAATAACTATATACTTGGGAAGGAGGAACACAAATTTTGTGTTCAATTGATGACCATTAGCAGTCTTTACTGTAGTAATCATATATTTTTTTATTTTTGTGAGCTCAGTCATGTTCTCTGAATGTTCCTTGCCTGGAGTATACTTACCTCTTTTGTTCTTAAGTGATTGCATCTTTTTCTGTTTTTTTTTTTTTTTCTTTTTTTGAGACAGAGTCTTTCTCGATCACCCAAGCTAGAGCACAGGAGTGCAGTGATGCCATCTCAGCTCGCTGCAACCTCTGCTTCCCTGGTTCAAGCAATTCTCATGCCTCAGCCTCCCAAGTAGCTGGAACCACAGGCACACACCACCATGCCCGGGTAATTTTTGTATTTTTGTTAGAGAAAGAGTTTTGGCATGTTTCCCCGGAAGGTCTCAAACTCCTGGCCTTAAGCAGTCTGCCCACCTCGGCCTCCCAAAGTGCTGAGATTACAGGAGTGGCACTTTTGTCTAAGATCGGCTATTCTTTGTTATTTTGGCCATTCTTTTTTAAAATTATTTTTATTTTGCAGTTTTGAAGCCAGTTTTATTTTGAATACTTGTTCCCAGTGATCTTGCCCACTCTCATTCATGCTGTTGTTTCCTTTAGTTCTGGAGAACCTTGTTTATGTATATTAAAGAATTGAGATGTAGGCTGATTATTCTGAGTAGATGGATTGAGTTCAACTACTGTGGGCTTGTAGGCCTAATACCCCCAGCAGACCTCTTTCTTGGCGGGAGACCTGATGTCTTTGTACAAGGGTGGGCTTATCCACTAGCAGTTTCACTCTAGGTTACGTAGAATCAGAATGGGAGAGTCAGCAGCCGCAGACCACAAGCTCCACAGGGACCAGGAAAAGAAAGACTACCCTGGGCCACCACTCCCAGTTAAGGAGCCTTGGTTACTCCAGGAAATTCATCTTTAGAGAAGAACATCTAGATGTTTTCCTAGGGAGTTTGCCGGTCATTCTGTGAACAGGACAGGACAGGAGAGGGTGGATGCAATCAGCAAAGCCTTCCACAGATGAATCATAGATTAACCTACATCTTTGAAATTACTCTTTCCCCTTCTGCCCTCCTTACCAACACCAAGCTGCAAGTGTGTCCAAGTTTTAATCAGCATGCTAATCCTACCTGCACTGCAGCTTCACCCAGCAAATGCTCAAGCCTGGACCGCTTCCCCCACTGTTTCCTCTGTGAACATTCTTCCATTCATCCTGTCTGATGTGCTGTAACCTCTCAGCTGATGAACCTGCCCACCCCCATACATTTGCCACCAGGTATTCATTGTTTTGTATACTTTCCAACTATCATTTTGATGATGCTCGATGAGGGGGAAAGTCTCTATTTGCCAGCCTCTGCAAAATTAGAAAAATACTTGTAAATGTCTTTTGGAGAATATCACCAAGTTTTATGAGAAAGGAGGGCTATAAAAAATAAAAAGCAGTGGCTAATAGCATTCTAAAAGGATGTTGGTCAGCTTTGGGGGAAATTACCTTTCAGTTTACACGGACTGACTCCATACATTCATTTATTCATTCTTTTTTTGTAATAAATACTGAAAGTTTATTATTTACCACAGGCTATGCCAGGTAGCAGGGCAAGAACCGTGAACAAAAATGGCCTTCTAGTCCCATCCTCAAGGAATTTAGAATTTATGGGTAAAATTACCATTTGAAATTTGAATTTATTTGCACACTGTTAGAAGTTCAGGACACTAAGAAAGCACATTAAAAAAAAAAAAAAAAAGCACAGAAACCAGACTTTGTATGTCATGGAAGGACTACTGGAGGAAGTAATCTGAGAAATAAAATAGAATCAGCCACATTAAGGCATGGAGTGGGGGGGGACTGAGTGTTCCCAATAGAGGAAATAGTATGCTAGAGCCTCAGAAGTGGCTCCCACCTGCCCATACGAAAAGCTTCACACATGAATATTGACTGTGCTCGGAATGCCCTCCCATCTACCACTCCCAATCCACCAATTGTGGCAAAATTCTCAACTCAGGCACACACCCACTCTTTGAGGAACTAATGGAATGTTCCCCCACAGGTCTAGGCATTTTCTTCCATTTGTACCTTATATGTTCTATGGTTTTAGCAATGGGCACACTCTGTAAAAGTGTTGGGTTCCTCCTTGTATCTATCACCAATCTAAATTCCCTGAAGTCAGGAGTTGTGTTTTATTTACATTTATGTCTCCTGCGCTGGCATAAAGAGTGAATGCCAAGGGCTACGTAGAGAATTGATATATCTTGAATGTTGAATGAAGAATAAATGGAATGAATGAAGTGACAGAATTATGACAATATATTGCTTGCCCTCAGTTGTATACAAATTTAATGTGACTCAGAAAAAAAAAGTCATTATAATGAAAAAAGAGTTATAATGAATGATTTACATATTCATTTCTATAGGACCTTGGTACAAGCACCAATAAAAGATAAGGCTGTGGAGAACTCCCTTAAAACTGCTGCCACCTATAATAATACAGCATGCCATCTTAGTGTTCACATTCTGAGATGAATTAGCAGGAATAAGGAAAGTCTTTATTAGGATACCTATCATAATACCAGCTTTACCTCTCCTGTTTTCCTTACCTCTGCAGGCTAAGTAGACATCTGAGAAGGAATAAATTCCCTCTGGATATGTGTAACTTCCCTGCCCATGACATAAATTTTCTTCGAATGGGACTACGGAGGCAGGGGAATGAGAGTTGAGGTTGATCTAATCAATTCAGCCTAAATTGCAGGTTCTTCTCACTATATATCAGCAAGTTTTATCAATGGATAAAAATAGGTATTGCTACAATGGGTATACAGGATGTTATGATGATGCACATCAGAAGGAGTTTTGGCATAAGCGAAGCAAGACAGAAGATCAACTGCAGGAGAGTAATGGGTAAGAGCCATAGCACATAATCAATCAGGCACCAAAAAAGATCACATATTTACAGCAAAGTGTAAGAACATTGTCGCATGGGTATTTAAGAAAACACAAGTATAGCCAGGACAAGAAGCAACTCAGCTCAAAAGTAACCCAGTGCTGAAGAACAACCAGGTGAATAGAGCTGGAACTACAGCGACTGAATAGACACTGGGAGACTCTGCTGTACTCTAGCAATCTTTGCTTTGCTCGCTTGTTTAGTGTTCAATTCTGTATCTTGAGCACAATAAAAAACTGAGAACAATGGCTAGTCTAATATTTGCACTTTTCTGCTAATATATTTGGGTAGATAAAATACATCTTTAGATTTCTAACTCTGTATTTAATCATCAACACTAAGTATTATTAAACTTCCATAATTGAAAATAATCTCTATTATTAGAGTGACCATGCATCCTACTTCTCTTGGAGTACTCCTAGTTTATATCTACTATCCTAGATCCAGCACAGTTTAACATTCATCCTAGAATTTTCATTTTTTAGCAAAGCCTGAAAATATACTAAGATGAGTTCGGTAATTCCCACTTTGTACGTCTAGCTTCTGCTAGGGTCTTGTCTAGTAGTACGGAGTGGACAGTGTCCTGATTAACACATGGTTTAATCTGACAGATGATAAGTGGTAGCTCAACTTATTTTTCCTTTCCCTTTCAAGACACATGGTGTCAACTCCTTCTTTTCAAGGACAGCATGCACTCCCTGATAAAAAAGAAGGCTTGTAATAGGTGGCGAGGGACCGCTAACTCCCCTGATCTCAGGCAGCAATGGGAGAAGTATTCACTGTTGCTGCCCCTTCTGGCCACTTGGTGTATCAGCAGCTAGCTGTGCTGTGACCAGGACAATGCCCAAAGCCACAGCCTGTGAGTTGCAGGAAGTCATCAAGCCACCGCTCAGTAGGATAGTAGGAATTGTCAGAAATCATACTTTTGGAATATGTAAACTATGTACAGGCAATATAGACCTTACTGTCATAACACAGACCACAGAGAGAGTCGTTTGAACACTTTTTTTCAGGGGTGTGGTATTTATAGTATGTATGATCTAAATCTACAATTATGTATGTACTTTACTGTTTAGTAATGCTTTGTTTTATTTTGTCCTTTTCAAAGAAATAATCTCAAAAAGTGTAACATTTAATGAAATATTAAATATTGAATTTTAATGTCTTAAAAAAGTTGATGCTGAAGATGCAAATTGCACAAATTATTGGTGCACATTTACCATCTACCTGAAATCTACCAGAAGGCACACATATTCTGAAGAAGCATTAGCATTTAATTCAAAAGTTAGTGATTATTTTAAGAAGACTATTTCCAAAGATGTCAATTTAACAAGTATATACAGCTGCAGAAGTTTCATAATCAACTCCGAGAAGCATGACTTTTAATTTGGATCAATGTTCTAATGAAATTAAGAAACCTCTGGAGCAGAACTCTAGTTAAAATTGGTTGTACTAACCTGTTATTCATAAAGTGTGTCCCAACATGCTTAGGTATCAAAATAGAAGCAGTATTTAAAGCAGCTAAATTAGAAATCTTTGTGACAACATTCATGTTTAATTTTTTTTAAGTTTCAGTATGGCAGTGCATGTTTTCTCTTTTTACAACAAAGGACTGAATGTTTACGTCCCACTAAAAACTGTATGTTGAAATTTGAACCCCAAAGTGGTGGTATTAGAAGGTGGGACATTTGGAGGGTTATTAGGCTGTGATAGTAGAACCCTTATAAATTGGATTAGTTTCTTTATAAGGGATTCCAGAGAGAGAGATCTTTCACCTCTTCTGCCATGTGAGGACATAGCAAAAAAGTGGCCATTCATCTAGCAACCAGGATACAGCCCTCCACCGACACCAAATCTGCTGGCACTTTGATTTAGGACTTCTCAGCCTCCAGAACTGTGAGAAATAAATTTCCATAGTTTATAAGCTACCCAGTCTATGGCATTTTTTTATGGCGGCCCCAACAGACTAAGACACCCATCATTAGATTTGTAAAATGTTTTCATTTTTAAAGAACTAATTTGTAGATCAACCTAAGTATCTTACAATGGTATTGAACCTTATTGTAAAACAGTCTTCCAAATTAAGGTTGAACTTTGTTTGAAAGAAATTGCAATTTTTTATTCAAAATGTTTGACACATGCACGAGTATGTTCATTGCAATACTATTCACAACAGCAAAGGCAAATCAACCTAAATGCCTGTCAATGGCAGATTGGATAAAGAAAATGTGGTACATATACACCATGGAATACTATGCAGCCATATAAAAGAACAGGATCATGTCTTTTATGGGAACATGGATGGAGTTAGAGGTCATTATCATTAGCAAACTAATGCAGGAATGGAAAACCAAATACCGCATGTCCTCACTTCTAAGTGGGAGCTAAATGATGAGAACTCATGAACACAAAGAAGGGAACAACAGACACTGGGGCCTACTTGTGGGTGGAGGGAGGGAAGGGGGAGAGGAGAAAAAAAATAACTATTGAGTACTAGGCTTAGTACCTGGGTGATGAAATAATCTGTACAACAAACCCCTATGACATGAGTTTACCTATATAACAAATCTGCACATGTACCCCTACACCTAAAATAAAAGTTAAAAAAAAATAAAGTAAAACCACTTTCATTAAAAAAAAATGTAAGGGAACACCAAATAATTTCAACTTTTGAAATGGATATCAAATTGTAACTATTGAAAGAAAAGGTTGACACCAGAAAAATGATGAAATTTAATCCCACAAAAGCAAAGGAAGAACTGAACAAACTAGATGATAGGAGATGAAAGGCATAAAACATTTAGTTTTGAAATTCTATAATTACATTTTGGAATATGTTGACCTCTGGGAAGAATCTTGTGATGGGGCTCCCTTTTTTACTATTGGATGATCTTATATTCTGTACTGGAATAGAACTATGTTGAGGTAGCCTTCAAATGTGCAGATAATTCGTTGACAAGTTTTGTTCTATAAAATTATTTTTTGAAGAAATGGATGCAAAAAGATAGTACATGTGAACACATTTGATATAAAATATTCATATATTTAAATACTTTTAAATGGTTTCAAGAATATCTTCCAATCAGCAGATATACTCTGAGCTTACCACTTACCCCAATACCTGAGGAATTTTCTCAATTAGAAATAGTATTGTCTATAAATAAAAGTCAGTTGAAGTTATCAACAATTCTAAATTTATTAACCATAAAATGTAGCTTTGAGGGAGATTGCAGTCAACTTTATAAAAAAATTTGAATAATAAGCCATATTAAAAAGTCTTCTTTAGAAAAATAAACTTACAGTATTAGAGATTGATAAAATCAATAAATGAAATTTGCACTCATTCATGTATGTAAAGATATACCAAAAATAATGATTGACCTATGTTATTTTCTGTGTTCACAGAACCAATATAAATAAATTTTATCTGACTTTAAGTATATGATACTTGTTCCTTGTATTTTTTTAAAACACTCACCTTTTTTGGAAGTAATTGTTCAATAGAACTAATTCATGTATTCTCCCATATCATAAACCCATTCGTAAGTTAATAAATGCATATTTCAAAAGTTATATAGTCTATATTATTTTAGTACTCCCTTCCACTCTATCAACTTTACACTTACCTCATAGGCAAGTCTTGTTTCTCATGGACAAAGTGGTAGACAATTTCTCTCTCAATGTAACAAGGAGAGCCTGTATCTCAGATCTCCTGCTCCCAGTGGCTGTATTGTCTGAAAAAGTCGTGATTTAGGGACTTCCCAGAAAATGGAACAGACACTAGCTGGAGCCTCATCCTAGATTTTAACATTAACTCATGGAAACATATAAACTCCAAGCTAGAATGAAACTAAAGAAAGAATGCAATTTAGACCTGTCCTACAACTGCAACTTCCACTCTTAGATCAGTATAGTGCATCAGAAAAATCAGCCTCAACTCTTTTTCCAAACAGTAGATCTTGGAAACTAGAGGGGGAGCAGTTTCTCAATCAAGGCATCACAATAGCAAATGTAATTTTATGGACACACTAGGCCTTCACTGCAGGAGTAAGTGCCCACTTTATAAAATATATATTCTGTAACCATGCAGATTTTTGCAAAAATAAATGTATTTTTAAATAAAGTCATTCACAGAATATAGATATGTTAAGTATCTCTCAATGTGTTCTCTCAATCAAACATATTGGTTATAAAAATTGGAATTCATCAGCATATTACACATTTATGAGAATCTGCCTTCTCTACAGAGGGCAAAGGCACAGGACAGATGGCAGGTGTGGGACTGGCTCAAGCTGGGAGAAAGTCTTGATTGGGAACTTTAAACCAATACCGAAAATGATACATTTAAAATTTCTATTACACACAGAAATAATGGCTTTTTAAACATGTTTATAAAACTTAACAGTCAGTGTAAAAATTATGGAATTAGCATTTCCAAGTCCTTTTATTTGGTATCTTAAACAGCGGGATTATTTTATTAAGCAGAGAACCGATTTTAGACATACTGTTTTCAGATTTTTCTCTTTATTGGAGCGTATCATATTTGTCAATTTTTAAGAGGACTGCCCTACCTGAAAATATGTACCCTTCTGAATCTGGACTTGATTGCATGTTAATAAACCACCAGAAACGATAAACATTTTCAAGAGGTAGTAGAGGATATGAAAGTAGATTTTCTACTTTTTGAATAAATTGATTGTCTTCTCTAACACATCGTAAAGACAGGAGGAGCAACCTGTGGATAGCAAAGCTTTAAGTTCTTTCAAACACAATTGTCTTTCCTTAGCTATGAGTCTTGTCTACAAGGAAATCTACTGGTAAGGAAAAAATAATATTAAGAGCCTATTATGCATTGAATGATTTGCATTCCTAATTTTACTAATTTCTACTGAAAATACTCATTTTTAAGATGAGGAAATTTCAGCTCAGAGAGGCTGAATAGCTGGCTTCAAGTCTCCCATATAGTAAGCAATGGAGTGAGATGGCAAACCCAAATGCATGCGACCCCAGGATGCATCCTCCTTCATCCCATCACACAGCCTTCTACCTAGTGTCTTTGCACATCTATTCTTTATTCAAATCTCACCTGGAGTGATAATGATGTGCAGGGAAGAGAGGGAAAGACACTCACACATTTGAAAGCCTTCATGAGACTCAATTGCCCACGTTCACTGTAAGCTCAGGGCAAGACCATGTCTGCATTATTCATTCACCATTATATACTAAGTACCTCATTCTATACGCATGGCATACAGAGGCCAGCGATATTTAGAGGGATTCAATAATTTTTGTTATGTTTTGAAAGTCATGAATAAAAATTATAGTTGGTGAGGGGAATGGAAAGACTGAAACTGTATTTTTGACGCTATTGGCTCACAGTTGAGTTAAACTTTCCACCGTTTTTCCACTCATTCATTCAATAAATACTTATTTTCATGAGTTCTGGGCATGAGGGATATAATAGTAAACATGCTGTCATCCTCATGGAGCTGACATTCTCAGCAATCAAGAAATCTCACAATCAGTTTTGAGTCCCTGCAGCTGCCCTGTGAGATAGGTGAAGTGGGTGTTATTTATAACTTGCTGACTCTCTCCTATGTTGCAAACATGTCTAACTCATGCAATTTTCTTCGACAAAGTACATCAATGGCTCAGATAACTGAACATGTATTTTGTTATTTCAGATTCCCTTTTGTTCTCAACACAACATAATAATTTTGTATTATTTTATTCACTAATTTTCCTAACAGTGATGCACACATGCATACACAAACATACACACCCTGCTACCACCGACCCCGATTCCATCCCTTCCTACCCTTCCACCACAGTGCTTAATTGAGAATTATCATTACTGTGTGTGATGTGCTTATATGGTGGACACCTGGGCCTTGTTTTATATTATTTTTAATCTTTCCAGTAACCTCAGGAAGTAGGTATTACTATCCTGGATTTACAGATGGAAAAACTGCAGTTAAGGAGATGATTTTACTCAAGACCGCAAGGCTAGTTAGCAGCTGAGTCCAGGTATCCGTGCATACCTGTCTTGGTCCTGTCTGTGTTTTTCTCACTACATCATGGCCCTGGCAGGCTTTCTCAGACACGATTCTCTTCTGCCTTTAATCCATTCTCCACAGCTTCACCAAAGTTCTATTTTCAAAGCACAGGTTTGATCCTGTAGCTATCCTCACAAAGTATTAATGGATCAGCTCAGCTTTTAGGATAAAACGTGAAAACCTCTTCGTGAAACGCAGGGTCCTTCCTGACTGTCCCCAGACTCCTTCGCCAGGGTCTCCCAGGCTGCTCTTCCCTGCCAAGTGTTTCTTCCCACAACACAGCTGTCCTTTTCATGGCTGTTTGTTCACATACTTCATCTCTGCCCTATCCTTTTTCTCTCTCTCTAGGAAAACCCCACTCTTCCTTTCATACCTACTTCAAAGGATTCCTCTTTTGGAAAGCCCCCTGTGGCTTCTCCAGAGTTACTGCCTCTTCTAGGCACCCATGGCGCTATGTATTAACAGAGTCATTTGTCACGTGGGTTTGTTTACTTGTTATCACCTTTGTTTACTTGTCTTCCCCTTTCTCCCTTACCTTCCCCTGCACCACTACAGTGGGCTCCTCAAAGGCCGAACCAAGTTTCTATTTGCCTGTATTCCTGGAGCATAGCCCTGGTCCTGTCACACAGTAAGGTCTGAGAAATCCTAAGTGAATGATAAGTGAAGCTTTCTTTCATGCTCCTTCCTCAACCCAGCTGAAGGGTGGCTAGAAGGGATCCCCGCAACTGTGAGAAGTGCCAGCCTCCAGGGTGGTGGTGGCCCCGGCCAACCTCGAGATATTGCCCAGTAGAAATGTAATTTTCAGATGGTGTTGATGTGACTTGATCATGTGATAATTGACTGATTGTGTAATGTAAAACAGTCTGGCTATGAATAGGCCACTCTCAGAGATGAAACATAAATGAGAGACTGTCTGCATAATCAGTGTGTAAATGCAAGCAGGGTACCCGCATTCCTTTTTATTTTTAGAGAGCTGAAATGAGAAGAGCTTCCCCCTCCCAAGGCAATCTCTCTCAGTCTCTCTCTCTCTCTTTCTCTCTCTCTCTTTTCTTCTCACTAATAAGCTTTGAACAATTTGGTGGAAAGGTGTGATATTGCTCTCACAGATAAATAACCAAAAAGTCATAATGTTGATGTGATTATATCTCACTGACTAAAAGGAATTACAGGTAGATTCTTTTTATTAGTTTACTGATCCTGGGCATCCAACACCTCATAACTGCTCAATATATCATGCTAGTTAATCATTCTTGTCATTATCTTTAATGTCTTATTAGCGGGCTTCATTCATCTGGTTTTTATCTGTTTCATTGGAAGCAGTTTTAATCTCATTTCAGCGGCGATGATAAGCCTGTTAGTTTGCACAAATTGGTTTTGGTGACAATGTGTAGATAGCAATAATATGTGATTTCCAAATGGAAAAGAGAAATCTATACAGGTCCAAAAAGGCAGGTGGAGACAGCAAAGGAGCTGAGCAAGTTGGAGACGGTGCCCTCAGTTTCCTAACAGAAAAGAAGAGAAGGTGGAAAAGAAAGTGAGAGAAAAATAAAACAGGAAACTCAGATAAATTGCTACAGCCCTCCCCCCACCACCACCTTTCGCCCAGCCACAGGACTCAGGAATGCTAGCTGTGATAGCTGCATCCTCAGACCACTGGGCAGCCTAACTGAGTCACAGTGTCCCATTGCAGAGGTAGAAGAAGGCAGCATATGCCCAACTCTCAAGATTCCACTGAGAGTCTGTTCTCTATACAACCAGACATCGTCCCTCACAGACCTTCTCGAGTCTTCCCTCCTGCTCTAGGGGACTTAATATGAGGCTGTCTTTGCGCAATTTATCCAGCTAATGGAGCAGCTTGATCACTTCCACCCAACATTAGATTGGCCTGACACTGGCCCTCTTAGAATAAAGGAGACAATAAGCCCATCAGGCTCTGACTCAAAATTGCATTAAGTGCAGATGTTAAAGTAAATACAGTTTCCTCTGGTTCCCAGATTACAAGTCATCTTCTGGCAAGGGGAAAAATCAATAACCCACCCATCTGAGCAGGAAAGCTTGGAATGGATATCTGACTTAAGAAGGCAGCCTCTCTTGAATTTCCTGATTCCTTTGCTTCTGGGGCCCAGGTACCAAAGCCAGGAAATGAGGCTTTGTGTGTATTACAGCACGGGCCCCTTTCTTGGGAGCTCTGATCTGGAGGCAGGTGTCTGAAAAGACATAAAACCAGAATCACCCTCCAAATGGACTGAATTCTCTATCTGATACACCCTTCACAAAATAAAAAAAAAAAAAAAGGAAAGGAAGCATTTCAATGGAAATGTGTCTCATAATAGGCTTCAAAATCACTTGTCTCTGAGACAAACAAATACTAGCCGAATACAGACAGTCGATTATGTGGTGGTGTTTGGGGCGGGAGAGTGCTAATATTATTCCAAAATCCCAAACTGCCAGAACACTTTGCAGTTTCATTTTCAGTCCCTCCGCTTTTCTAGGAACGTTTGGTCCGTGTTTGTCTGATTCATTCTCACAACTCCAAATGTTGATATAAAGTCTGCTTGTAAGATCCTGAGACTTTTTTTCCAGAAACCCAGAAGGCTACATTTCCATCGAACCTAAGTGAAGTGTCAACTCCTCTCTATTTTAGAATGTGAAACTCTTCACCAGACATTTCAGGTAGTCTAAGCTAAGAAATTCTCACAATCCTCCTTTATCCCATGCTCTGATATTCCTGGTTTAAAAGCATAGATATCTTGTAACCATTCTGTGTGAGCAAAGAGTTGGGATAAAGTTTAATACCCCGCTTCTGATCTGAGCCTCGGAGGAAAACGGAATCTCAAGACCACACCACAAATAAACTGATTTCCTGCAAATTCCAATAGCATATGTTAGAGAGAGCTGAGCCCTGCCTCCTGAACGATGTGGCCACCAGGCACTTGTTGCCAGCAGTAACATCAAGAATCCAGTAAATCAGCTAGATTTGCATTTTTATTCAACTTTGTGTTGCTCCTTATATGGAAATGATAGCTTAGGACAGCTGGGTACTTGCCTAGGGACATATGAGTATAGAGTCCATAATTGCCCAACCCAAATGGGGACATATTGCTTCTGCACATGGTCTGACAAGAGCATGGCCTTGTGAAGCCAGATTTGGCCTCAACAATCTAGGACCCAATACCAGCACGAGACAAACAAAGAGAGCCATGGAGCCTGCTGTCAGCGCTGTCTGTTCTGGAAGTTCTCATGGAGATTTAACTTGTACATGTGTGTCTTTGTTTCTCTTCTAAACCATACTGCTAACTCTTTGGAACAAAGTGCACTTTTGCCCAGGGTGGTCTGCCTAACAGCCAGTGTGCGCCATCTGTATTTAAATTTGTTGCCTTGTGGTTTTGGAGATGAACTCAAAACTTTTCAGTGACCACCCTCCCCTCCCCCACTGGATTTCCCACTTTGAAATCCAGCTTCTTAAGGTGAGGGCTCAGATCTTTGATTATTTTCTGCCACCCCACACTGCCACAGAATGTGCTGCCAAGTGTCCACATAGCATTGAGAGTCTTGTGAAGATCTATGCCAGCAGCACCAATGCAAAGCCAAGCCTGCTTTAGGTGTGCAGAGGGTACCATACTTGACTAGAGAAGAAGGACCTCATTCCTCTACTCCTCCGTGTCCTTACAATAACCAGAAACTGCATGTGTAAGGACTCCTATCTGTGTAAAGTGCTGAGTGCCTAGGAGTCAGATCCATTAATAGCCTGATCCAAGTTTGCAAGTGCTGCTGGAAAACAAGAGCCAGGAAAAACAGACATGTGGTAAATGGTCCATCTGCCTAGGTCTAGAATCCAAATATTGCCAACCTGATGTCAGGAACTCAGATGGAACGGCTGAGAGGGGTTCCTGCCAAACTTCTTCAAAACTTTTTGCTGTACAACTGACACCTATTTGAAAGTTTCTCCCTCCTTCATCCCAGAGAGATAATGTAAGGTTTATCTGACCTGTGTGCAGAGGAAAAACAAAAATAAAAGTAAGCTGTGAGGTCAGGAGCGGTGGCTCATGCCTGTAATCCCAGCACTTTTGGAGGCTGAGACAGGCGGATCACTTGAGGTCGGGAGTTTGAGACCAGCCTGACCTACATGGTGAAACCCCATCTCTACAAAAATACAAAAATTAGCCAGGCGTGGTGGCTTGCGCCTGTAATCCCAGCTACTCAGGAGGCTGAGGCATGAGAATCGCTTGAACCTGGGAGGTGGAGGTTGTAGTGAGCCGAGATCATGCCACTGCACTCCAGCCTGGGCGACCCAGTGAGATCTCAAAAACAAACAAACAAACAGACAAACAAAAAACAGTAAGCTGTGTTGCTCACTCTCCATTAGCCTGTTCTATGGCAGTCACAGAATAGAGTTTTTGTGCCTCTGTCCTCCTGTGATTACAAACATCTCTTTAACTGCAGGTGGTGTCTGCTGATTCTCTGAGCTCCTCTCTGACAGCTGCTGAGGCCACAGACACCTGAGACCGAGGTGCAGATCCCTGGGAAGACGCCTCAGATCTCGCACCATCTCTCTGCCAAAGCTGGTTGCAGTGCTCCAGGACTCTCTGACGTTGCCTGGTGCTGGTGACAACCAGTGAAGCACAGCTTTCTGTTACACCCCTTCTTGTATTGAATTTCTTGTAGAATCTGGACCCTGAAGAATAGGTATCAGAATTTTCCCTTTCTTTCTCATTGAGGTATTGTCCCAGACCAAGCTTGTACTCCTTGATCTTTCTCTAGGACATAACCTCTCACAACATATCCTCAGTATCTCATACAAGTGGATACCAGGGAGACATTGAGGGTGTCTCCCCAGGTGCCCAGTTTTAGGATAAAACAGCATAGGTTCAAAGTGGGGCTGACCCCAGCCCTTGAATATATCCACAGCTATCCATCCCAGGGTTCAGGACACTTTGGGGCATTTCTTCCATTTCCCATTTGATCACATCTATCAAGTTAGATTTAACATTTGGGGAGATGTATGTAACCCAGTAAATGGCCCACTCTTCAACTAGATTCACATTCAAAGAAACCCAATCTCTTTAGGTTTCTTGAGAATTTTAATGTTTATCAGAGTCTCTTTCAATAAAAATGTCAAAGGAACCCAATGCACAGCCCCCAGTAAAAATTTAAAATTCTCTTTCTCCATTCCTCTGATTCTAACTCTCTCCCACATGCCCTAGCTGATCTGAATCCTTTCCTCAAGAAGACATTCTGGTTGTCTGGGTGAGCTCTTGACTTTTCTCCTTCTTCTTCTATTCTTCTGTCTCTATTCTTTTATTCCTCCCAAGAGTAAATCTGTCCTTTTATATGCAACCCCTCCATCCTTGCTTCTCCTTTTGGTCTCTCACCACTCACTGCCAGAATTCTGCATCACAGAAGTCCAAGAGTTGGGCCTCAGAGAGATTCAGTAATATATCTCACAAGGTGGAAACCTTCCTAGAGAATGAGAGGTGGGAGAAGCTGAGCATGCCAAGACTGTATTCTCTTAAGTGTTTGGGGTCTAGGGGGAAAGGGGAACTGTGACTCTCCCATGAACATTAGGTTGGTGCAAAAGTAATTACTTTTAACGGCAAAACCCACAACTACTTTTGCACCAACCTAATACTTTTTGTCTCTAATGCATAAAGATCAAGGCCGAGTTTAAAAAGGACTTTTAATCATATGCCTCTCTCTATGGATTCTAAACCAGCTGAGAAATAGGCCCTAGAAGTATAAGGAAGTCCAAATATAAATTTATTTGTTGGTGAAACAAGATTGGAGAATCTTAGACTTGTGGTCAAAATAAAGCTCCTTACAGCTTTCTTTCATGCTCAATTCACAGGGCTCAGTTGGGGGAAGTGGGGGTTGAAGAGCTGACTGCCTCATGTCTTCCTGAGCTAAAGATCTCAAGGCCCAAGAGACAGATGGACAACTAGACCTTCTTGCAGAAGGGCAGGGACAGAGGGCTGAGAAGGCCTACAAGGGGTCAAACCATCATTGTGCCCCTGCCTGTCATCCAGTCTCCCAGTCAGATAAATCGTCCTACTGCCATGGTCCAAGGCAAAGAGAAGGATGCGAAATCCCTTCCCAATACTTAAAAAGTGGTTTAAAACCTCAATATTTGCTAAGTAAGATCATAAACATGGAAATAGGGAGAAAATACTCCGTAATTAATAAGCCATAGTTTTTGCCCACAAAAGCTCATTCTAGACATTGATCTTTCAAAAGATTACATTGCCTTTCTTCATTGAAAGAAACAGGCTAGGAAAGAATCAGAAAATAAAGGTTCTAATTCAGACCCTGCCACCATAGTTGGAGTTTTGTGTTGAGATTTGTTCCCCAAATTATCTCCCAGGCTCAGCAGCCCTGTCATCTCTACACCCAACCCCAAGGGCCAATCTGGACCCAGTTCCCCGAGTTGTCATTTGTAAGGGAAAGAGAACACATCCTTCATTAAAGTTTTATTCACTTAAAAAATTAGCCATGATCTTAGGGTCTACAGTAGTACAGTGGCTGAACAGCGTAGAGAGGCTATGAATTGTCCATAGAGCACTATCTACCTTTGTTCAAATCTTGACCCCATCACTCAACAGTCAAGTGACCTCTGGCAATTACTTAACCTCTCAATTTATTTCTCTGTAATATGGAGAATATTAACAGTACAAGCCTTACAACATGGTTTTGGGAATCAAATGAGTTAATGTATGTCAAACACTTAGAACAATATCTGGCACATAGGAAGTGACATGAAATGTTTACCAGCATTATTATAGTTTAGTAAATTTAAGCACAGAAATAAATAGAATATTATAATGTCATCACCATCATTTTATGAACATTTCTAGCAACATGAAGATGCTTATGCTTCATAATTAAAAGTCAGAATTAAAATGTTAATGTGTCATTTTGAACCATGTTTAAAAAGTATAGAAAACATCTAAAATTGTAACAAAATGCTAATTGATTATCTTGGATGGTCAGATGATGAAAAGCTTTAATTTTTCTTTATGTTTTCATGCACGAATTTTCTATAATAGCATGTATTCACTGTAAAGAAGACAAAATGTTTATTTTAATATTTTAAATAATTTTGGTGCCCTGAGTGGATTTACCAGGCAAAACCATCTTCAACAAAATACCACTCTTCCAATCTGGGTATGTCACACATTATACAGACAATAAATCCTACTTTTGATAGAAGAAGAACATTCCTTTGCCAGCAATAAATTACTTTATTTCTATCCCCACCCTCTTACCCCACCCCACAAAAGTTATAAGTGCTGCTCTCTATGGTAGGTGTTTCTCCTGGGGCTGCATTCCATAGCTCTATGGTAGGTATCAAATTCTGCTATTCCTTTGAGGGTTTATCCATCCCGAAGACAGTTGCTGCTTGAAGCAAGAAGCTTTGTGAACCCCACCTGCCCCCACCACCCAATACCACCGAGTCATATTTACCAAAGTATTAAGTATTTGATGACAGAGTGTGCTAAAGGCCAAAAATGACAGCTAAGCTCACACTTCTATTGCAGCTCCATTTTCCCCTGAAGGTAAAAACTATTTGGAATAATAACAAATCCTGAATAATTCTTGCCATAAGTTTAAGCCTCAGCCTCCAGATTTTTAACTCTCTGTGTTAAAAATTCCCGAGATAGGAGCTCCCACCTTTACCCTCATCTTTGAATTTTATTTCTAGTTTTGGGGCGTTGGAATTCTTCCCAGTGTTTATGTGATTAGTTTCTGTAAGCCAGAAGAGCTATCTGCTAAGAGGATCGCAGGACTCATTCTACTTGGTTCGGCATCCAACCCAAAGAAAAAGCAACTACCTGGACAAATGTTGTCATCCAAGATTTAAATCAAGCTTGTCCAACTCATCTTATTTTGTTGTTGTTGTTTTGTTTTGTTTTGTTTTGTTTTAGGCTCTTAGCAGCCTGAAGCCATGGCTTTTAGTTTCTGCCTCTAGTGACAAGAGGAAAAGAGGGATGAGGAAGGGGCTTTACTGGCCCAATCAGAAACAGAAACTAAGAATCTATTACTGTATTCTCTCCCTTGGATACCCCAAATCCATCATGAACTCACTCCCACCCTGGTTCAGAGCCCAGCATCAGAGAAGATTGACTGAGGTTCAGGCCACTCACACACAAGTTCTGCCTTGTCTTGCCTTTCTTGTTCCTTTTTATTCCATTGAGCTCATCAAATTCCACAGAATAGTATAGCTGGCAGAGTTTAGCCCTGCTCACCTTGCTCTACCCATCACACAACTAGATAGAAATAATAGTAGTCGTGACATAAACAAACACAAAAAGCATTCACTATGGCCAAGCACTATTTTAAGGTTTTAAAGATAGCAACTTATTTAATCTGCACCACAACCCCATAAAGTAGATACCATTATTATCATCCCTATTTTATGGTTGAGGAATCGAGGTTCAGAGAGCTTACATAGCTTTCCCAAGTTCATGCGAAGCCAGGACTCATGCCTGCTCACATGAGGCAGGGACCCTTGGTCTCTTTAGTCACCATTCAGTGGTTTTTTACTTCTCCCCCTCAGAATATAAAGCTATTGCCTAGAATTCAAAAGCTAATAGCAGCAGCCAACATGCTTAGAACCTTCCTCCTAAGTCTGCTGGGCCAGACAGAAACTAAACAAAATACTGTAATCACAGAGGTGGAAAAAAGAGTCCATTTGACTTTATCTCAAAAACATTTTCTGACCACCTGCCCTGTATGGCTGGTGTTGCAGGAAAGTCAGGGATGAATAAAAACAGGGCACTGTTTTCATGCAACTTAGAACATAATAGGGGAAAATGGAAGAATGAAATATGTGTTGAGTATTAATACAAGTTGCAGGAAAGGCTTTTTCTCTTTTTAAGGAGTAGGCACAATACAATCATCAAACCGCAGTGAAGCAAAGACTCCTGGGCCTCCCACAAACATCTCTTTCACTCACCCCTGCCCTCAACATTAGACCCTCAGCTGAGGCTGTAATTATCAAGGGAAGGGGAAAGGAATGCATATTGGTTGATGATCTCATCGGTGCTTACAAGGATGCTATCAGGAAGCCAGTATGAACCCCAGTTTACAGATATAGTTTCTGAGGCTCAGAGAGGTTCAATAATTTGCCTTAAAAACACAAAACTAGTATGCTGCAAATACAGGAATTGAAACCTGGTCTGGCCCCAGAGCGGATGCACCTCCTACTGCACCACACTCCCTCCCTCTACTAAATTGATCCCTGAGACTCATCTCCCAACAAAGCCTTTATCCATGGGTCCCATTTGGTGAGTGATTGATGAGCATTTCCGAGTGATGCCAGCCCCTCCTCTAGGCCTGGCCTGGCTGCTTTGCCATTCCAGAACAAACCCACGTTTGATCTACGAGGCTACTTTCTTGCCATGAAAGGATGTGTCTCCCAAGTGACCTCTTCCTTGGTAGCTGGAGAGAAAGTGTGATAAAAAGCAAAAGCCGTGTCCTTTGAAGATAATTCATACATTGGCCAGTAGATGCGATAAAGTAGCTGGAAATCCAGCACAAGCTACAAACAACTCCACATTAAAGGCATCTGTGTTTAATAAAACTGATAAATCAAATGCTGTTAGGTGGCACCTCCTGGCTATGTTTTAGGCCCATAATTGGTGCATGCGGATGATACAAGAATACAAGTACTTGAGGAACCCCTCAAGTACTTCTAGGATTCTCTCCATGATTTGTTTCGAGAAGTTTGTCCAAATAGAGTCCCTTTCCTGGAAAAGTGCCAGGCTATCAATTTACATACTTAAATGGGGAGTGCGTCCTCTCTCTGGGTAACTTTAAGGACAACAAAAACACTAGAGAGGAAGGTAAAGGTAGGAACGGGGAAAAAATGTAAGTACAGCATATTGATTTATTGTGCATTTCATATGTTCACTTTACATTCATTTTCTAATTTTCTCGTCATAATCCTGTAAGAGAGGTGGCATCATCTTCCTGTGGCAGGTGACAAAATATATGCCAGTTAAATGACTTGTCCAGTAGCAGAACTGATTGACTCCAAAGCAGGAGAAGAAAAAGCTAAAGCAGCTTGAAGTAGTCACTGTTGAGAAGATAGGACTAGGAAAACAGCTCCTCTAAACTTTAGGCTGGTCTAAGATTATTATTTAAAGATTGGAAACCTATTTGCATTAGGTAAGAGAACAAAAGTTATGGGTTTAGGTACAGAAGGAGAAATTGATATTAGGTATCTCTGAGGGCCAGGGGACCTAATAGGAAGTGGTGGAAATTTTTTGCCTGGAAAGAGCCTAAATCCACCAGATAGTCTGGTGCAGTCATGTTGTAGAAAGGACATTAGATAAGGTCCATGCCAAGGCACTGGCTCTTACAAGCAGCCTGACTTTCAGCATGCTGCAACCTCTCTGACCTTCAATTTGCTTTGTAAAATGGAGATAGTAATAACTAATTTGAAGTATGGAAAGCAATAAATGAAATGATGTATGTAAAATGCTTGGTAAACACTAAAGTGCTGTCAAGCATGGGGATTGTTATTATTCCACCTTTCTGGAATTTTTATACAAAATACAGCACAGAAACAGAGGAATGGACTAAATGACTTACTGTGGCTCCTTTTTTGACAACAGAAGTAGATTATTCAAAGCTTGGGAGTGAAGTCAAGCTGTCTTCAGGGATCATTAGCTTTATGATTTTCAGAAAAACCTCAGCCCAAAATAAAGGTTCCTTATGACTCCCCCTCCCCAGCAAAAGGTTTCAATGGCATAGTCAGCCCTATCTCTACCAGAGTTAAAGCGCCGTGGATCAGGTCAAGGTCAGCTGCCTCCTGCCAGGAAGAAAGATAATTAGCATGAGGAGTGAGTGTTATACCAAAGGGGGTTCATGATTTGGGGGCTAAAAGAAATTGACCTTTTGCTTCAGAGGCTATTTAACTCCAAGAGATTCCAGGCTTTGTTTCCCTTCCAGGGGCCAACTTAAAAAAAAAACAAAACAAAACTGTGGCCTTAATTATCATAACAGAATGATTAGTCAGGGACAGATGGCTTAAGGTCTATTCCCCATTCTTCCTATAGCTTACACGATACACACTAAATTCATCTTTTAATCAATGTTGTAAATAGCTATCTCCTTTCATTAAATGAGAGATAGTATCAATCTTTAATGATCAGTAATATACAATGTCAGTTTCACTCCTGCCTGATGTCTATGGGAAGAACTGTGCAAGCTGGTAGAAAGGGATAGGCTCAAAAATGTTAAAAAGCATATAGACATACAAGAATATATCAGTAGAAATTCATATAGATACACTCAGCATAATGAATTAAATGATAAAGCAGTCTGAGATTGTATCTGCAGTTTAATAGTGAGAAGCTCCAGCTACTTCATAACTACAGCCTTATTCTCTCAAAGCTCATATTGAAAGGCCTTTTGATTTTTAATAGGATAATAGCACTTTGGCCTTTTTGAAAGATGTGGGGTAGGATTTTGATAAACTTTCCCACACCAGTCACCAAAAATCCTTCATAAGACTAACCAAATCACCAAAAGTAACTGCATTTATCAAGGAAGAACCTTGCAGATTAAAGGCTAAGTCAGCATCAGCCTGGTACAGGAAAGATGTTCTTGAATGGGAGACTTTAGCTTAGGCCACAGAGGCACTACCGGACGGTTTTCTTCTTACACAGCTGCTGAGCTTTTTGGAGAACCTTTGAAGTCGGCAGTGGTGGGCTAACTCAGTCATCCCCTTTCACACTGCAGTCATTGTTGAGGGCCTACTGATGCAGAGACTATGTTCAGTATGTAATGGCAAATACCTACTTTACCCCCGACTTTCCCTCAAGGAGCTTACTGTCAAGATGAGAAGACAGGGCGATGCTTCAAGTCACAAGTGGTGACCCTAGTTTGCCTGACCTTCATCAATAGATAGGTGGGATGACACAGAGTCACTTGGACCTAAGGATGTCCTGAAAAGGCCCAGTGAGAATTCATCAAGCCTCCAGTGTGTACTCATTTTTTGTTAGTGTTGGGCAAATGGACTGTTTGCAGAACATTATCTTAAAGCCAATTAACATCTTAGTGGTCAAAGGAATTTTCCACTTGCCTCTTGGATATCCAATCCCAGTCCTTGCAAGAGGAAATTTCAATGCTTACAAAAGCATAATGTTCAATATAGCACTGGAATTTAAACCTGAACTTCACTGTCAAAATGTAATATTGTCATCCTTTGCATTGCAGAATTATTTCTACTTTATAAAGAGTGTTCTATTTGGAGACTATCTCATCTTCATAGGATTTAGTCATAGAATCAATTTCCAAATATAATTTATTAACCTCAATTTACACATGAAGTAACTGAGGTCCAGAAAAGTTGTTCGAGACCACACAAAAATGGTGAGCAGAGGCAGGCCTCGGACCCAGGGCCCTCCAACTCCCTATCCAGCCAGGGAGATGAACGTGTCAACTGCAGTCATCTGACATCAAGGTAAGAGGATGTGATTAATGGCTGTTTGCCAAGTATCCACAGATCCTAGGAGAAAAACACATTACACAAGTGCAACATATTAAGCTAATTAGTACAAGGGAAATTCCTTGAAGATGGCATTTCAATCAGAAACTCTCTTTAGAGGTTCCCCAAACAGTAGGTGTCTCTGTAAAGCCAGTTTTTCCCGTGGTGCAGAAATCATAACCACAGTTTGGTCATGCATCTCGCTCAACACAGAGACCTGAATAGAATAAGAAACTGCTTTCAACTCACAGCACGATGGGTTAGAGACTGAACATTTCCCCTAAACCTGCTTCACTGTAAATAAAACCAAGCTTTAATTCCAACTAAGGCTGGGTACTCTGGACAGGGGAGATAATGTAGAAAGAATTGACGCTGATTTCCAGGAGAGATGGGGGCAAATAAAGGAATGTTTGTTGAATACCTATTGTGTGCTAGGCAGTTTGCATGGATCCTAGCACTTCCTACTCACCACATCTTATGAGGAAAGGATGATTGTATTCTTCTAAAGGATGAGACGGTCTTGCAGAGGTTAACAAATGTGCTCTAGGTCACATAGGCAGTAAGTAGCAGGCTCCCCACCTGCATCCAAGTACATCTGACCAAAAGCCCTTGTTTTTCCCATTCTCAAGTCTAAGACAAGCCAGTCATTGAGATGATGCTGAGAAAGAACAGAGTCACATCTTAGAGAGAAATTTACCTCTGGCCATAATTTTCCACAGTAGGACCAGCTATATAACATATATGGAGCCCAGTACAAAGTAAATATGAAGGACTCCTTGTTCAAAAAGTATTAAGAATTTCAAGACAGTGACAGCAGAATATGAAATCAAAGATAGGGACCTGCTGAACACCAGGCCACGTACAACTGCACAGATTGTATGGCTACGAAGCTGGCGCTGCACCACTGAATCTGAAGGAATGAACAAGTGAGAAGGCAAGAGTCTTGGAGTTGGGGATGAATCTGGAAATTCATCCTCTGAAACAACTTCTGTGTGGTCCACAAGAGCCTCATATCTCACCAAGGACCTATTCACACACGTGTGAGCGCGCGCGCGCGCGCACACACACACACATACAGGCACACGCGCTGCCTAGGGGAACTCACAGATCAAGACTGATAAAAATTACACGGCAAGGCCCTCGGGGCAATTGTAATCCTTTTTCTAATCTCGGGAAGATTCGAAATAGCATCCCGGTGACACAGCGAATGAGAGAACATCACCCCTATTGCAGCTGTCACTTGTATCTGCAATCGGGTGAATTATAGAGATTAGCCACGTCCAAGAATTACTGCACTTTTTGCATGGTTCTGTGCATGGCCCTTCTTAAGGTGGAATTGCTCAGGTTTGTACTCAGCCTCTGGAGAAGGCTTAGGAAGTTCCGTGCTGCCACCTAGTGTTCAGAAGCAGGTGCAGGAGAAACCGCTGAAGGCCTAGCTACTTCTGTAGGGGCTGGAGCCTTCCCAGAAGCCACACAGAAGAACGCTGCAAAGCTTTCCTGGGCCTCAGGCAAGCTTATTTTAGAGGTCGCATCCTGCATTACTTCAAAGACACTAAAATGCACCCACATCCCACACTAAATAAATTTACATGTAGCTAAGAGTTGAGTTGCTTTTGAGTTAGTTGGCATGTTTTGTAGACAGTACTTAAACATTGGTTTTCTTTTTGAATTACGGCTCCAATGTGACGGTTTTTTGTTGTTGTTGTGGGGAGGAGGGCTTTTTATTATTTTCCTAAGAAAAATATTTGAAAAGCTCCTCGGCCCTAAGCTTGGTGACTTTACTGGCTGCTACAGTAGGTAGACAGGAAAGCAGAGTAAGGCCATAGAAGAGAAAACATTGGAGATATTTGCATCTGGTTGCCTCTGGGGATCAGTCCACTACAAGCACTAGTCTTTAGTTATGTCCATGTAAAGTAGCAGTCTTGGGCTGCTGAATTTATGTAGAAGAGTCACAGGCAAACTGTGGCCAGGATCTATCACACCTTAGTACCAAGATTTTGTTTTTTATTTTATTTTTATTTTTTTGAGATGGAGTCTTGCTCTGTCGCCCAGGCTGGAGTGCAGTGGCACAGTCTTGGCTCACTGCAAGCTCCACCTCCCGGATTCAAGCGATTCTCCTGCCTCAGCTTCCTGAGTAGCTGGGATTAAAGGCATGCACCACCACCACACCCGGCTAATTTTTGTATTTTTAGTAAAGATGGGGTTTCGCCATGTTGATGAGGCTGTTCTCCAACTCCTGACCTCAAGTGATCTGCCTGCCTCACCCTCCGAAAGTGCTGGGATTACAGGTGTGAGCCACGGTGCCTGGCCCCAAGATTTTATTTTAAAATAACAAAAACAAGAAACTCCTGGTCAGGTGTGCTGCCTAATGCAATTCCCAGAAAAGGCCCCTGTCCTCCCACAGCTCTGTGAGCTGCTGACAGGCAAGAAGCCAGTGATGAGTCTCATGCTCTTCCTTCCCTGAATCCCTCCAGGGGATGAAGAGAAGAGGGTGTGGAGAATGACTTTTAATTACATCAGACCATAAGTGCTGAAACCCCTTGCACAGCTCTTGGAACAGAGACACAACATGCAAATGTTAATCCCCTGCTTCTCCCGCCTGGATTGTGCCTCTGCTTAGCAGGGACGGGCAACTCCTTGGTATAGGAGCACAGAGGCAAAACCAGGAGGTGCAAACATAACCAGCTTCATTTAAATGAGGACAAACTGGAGCAGGAAAAGAATGGCAAATTCATGTTGGAAGAACCTACAGCAGGCGTAGCTAGCCGCCCGCTCTCTCGCACAGCTGAAGGAAATCTATGTTGATCACCTTGTTACTTATGGATGGGTTTTATAATCCTGCACCTTTGTGGATTTAAGATTTCTGTAGATTTAGGGCAGGGTGTTATTCTACCAATTAGTCTTTCTTTTCCTCCCTCCCATTATGTATTCTTCAAGCTCTTTAATTTTATCTTCAGCTGCACTGGACGAGACTGTTTCCCCCATTAACTATTTGTGATCACAGTTTACTGCAAGCCTGCTTGACCCAGCTTATATCTAAGGATTATGGGGTCATGTGATTCAGAGTTGGGAGAGAATAGAATCCAGCTCCCTCCAGAGCCAGAGTCTTCTTCCCAAGTCTCTTTCAGACCCTGCCTCAGTTCTACTTCTTCAACAAGGAGGTTGTCACTTTCTGAGGAAGGCTGCTTTCTTTCAGTGGTAAAGAAGCACATCTGCAAGAAAGTTCTTTCTTCTCCTATCCCTTTAAGATTTAAACCAAGATGAGTGAGTGATGCTGTGTTTGGGAGTAGGCATTTGACTCCTTTCTGACACCACTGGGAGCCCCACATGGCCTTGGGCCTTGGTGGATTCCACAGGGAACTGACAACATTCTTTGGAGAGACACTGAAACAACCAGCCCCACTCTATCCTCTCTAAATGCGCCAAGGATCCCAGACTTTTGTGAAAGGAGGTAGTCGAAGGACTCTAGGGATGCTTGAGCCTAGAAGACGATGGACAACCTCTTTCTTACACTTGAGTCAGGGCTCAGTTCTGCTCTGAGATCCTGCAACTCTTCTTTGTAGACACCAGCAAATGGCACTCTTGAAATTTTTGAAAACAGGATCCTACAGAGACTTGTGTGTATGTCTCCACAGACCAAGTATTAAACTACCACTTCAGCACCATGGTTCTTTGTGATTTTAAATGTGGGTGAGTGGGTGTCCAAGTGCTGAAACCTCAATTCTAGGCTTCTGAAATCTAGAAGGAAAAACCATCTGAGTGTGAAGGAAAGAACACAATTGTTTTAAACTCTACACCAGCTGCACAAAAAGAAGAGAAGAAAGCTAGAAAATTAGCCCTGAGTTTCTGCATCCGGTGGAAGGTCAGCTTCAGAGAGTAGACTGTAGCTCCTGGAATTTGATCCTTCTATTCAAAAGCAAGTGACTGTGGGCTGAGTAGCTCCTGGGCTTGGTGCTAAGTGCTAGGGATATAGGAATGCACAAAGTAAGCACAGATCCCTAGCATTCCCAAGTTTAAAGAGAAGGAAACAATTAAACAACTAAAAATACTCTTGAAGCCAACTTTAAGGAGTAGTGATTCTTCATAAGGAGGATCTCTTAGTCTACTGCTGATTATGCACATTCCCCAACTTTAACTATGGCCTAAGAAAGATTGTCCCTAAACCAAAAGCTCTTCCACGTCCTAATCCTCCTCCACCCAGCAGAGCCCGATAGAGGGCAGTGATTTTACAGGCCTGAGAAACGTGTTGTGCTCATTTTCTACTGCTGCTGTAACAAATTGCCACAAACTTAGTCATACAAATTTATTCCCTTACAGTTCTTAGGTCAGAAGTCTCACTGGGAGTGATGAGAGAGGGCATCGTTGTCTAGTACCGGTTAAGGGAATGCTTCCAGTTTTTGCCTATTCAGTACGATATTGGCTGTGGGTTTGTCATAAATAGCTCTTATTATTTTGAGATACATTACATCAATACCTAGTTTACTGAGAGGTTTTTTTTTTTATATTGTTTGAGTAAGATTTATTTTAACAACTGAGAGTTTTTAGCATGAAAGGCTGTTGAATTTTCTCGAAGGCCTTTTCCGCATCTATTGATATAATCATGTGGTTTTTGTCATTGGCTCTGTTTATGTAGTGGATTACATTTATTGATTTGTGTATGTTGAGCCAGCCTTGTATCCCAGGGATGAAGCCAACTTGATCGTGGTGGATAACCTTTTTGATGTGCTGCTGGATTTGGTTTGCCAGTATTTTATTGAGGATTTTCGCATCGATGTTCCTCAGGGATATTGGCCTAAAATTTTCTTTTTTTGTTGTGTCTTTGCCAGGTTTTGGTATGAGGATGATGCTGGCCTCATAAAATGAATTAGGGAGGATTCCCTTTTTTACCTTTTTTACCGTGGAATACAATACAGCCATAAAAAGGATGAGTTCATGTCCTTTGCAGGGACATGGATGAAGCTGGAAACCATCATTCTCAGCAAACTAACACAAGAACAGAAAACCAAACACCGCATGTTCTCACTCATAAGTGGTTGTTGAACAATAAGAACACACAGACACAGGGAGGGGAACATCACACACCCACGCCTGTCCAGGTGTGGGGGGCTAGGGGAGGGATAGCATTAGGAGAAATACCTAATGTAGATGACAGGTTGATGGGTGCAGGAAACCACCATGGCATTTGTATACCTATGTAACAAACCTGCATATTCTGCCCATGTACCCTAGAACATAAAGTATTTTAAAAAAAGAAGAAGATGTCTCACTGGGCTAAAATCAAAGTGTCAGCAGGCTGTGTTGCATTCTGGAGTCTCTAGGGGAGAATTTGCTTCTTAGCTATTTTTAGCTGCTTAAAGCTCTCTGCATTCCTAGGCTGGTGGCCTCTCCCTCCATCTTCAAAATTAGCAGTGTAACATCTAGCAGTGTAAATCTCTATGACTCTGACCCTCCTAACTCCTTCTTATAAGGAGCACTGTGATTACACTGGGCCCACCCAGATAAACTGGGATCATCTCTCCATCTCAGGCTCTTTAACTTAACTACATTTTCAAAGCTCCTTTTGCCATATCACCTCACATATTCACAGGTTTTAGGAATTAAGGTGAGGACATTTTGGAGAAGGGGCCATTAGTCTGCCTACTACGTGTGTCATTTTTTTTTTAAAACAAGTAATCCATGTTCACTATAGAAAAATTAGAAGACACAGAAAAGTTTAAAACTACAGACTACAGAAAATAACCACCTTCAAAATAGCTCCACTTCGTTAAAAAAGAAAACCCAACTAAATATTCTCACTTTATAATATAATATGATCATCCTTCCACATCAATAGATATAACCCTATGTATCAGCATTTTAATGACTGTACAATGTTCTACTATGATATTGTACTATAATTTTTGAACATGTAGGTTTACAGCTTCCTGTACACTCAAATAATGCTGTTATCAACAACCCTGCTTATGCATATTTGTACATTTGTCTGATATTTTCTGAAAGTGAGTTTCCAGAAACGTACTTGCTGTGCCAGTAGCTGTGGCTCCTTTTAAGGCTTTCAATATCAATGGCCAAAGTTCCCTACAGAAAGCTTGAGCCAATTCACAGACTCTTCTTCAGAGCTGGGGCCTACCATCCAGGAGCTCAGAACCCTGGACAGAATCAAACGTTCAGTACTTTACCAAATTGATAGATAATTGAAATTCCATCTTTGTTTTAATTTGTATTTCTTTGATAGACAGTAAGGTTGGACATTTTTCATATATTTATTTTCTACTTATAGTTCTTTTGTTACTTACCACTTTATGTCCTCTCTATATTAAAGTGCTTAAATTTTTCTTCATTTTTAATAGATCTGTATGTTAACCCTCTGTCATACTTTCTGCAAACAATTTTCTCACTTTGGCATTTTTAAATTTTTTATTGAGTTTTTATTCCATGGGGTTTCTATTTTTCTTGTAGTTAAGTCTGTCAATCTTTTTATTTAAAGTATCTGCCTTGAGTCTCATGCTTAGTATCATGGCATCACAGTATCATGAGCCTCACTCACTCTAATATTATAGAAATAATCTCTGCTGGGGTTAGTCATCCATCTTGATTGTTTTGCCCAAAATATATGTTGGTCCATTTGCTACAAGGATTCTGTGGAAGGAGCTACTTGAAACATGAAGATGCAACTCCCTGTGAGGTTGACAGCAGGTTCTAAATAACAAGCATATCGCGTGGTTATGTGCAAAGCCTTAGCAGCGGTGTCTTTAATTGGGGTTATGAGCGAGGTCCTAATTCATTGTGCTTTTTAAACGGAGTAAAGAACCTTCAGAGAGAAAGGACCTATCACCTCTTTCTATTCAGTTGTGATAAATATGACCCAGCTTGTGCTTTTCATGGTGGAACAGTTTATTTTAATTTTCCATGTCGTTTATTTCCCCAGCTCTTTGGATCACTGAGGTGTGGGCAGAGATTCTATGAGATGAGGTCCAGGCCCATGGAGTTCTTGGCTCTGGCTGTGCCGCTCTAGGCTAAGGCCAATAGGGATCGGGGGAGTGAAGGGGTAGAACTTAAAGAAGTAACTTTAGGAAAGTAGAACTTAAAGAAGTAACTGCAAATGACCTGTGGACTACTGCCCACTGCTCGGGGGGAGACATTTCTTTGTTCTTGTCTCACCTGGAGGGGTAGCTGTGGACTCACTCAGCATGTGTTTTCTGCTGAGTCTGGGCTGGTGAAGGAAAGCCAGGCTGGCATGGAGGGGACCCTGCTTACCAAACAGGTTTTGATGCACTGCAAAAACCTAGATTTAGAAATGAAAGTACTTCAATTTTCCTGAAAATCTGAGTCTCAGAACTTTCCATTGAATAGAAGAGTTGCATACAGAATTAACTTCCTCCCTGCCTAGGTCTGCAAATGTGGGAGTAAAGAATCCACTGGGGACAAAGCCCCATTACCAAGGACATCCCTCATTAAGTAGGAAAGTGGACCTGCTTTTTAGTTCATTTTCCCAACAGGTGGTTATTGAAGGCCTGCTTCCATACCTTTGTTTATGCCGGTCCCTCTGCCCAGCATGCCTTCCTATGCACCCACTCCATGAGATCATAATTTTCAAGCTCCAACTCAACATCTGCCTCTAACTTAAAGCCTTACTCAACATTTCTCCAACCTTTCCGTCTCTTCTCCTCTTCCTCCTCTCAAGCCCACTTATACCAGTATTGTTTAGTGGCTTTGGAACCAAATGAACTTGAGTTTAAACTGATTATTCCACCTAATCCTTGGTACAATTAGAATTTGGGCAATATTGACTTAACGGCTTTGAGCTTCAGCTTCTACATCTAGAAGATGAAAAGACACTACCTTACAGAAGGGTGTTGCTTTGTGAATTAACTGAGATAATGCATGATATGAGTAAGAGAAGGTCTCTGGCTTCCATGTGCTTATGTTAACTGGTTAAAACCATAGCACAAGACAATAACACTATCAGAAAAGGGACACAAAATGCTTCAGCAGTACAGAAAAAAAGAGGTCTTGTCAACCTGGAGTGATCAGGAAAAGTTAATGGAAGTGGGAGCGTTAAGCCTCTTAAGGGGTAAAGTCTACCAGGTAAAGCTTGTGGGAAGGACAGGGTTGATTGAGGGAACTCTATAAGCCAAAAGTAAAGAAGGAAAAATCAGACTCTGTCCAGAGAAAAGGAAATAGGTTTCAGCAGAACTGTTAACAAAATAGAATTTTGTTTTTAAATTTTAAAGCTTCAGAAACTAAAGATCTCTAAGCATAAACTGATATCATTAGAATTATTTTGAGGAAGATCAACTTAGTGATTGAATAAAGTTTAGAGGGTATTCACTAACCAGGTAAGAAGGAAATACAATCATCCATATTGAAAAAACAAAACAAAACAAAAACCGACTTAATTCTGGAGCCAATAAAAGTACAACAAATTACCCAAATTACAACTTGACTGGATGTGAGGAAATGGATGGAGATGTTCAAGAGAACTTGGAGTATGGTGGTATGGTGGGGGCGTTAAAGGAAAATAAACGCTTAGAGAACCACTGTTTGACATGCTGGGATGGAGATCCCAGGAGAAGAAACAATCCAGTGGGAATTAGAAGCAGTAGAGGTTAGGAAAATGGTTGGCTCACAAGATAAAACTTTGGAGTTTATTCACATGAATTGGTCAGTGGGAATTATGTGGATAGATGAGATATCCAAAATATAAAAGAAGACCAGTGACAGAATCTTAAGTAATTTCTACAGTTTAGGGAGCAAGAAAAGGAAGCAAGACCAGGAAAACGCAATATCACATCCATATCTGCTTGTGATATTTTTCCTTCATCTGCTATTTTTCCTTCATTCTATGAGGTTCACTTCATTTATTTACATTACCATTATTCTTCAAGGTGTAACACAATACTAACATAAAGTAATTATTAATAGTTTGAATTTATTGAGCATGTACTGGGTGCCAGGCATCACTCAAAGTATTTTATGTATATTACCTCTTTCCCATAACCACATGATGCCAGTGCATTAATTATACCCATTCCACAGATGAGAATTCAGATTCAGGGAGGTTTAATGATTAGCTAAGGTTTAACAGGTAATAAACCAATCCAGGTTGTGTGGCTCCAAAAATCAAATTCTAACTTCTTTGTCACACTGCCTTTAATGAGTCCCCAGTATCTTTGGGATAAGATGCAAAATCTTTGTTTTTATTTATTTATTTATTTTGAGACAGAGTCTGGCTCTGTTGCCTAGGCTGGAGTGCAGTGGTGTGATCTCAGCTCATTGCAACCTCCCCCTCCTGGGTTCAAGTGATTCTCCTGCCTCAGCCTCCCAAGTAGCTGGGATTACAGGTGCCCAACACCATGCCTGGCTAATTGTGTGTGTGTGTGTGTGTGTGTGTGTGTGTGTATTTTTAGTAAAGACGGGGTTTCACCATGTGGTCAGGCTGTCTTGGACTTCTCAGGTGATCCACCCACCTCGCCCTCCCAAAGTGTTGGGATTACAGGCATGAGCCACTGTGCCCGGCCAAAATCTTTATTTTTTAAAGCCCTATGTGTGATCCCAGAAATACCCTATATGAGAATCTTGCTATGTACTGCAGTGGTGAGTAGCAAATCTGGCCTCTGCCTTAACAGCACTTGTGCCTTTGGACTAAGTGCTCAACCTCCTGGGTCTTCATTACATCTTCTTCAGAACAGAGATAACACTTATCTTACAGGATCAGTGTAAAGGTTAAATGAGGAAGGCATGAGTAAAGTGCCTAGGAGCTTTTGCTATTACTATTATTGCTGTTATTGATAGGCACTCTCCCACCTCCATTGATAACTCCCTCCTCACCATGGACCTAGTCTAAATTTCTGTCTGTGAATCTGACTTCTCAGGTAGCATTCATCTGTGGTGTTTTTAATTGAATGGACTGCTTATCCCCAGGGAAGCAGCATTTTACAGCGGGGCTTAATGGTTGTAGAATGTCAAAGGGGTTTGCATACCTGGGGAAAAACAACTTGACCCACTCAAACTCGGTTAGATAAGCCATGCAGCTGATGAATGAGACTGGCCCAAGCCCTCATTCCTTTCCTCTTTCTGATCTGCCTGCCTAAAAATGCCAATACCCTGACTTCTGTTCCCTATGGGGGTGAGCAACAAGCAGCAGGGGTACACCTCAGCTCCAAGAGAATATGCCACCTGAGCATACACTGTCCCCGCACCGGCCAGCTCCTCCCCTTCCCTACCCCAAGCTGATGAATCGGGTTTGTTGACATTTGGGGCCTAGTCCCATGAACAAAGCTAAATTCCCTGAAGCGCGCTGTCTCCCAAGACCTTTCCCTTGAATGCTACAGCATCTGCTCCTGCCAAACCTCACTCCCATGTTCCACTTCCAAAAGGGGAAAGCATATGGTCTGCTATTTTTTGCCAAAAACTGATCAGAGAACAGAACTCAGTTCTCATAAAAATTGCACAGTACCTACTTCTCTTTCCTTGCTGACAATAAAAATGAAACTTGAGTTCAGGGAGCTATCTTTCGGGAAGGAAATATTTTTCATTCAGATCCAACTCCTAACTCTGTCAATTCTCACCTGCTCAAACTTCCTGACTGCCAAGGGAAAAGACTGTGAATAACTGAAATTATAATTTTGTTAATAATTATATTTTATACGCAATAATTTCTAGATATTGCCACTGAAATCCATTGATAATTTTAGAAACTTCCTTACAGAGGTAGAAAGGAATCCACAGTATTTTTTTTCTATTTTAATTACTCACTGAATAAAATCTGAAAGTGTTTAATTATTAGATTTATGCCTCAAGATAAGTTCAATGGTAATTACAGGATGTCTTTTTTTATTCTAATTCCAAATAATTAAATCCCAAACACATTAGATCATTATGATTATAATTAGAATAAAGGTGTCTTACATTTGAAACCAAAGTTTGGCTTTTTGTTTAACCTTTTTTGTATCTCATCAAAGGGTAACGCCTTGGAAAGAAATCTGTTTCAATCTCTCTAATGCTGCTTTAAAAGAAAATTTTAAAAATTGTCTGCAGAAAGGCTTTTCCTTTGCAATATTGGCAGGGAGAAGTGAGCACTGAGCCTTCGGGTTGCTTGAGTTTCCAAGGCATGCTGACTTTCTACTGCCATTTGTCATCCTCGGACACAGAGAGAACTCAGAAACCAGGCAGAAAGGTGACAAAGGTGCGGCGGGAACATCAAGGCAATCAAGGGAGAGGATCCGTAAAATAATCCATCACCTCCTCCCACCCCAATTTGTCAATCAATTTGGGGGTAACTTTTTCTGAGCTCTTCTACATTAAAGATAAATGGATGAAGATGGGCTGGGATTGGTTAGAGACCTTAGAGAAAGCCACACAGAGACTAGAAAATCTAAAGCAAAAATTCACAAAATAAGACCTCTGACTAAGGCTCAAAAGGTCTTTTATGCTTGGGCCCAATAACTAATTGAGAGAAAATATGCCCATATTTTTGGTTTTGTTGATAAGGCTGTTGAAACTCTTGCTAGGATGGCTCAAACAGTGTATGAAGTTAGCTTATCATCCTTCAGATATCTTTGCACCGGGCTTTGGGATTTGAGAATGGGTAAGGGTAATACTTTGTGGTTTCAAGGAGGAGTTGCAGGATGAAGGTTCAGGAAGGAGAGGAGACACACATTTTTAAAAAGAATAAATAAACCCCTATGTCTTCCCCTGCCTGGTAGACAGGAGGAGAGCACTTGCTTATTGGAAAGCATTTGAAGGATAGGGAGGTGAGAGCCTGGGAGGAGGGAAGCAAAAAAGCTATAAAGAGAAGTCCAGAGAGCAATCCTAATACTTAGAAAAATGTCACATTAAAACCTCAGCTGCCGGTGGCTGGAGGGAAAGGAGTTCCAGACAATAGCTGAGGGGACAAGTTGAATCTTGTGTTCATTCCTGTGGTTAAAACAAGTCTGTACGACCACAAGGAAAATTCCATTCTCCTCAGACCTTAACTCCCTGCTTACCTGAGCTGCAGAGACATTTTGTTGAAAGGCTCCTTAAAGTGAGAACTGGTAATGTGCAAAGGCCTGGTGGCCCTCCTTCCTTAACCTTTCTTCTGTGCCTGCACCTTCACATCTTAAGAATTACCTCCTTTTCTTTGAGGGGCCTGATAACAACTTTGACTACAGTGTAAAGAATAAAGCAGGGTTCAGGAAAAGAACAAGCCCCCTCGACACCTTCCCCACTCTCCAACCGCAACCTGCACTTGTTTTCCAAACCCTGAGACCTGTAGATGGCAAATAAAACTATTCACTAATTCAGTAAGTGCTTATTGAAGGCCTATAATGCTTCAAGCTCCATACTAGGCATTTACAGAAGACAACCAAAATCAAGCTATTATGAGGAATGTCCAAGTCAGGAGGCCCAAGATATATGAGATTCCATATGCTGCTGATTGTGTGACAGACACAGTAAATGTTGTACATTGTGACCATTGAACGTGGTTGTTTCCCTTCCTTTTTTGGGGTTTTCATGAGTCCAGCTGACAAGTGGACTGCCTGCTCGAGTCAGTCTAGACAAGCATTGCTCTTCCTCACCCAAAATCCCAACATCTGCTCCTTTCTTCCCTCCCATACAAGCCTTAGGTCACCTTGCTCTCCTGTTAGAGGAAGGAGATTATCAATAATTGCTCTGGGTCCAGGGGAAGATGGAAAACGAGTTTCCTGTCTTATCTCCTTTGATGCCTAATTCAGCAAGTTCTGATGAACACACCTAGGAGAGGGAGAATCTACTCACGGAGGGATGGATGATGGTAAGATCAAGCATGTCCCCATAGTGAGAAAAAAATAACATCAAGAGTATAATGCTATAGGCCAGGCATGGTGGCTCATGCCTGTAATCCCAGCACTTTGGGAGGCCAAGGTGTATCACAGGTCAGGAGATGGAGACCATCCTGGGCAACATGATGAAACCCCATCTCTACTAAAAATACAAAATTTGGCCAGGTGTGGTGGCATGTGCCTGTAATCCCAGCTACGCAGGAGGCTGAGGCAGGAGAATTGCTTGAACCAGGGAGTCGCAGGTTGCAGTGAGCCAAGATCTCACTACTGCACTTCAGCCTGGTGACAGAGCGAGACTCCGTCTCACACAAAAAAAAAAAAAAAAAAAAAAAGTATAATACTATAGAAAGGAGGTATGTTTGAAAGACTGTGGCACTTAATGGAGATTGTAACTTATTTACAGTTGAACTGGGAGAGATCTGTGACTTGACGTGTCCTCTGTATTCATCTACAAAAGATTTCCATACACCCCAATATGTGTTTCATAATACAGAAAGAGAGCTATAGGAACTGATCAGTGCCCTCAGGGAGCTTATGGCAGTGATGTGCTGGTAAATTTTAATGATCAGTTTTTCAAGGGAAAAAAGTTCTGCTTTCTAGCTTTGGCCAGTTTCCATGGTGCAAATATTCCCACAATGGTTGATTTTTAGAAACCAAGAAGATATCACTGAGAGAGGAGATGGGAAGACATGTGCATAGTTAGCTCTTCCTAGGCGCTATGAGATGGCTCTTGAACACCAGTGGCTTAAATTCTAGTATATTGATACAGATAAAGACAGGATACAAAAGCAGCACCTCCTGATCAATTGACTGATTGACATGGATGAAAAATCTTTAACCAAGACTCAAGGAGGAACATATTTTAATGGTAGCAGGGCAAATGATGCTAGGTGAACGGTATCTGACTGTATTGCCCCTTCTGGTTCCTCAGAAGCACAAAGAACCATGGGAAAGACTACAGAAACTTTGGAGACAACCAGAATCAATCCTCCACCCTGCCTCTTAGAGAAAGGGAAACTGAGGCATGCAAATGTGAAGTGCTTTAGATTGTCTTTGCTTCAAACATACCATTGTCATGGATAGTTTTGGTTTCCCTGCCATTGGGCTGAGGTATTGGGCAGAAATGCTGCCGATTAACTGCATGCTTGAAAAAGGAAATCATTCAGAATCCACTGGGGCTTTCCAAGCACCTGTAGAGGACAAGTGACTGTCTGTACAGATGATGGAGAGTGGGTGAAGGTACCACCAGCATGAAGGCACAGACTCTGTCTGAATTTCTTATTCAGTAACTTGCCCCAGATGTAAGCCTTCCTGTAGAATAGAAACGAACTGAAAAGTCTGCCAGGCTCTGGCTGGCTTAGCCTTTGAATCATTGGTGAGAAATAAGCTCTGTCTAGGAAGGGAAAAAAAATACATTCCCCTGTGAAGAACCCCAGCAGTAATTTTCTGGGCGGGAGAACTACTGCTGCATCTCTTGGGCAAATGTAATGGGATAGCAAAGTCTTTGGTGCTGAGGAAGCTCCAGCTCCTTTCTGCCTGTAATTCATGATCCCTGAGACAATTATGAGCAATGAAAAGGCATAAGTCAAAGGAACATCGAGCATAGCTAGATTTAGGAAAATAACACATTACATTTAAATATCCATATATATTTAATCTGTGTTTAATAATGCAAGGAATGCATTAGTCAAGGCTTAGGCAGATTACACATTTATGTTAGTTACAGAAAAGCCTGGCCCTCTGATGTTCCCCAGCCTTGACGCCACAGGAATGAAAACTTCTGGAGGAATGGAGCGTGTCATTGCAAACCCGGGGCACTGTGGAAATGCAAATGGAGAAATTGCAAAGGTCATCACAAAGTCAGGCTTGCTGCAGAAGATAGCACTGTGGGTGAACAGGAGATACCCAAAGCTCCAGCTTCTGGACTGACTTACTCCATTTGCTACCTTCTGCAAGGCACGGCTGGGGGTAGGAAGTAATGTCATAGAGAAACAGAGGGACCTGACTCTCTATTCCAGCTGTTGTTTTATCTCAGATTTTCTCTCCTGTGCTTGGACTTTAAGCCTAGATGACCAGATGGAGAATGGCTGCCCAGGCCCCTAGGGAAAATCAGGACATGTCTCCAGGGGGCAATGCCTAGGCTCCAAAGCTCTTGCTACCATCTAGAGGGATGAAGCAGATGAGTGTAGTCAGGGATGAAGAAGGAATGACAAGCATGCCCAGCCTTTAGTGCAGTCATGCTCCCCGAAAAGCTGGAAAGAGAACCAGTGGGGACACGATGCCGTACCTGCCAAATACTGTCTAGGACCTGGAGAGAGGGAGTAAGAGGCTATACTGCACAAGAAGCATAAGAAATTCTCCTGTTTGATTTGGCCATCACTCAATATAACAATCATAGATCCCCGAGCACTTTGTCCTTGTCATGACTCCCTTACTCTACTTGGGCAACTCATTCCCCAGACTCTAGAGTCCTGCTCCGTGCTCTAAGTTACTCCCAACCTCGACTAAAGCAGTCTCAGGAACAAAGTTACAGGAAGAAAATATCTCAGAGGCCATCTAACTCAATCTTCTGATTTTACAGATAAGAAGACTGAGGCTCAGAGAAGCAAAGCAGCCCATCCAAGTTTCCCCAATGAGTAAGTAGATAACCAGGATGAGGTCCAAGTCTCATTCCAGGGATCTGGCCATATACAACACTACCCTTCCTATTAAGCACTGTATAAGTTTTGGTGGTCTGTAGTAAAAGGAAGGCAAGCATGCATTAAATGCCGGACACTCTGCTAAGAGCTTGAATATACATTATCTTTAAAAGATATAAAAATATATAAAATATATCTTTAAATATATAAAAATAATAATCTACTCAGTAAAAGTTTACAGTGAAAAAGGAAGCTTAGCTCTAATTCTGGCTCTGCCACTTTTCAACTATGATATTGGGTTGGTCACTGCACTTCTCCAGGTGTCCCTCTGCCCCGACATCTGCAGAGCCTCCCTACTTCATCCACTGAGTCACTGAATAGGTGCTAGTCTAGTCCAAAGCACAAGTGAAGGGATAAGGCAAAGGAAACCTAGATGGGGCAGCAAATGAACATGCCCCTCACTGATGGCTGGAAGAAACAGAACTGTGATGAAGTTGCAGATGTGGCCCAATCCATACTTTTTAGTAAGTCACAAAACACGTCTATTTTCCCATCTGTACTCTAGAACTACTCATCCTAACTCCATCCCTATAAAAGTCATTCCATGAGTCAAAACACGCCAATCTGTCCCAAGAAAAGGACAGCAAGGAGTATCTCCCTAGTTTGTTTCAGGCTTCCTTTCAACAACTGATTCCCTCAAGATTCAAACTATTAAATATCTGAAATCTAATCTCACGCAAGGCTCCTGCCTGGGAGGGAAAGCCAAATTACCTCTTGGTGTCTCTTTAGGTTAAGCACAACTTTGAGGAGTAGACTCATCCTAGCAGTTGGAACTTGGAAAAAAACATGAGCTGTGACTCACCAGTCATTTTGAGCCAAGTATTTTGAATTTGCTCAGGGCAGGAAAATGGCCAGGAGGGTGGGATGGGAAGGGGAAGGGAAGACTCATATGGCTAAGAACTGTCTGACTCTGTTCCAAAAAGGCAAGTACAGGGGAGACTCTCAGAGCGTATGTTCCTGTTCCTGTTGTTTCACTGCCAGGAGTCTCCTAAATCACTGTGAAATGACTGCTTTCTGCCTACCTCGATCATGTATTATGGAGCATTAATAAATAATGGGAGGTTGTAGGACCAAAAGGCAGGAAAACCCAAAGGGAAGGTGATGGAGAGGCATAATTTAACAAGTAAATGAAAGAAGCTATTAAATCATAGTTAAATTATGCTGGCACTGGCAAAAAAAAAAAAAAAAGAAAGAAAGGATTTCCCACTGCAAAATGCTTCCAATAAAATACTGAAATTTCTTTCATGGCTGACCAAGGCATCTTCCAATCATAAGGATAAGGATTCTGTGGCCTCTGGCTCCCATTAAATACTGAGCTTGGGTATGGTCTCTGAAGACAGAGAGTTTCAAGGTGCTTCTCAGTACACAGCTTTCCTAGGATGGGTCACATTCACTATTAAATGCCCCATCTATGATGCAGAAATTGCTAGGGACCTCTGTAGCCAGTTCATGAATTCTACACCTATTTCTCTATTGACTCCCTGGTGCACAATTAGGGGGTCCCACCTAAGGGGAGGAGAAATTGAGGTTTCCAAAGTTGTGACTTAAAAATAACCCTTTGACTGTATGTACAAGCTTATGCTTCCTCAAGTACCATCACATCTATTAACAATTTTGCATTTGCTACTACCTATCAGGTAGAAGGGGAGCTCTTTCAGCAGGGAAGCCATATCTTGTTCATTTTTGTGTGCCCCAAGCCTAAAAAAATGCACCTTTAATAAATATTGAATTGGATGGATAGATGGATGAATGGATGGGGGTGGGGGCAGGGTGAATGAATGAATACTCACAGCCGAGAGGCTCAGAGAGGTTAAATGACTTGCCCGGGACTGAACTACATAGTGTCAGTGTAGCAGCCAGTAGCCAGGCTTTCAGAATCTCAACCCTGTGCTCTTTCAACACACCATGATATCTCTCTTCAAGATCACATAGTAAACTAGATCAAAGCCAGTATATGGGACCCCTGTAATTCCACACAAGCAAAAAGCAGACACATTTTTCTCTGCTGGGATTGTAATTTTGACTGTGGCACAGACTGACGTTCAGCATTTGAAGGACCTTTAGGGTCTCTGCTTCTGAAGAAAGTTTTTGGAATTCCCTAGCGGAAGATCCACACAGAAGCCAGGACGCTTTGCAATGAGGCTCTTGGTTATTTTTTTTTTCCCAGGGATATTTGCTTTGGTCTTGGCAGAAAAACTTGCTGCCATTCAATTTCTCAGACATGCTGGGGCCCCAAGCGCCAGTGGGAGAAGCATATGTACCAACACGCCAGAGGAATACAGTCACAGCAGAGTAGATTTGTTTGGACAGGCAGGCTTAGTGGTCTGACAAGGTATGCAAGACACCCACCCTACTCTGCAGTTTAAGAAGGAGCTACTTAGCAAACGTATTGGTATTGGGTGGCTAGGGAATAAGTGTATCCCGGTCCCTGAATGGTCACAGATGTCCCATTGGTTGGGACATCTTTCAAGACAGTGAAAGGGCCTCAAAACCTCTCTCCAGGAAGTAACAACTCAGCCAAACTATACTTGCTTAGAAGAATTGTCAAACCAAGAAAGAAGACAACAAGTTCACTTTAGAGGGTAGCTCTCACTAGCAGGAAGTATGGTATAGCAGGAAGGGGCCATACCCTTGGCTTTGGAATCAGAGAGAACCAGGCTCCACCACTTACAACTTTCTACTCACATAATGTGAAGCAAGTAACTTAACCTCTTTGAGTCTTGCTTTCTTCCTCTTTTAAATGGGAATGGTCAATTAGTATTAGATTCAGCTATGAGTAATAGAAACTCTAAAACCCCTAGTGACTTAAAACATTAAAGAGGATAAAAATAATCTGGATGCAAGGGGTTCTGGACTAGTATGGGGACTGAACAAGTCATCAGGGATCCAGGTTCCTTTTATCTGGCTATTCTATCTTTCTCCAATGTGTGCTCAAAATGGCAGCAAGCTCTATACGCTTTCTCCAAACTCCCACCAGCAGGAAGGCAGAGCATGCATCATCCCCCTCGAAGAATCATCATCCCCCTCAGAAGTTCTACTTAACTCTTCCTCTTATGTTCTACTGGCCAGAACTTAGTTACATGGCCATACCTCTATGCAAGGGAGTAGGGGGCTGGGAGATTTAGCTTGTATTCCCAGTGGCCATGGGCCCAGCTAAGACTCAGAGGTTCCATGGTTCCATTTCTTCTTAAAACATATGAGTGAGTATTGGGGGATAATTAGTCTGTCCTGTCTAATCTACAAGATAAAATGAGATAATGGGTGTAAGTCATCTATTTCAGGGTCTAGCATGTAGGTAGCACTCCGTAAATGGTAATGACTGCTATAGTTAAGGTTGATGTACCCCCCACACCCAGGAATACATTTCCATGAGAAGTCTTGGCAATACCCAACACTTGACTTCATCCCAGGAACACAGTGTAATACCATCAGATTTATCACTGAGATCAAAGTGAAGATCCCAATAAATTCAAATAATGAACTTGCAGAGTGCTCAAAGGAGATAAGTGAAGATGTGCAAAGCCTTGCTAAACAGGACCCATGGGGGAGACGTTTGAAGAAGCCATCAGGGTTTTGGCTAGAAGGCAGGGGTCCTCAAAGCTGTGAAAGTCTGTTCTATCAGAGGTGGCTGCCAAGCTGTGCTTTCTTCTGCAGATGGCAAAAGAAAAAGATGTGAAACAAGGTGAGAGTTAGATGATACTGGGGTCCGCGTGTATTTAGGTTTTCAATCAGGAAATGGAGGAAGTGGAAGGGATACTGTCAATTTAAGGTAGAGCTGTTTTAATGGCTTAGTAGATATCTAATAAGCATTTTCTGAATCAAATAAGAAATTGCAATCTTTCTGGAGTAACAGAATATAGACATGAAGATTGTATTAGTCAATTAGTCATGGTTCTCCAGAGAGACAGAATCAATAGGTTGTGTGTGTATATATGTTTATATATACATCTTATATGTGTGTGTATGTGTATACCTGTGTGTGTGTATGTATGTATATACAGAGAGAGAGAGAAAAAAAATATTTATTTTAAGGAATTGCCTCATGTAATTAGGAGGTTGGCAAATCCCAAATCTGCAAGGTAGAAGAGCAGGCTGGAGATTCAGGGGACAGTTCATGTTGCAGTTTGAGTAGAAGGCAGCCTGCCACTGCCTAGAGAGTTCTCTCTTCCTTGGAGGAAGTTTGTCTTTTTCTGAAGGTTTTCAGCTGATTGAATGAGGCCCACCCACATTACGGAGGGCAATCTGCTTTACTCAAAGTCTACTGATTTTAAGGTTAATCTCATCTTTAAAAAAAATCTTCACAGTGTGCAGACATGTTTGACCAAATATCTGGGTCCCATGGCCTAGCCAAGTTGACACATGAGATCAACTATCACAAAGATCTTCAGAGTCTTATCCAGAAATAGAATCATACCCACTTGGGGACCTTCTGTTGCTATCAGATTTTCTTTGCTCAAAAAAGCTTTTAGTGGATAAAACAAACTGATTACTCAAAGAAATACTTTGAAAGGTAAAAGGGCATAAACAAAGAGGTTAGGCTCCAGGCATAGGTCATGAATTTTCCTTTCAGAGTTAAAATAATAATAATAAAAACCAAAGCAAGGGGAGGTGGAGTTGGGCATTCAGACTAGACAGCAAACTGAAATGTTAGAAAATGATTAAAGCCACAGGAGGTGGCTGATTGAGAGCCCTAACATATGAAAAGTCTGTTATTGACTAAAGCAGTAGATGGAAATTTCATAGAAATTAATTGAGTTTTTGCCCTTATTGCTCCCAACAGAAGCAGGGTAGCAGAGGAGGGCGTAGAGTGAGTAAGTGGGCATGCTGAATGTGTAAGTGTGTATGTGTTTATATTTCAGACATATTTAAATGGAAGAGAGAGGAATGGGAGAGGAAGGCAAGAATATAAATATTTAAGAAAGCTTTATTTTCCTGAAGCAAAGAATGACACTTGAAACCGAGGGAATCTCAATGTCCACCTTGCATTTCCATGACCAGCAAGAGAGGGGAACCCCTACAGGTGATTTGAGGGGTGCTGTGAACGTGCCTATCATCTCCCTTCTCCTCCCGTCATACTTCTTGGAAAATCTAGCAGGAGTCACTCCTTTGGGTTGTAGCACTGGATGGGCTGGTACATGGAGTAGAATCAGTCCTTGGCATTTAGGAGGTACAAGCCACCAGGCTCAGGAAGGAAGAAAGACAACTTCAGTGCATATCCAAATCTGAGCAGCATCCAGGAGGACTCCTCTCAAGCCCAGCCATGATTGTGCCTTGCTCAGCTCAGAAGACCCAGAGGCTCCCCCATCCAAATGAGTTAAGTGACAGCATCTTTACCCACACAACATGGCCTGACTTTCCCTCTTGGCCTTCCCTGCTGCTGCCCCTGCCCACATCCAGCACTCCAGCCCACCTTTCTGGTTCCAGCTCCCTGAACCTTTTCAAGGCTTGCCTGTCTCTGTGCTTTCCTTCGTGCCGGGTCCTCAGTCTGAAATAATCCTCCCCACCCCTTAGCCTATCCACAGAGTTTTCCAAACCCAGTCATATGCCACCTTCACCATGAAGTCCTTTCCTTTTTGTTTTAGTTGCAAAAGGAGTGAATTTTATTGTTTAAAAAATGCAGTCAAACTTGGAAAGTATAAAGTAAAAGTTTCTCTATGACGCACTTCCCACTGTGACTATTGAAAACAACAAACTGGTACCAAGGTACCAAGTTATAATAGCTGTGATCCTGTTATCAACTTGGTGGGTACCTAAAGCCCTCTGATACCCCCTTCTAGATCACTGAATAAGATTTCTCCAACCTCTGAACTTCCCTGGCATTTGGTACCCTGTTATGATGTTTTACCTTGTTCTGCATTGTGTTATAGTTATATCTATACTTACCTTAATTGATCCCCACACTTCAGTCTTTACTGACTAAATTGATTTGAGGGTCTATATTTCCCTGTCACAGAGCTTAGGACAATTGGCTCCACATTTGGTTTGGTCCATCAAACCTTTATGAACACGTGTTCTGGGCCCTATTGTCCTAGGGGCCAAGGATACAGAAACAAATAAAACACAGCCCAGCCTTAAAGGAACCTAAAGTTTAGGTGACCTTTCTTTCCCACCAAAAAACAAAAAGGCAAACAAAAAGTTCACAGAAGTGTTAGACAGTAATAACACAGAAGCAGCAGATCCTGAATCTGTGCAGGTAACACTCATTTGAACTAAGAATTGCTTTGGAAATATTTGGCTGGGCACAGTGGCTCACGCCTGTAATCCCAGCACTTTGGGAGGGTGAAGCGGGCGGATTACTTGAGGTCAGGGATTTGAGACCAGCCCAGCTAACATGGTGAAACCCCATCTTTTCTAAAAATACAAAATTTAGCTGGGCAGGATGGCAGGCGCCTGTAATCTCAGCTACTCGGGAGGCTGAGGTAGGAGAATCACTTGAACCTGGGAGGCAGAGGTTACAGTGAGCCGAGATCATGCCACTGAACTCCAGCCTGGGCAACAGAGAGAGACTCCATCTCAAAAAAGACAAAAAATGAAAAAACAAACAGACAAAAAAAATATTTAAGAGCACTTACAAAGCAACTATGAAATATGAGCAAATGATACTGAGCACATAGTGGGGAGCAAGGAATGAGAAGAAACATTGGTTGAGAGGGGGTTAAGTTCAAAGACTTTTGCAAAGCTTCCAGAGGAGTGTGACTGAGTCTGGTAGTTGAGCACCTCGGACATTATTTATGATGCATTGAAGGATGTCAACAGCATTCTTCCGGAGAATTCTGCCCGCAAGGGGAGGTCATTAAAAGAGGAGGCACTGCCACACCGGAATGGGTAAAGCCTTCCAGCTTCTACTTTAATCCTTCTGACCCGGGAGATGAATTTCTTTTTCTGTTGATCTTTTCTGTGCCTCAGTCATCGACTATTATTTGTATTTTCAACCAGCATAGCATATAGTGAAGAGGTGTTGATGTCAGACAGACCAGGATTCAAATGTTGGCTTTGACACATACCCATGGAGGGCCGAGGCAACTGGGAGCCCAAATTTTCTCATCTGAAAAATGGGAATAACAGCATCTAAATCACAGGACTATTGTGAAGATGAAAATTAATTGCGTTTGGGAAGGTGGCACGAAACAAATGCTCAATGCACGGGAGCTATTGTTATTGTTGGGCCCATTGCCTCTAACTAGAGGCAATCATTTTAAAGACAGGGAGAACCCATCTCATTCTTCTCTGTGCTCCCAGAGCTCAGCAGAGTTTCTGCATACCAAGAGCATACACTAACTGACACTGAATTTCCTGCTCTGCTTAAAGAATGCTGCTCCCAAAGGAAATGCAAATACACAAGCTCCTATATCAGCTCACCAAAGAGGGAGCCAACGAGTGAAAGGAGTGGATGAAAAGTATCCCATAAAGGGACACAATGTGGTTTAAGGGCCAGGCAGGGGATGAAAAGAGAGTATCAGTAAGTGCAGGTGTATAGATGACCAAAGGACATTTTCCAGTGGACTGGGCTTGAAATTCATTTTCCAAAACTCAGCTTCTTTTGTGTTTTCAAGACAGGGTTAAGTAGAAAGAGACAATTTATATTCTGCCCCATGTAAAGAAGGTATTTATGTGAAATATGACAGCTCAGTGTGCAAGAATGCAAACCACAGCTTGTGAGATAATGTGGCTATGAGGCAATGATCAGAAATCTGGAAGAAAATCGATCTTAAATCTTTACATTGATCCAAATATTTGAAAGTGGTAGGAAGGAATATGCTTGCTAAAGAGGGGATGAATATGGATGGCTTGTTCCAGTTTCTTTAGGCCTTACAAAAGCAAATTTTACACCAAACCTCACTCTGTATACTTACTTTACATAAGATCAAACTTAAGGGAGATGAGATCAATATTGAAGCTGTGTCTGAGATTCCATCTCTTTAATACCTTTCTCATTTCCTTTAATAGTAGAAAGAGAGCTAATCTCTGTCCTTCAAATAGTTGTTTTGCATTTTTTGATCATGGGGAATTAAATTGAATTAGATGGGTCTGGAGTGGTTATTAGAACCATTACATCTGGCATAATAGATACATCTAGAGAAAACATTTACATAAGGAAATCAAAGCTGGTCTCATTTTTTATCCAGTGCTCTGACCTCTTTGGAGTTCTGACAAGCAGGATTTATCTGAATATTTCTTAAGATGGTATGTATAACAGTAAAATGTACCCCCTAACATATCTACCTAAACCAGTATTTCCTTCTGAAAAAAGAAGAAAAAAAACTGCTTAAAAAAGGAGGTATTTTCGTATACTTATAGACATATTTTCCATTTGGATCCTTATTTGAATTTTACTCTCATTTAGGATATAATTCTGAAATCTCCATCATTAATGCTAAGCCTGGCAATATTCCATGAAAAAAAACCACCAATAAAACACAAAAGCTAGATGTGAAGAGGATTATGATGTCATATTAAAAGAAGGGAAGGGAGAATTAAAATAAAAGATCTATCTGAAATGATCAGAAATGAAATTCTCTTTGGGATAAAATGGTCTCTTCCAGAAATGCAGCCACTTAAAATAAGATTATAGTGATATTTTATAAGAACTAAAGCAGAATACAAACTATCTTTCCCTGAATGAACTCACAGTTATATACAATGAACAGTAAATACAAATAAGGCATTTTTAGGCTTCTCCATTTTGCTTGGCAATTTCTCAACACAAGCTCCTGCATTAATAAAATCAGGGGTCTGGGTAAATGATGCAAACTTTAGGGCCCTATCACATCAAAATCAGATTGTCCTGGGTATGGGGTGGGAAGATTCTGCATTTTAAAAGGGACTCCAGGTAATTCTAAAACCCACTGGTGTTTGAGACTCCAGTTTAGAGCATCTCTGGGAAGCACAGGGGGACCAGCACAGAATTCAAAGCATACTTCATATCCACCAACTCTATCTAATAGTCCAGAGTTTGAGCCCTGCCTATCTGTTACTACTAGAGTGACCTTAAACAAGTCACTTCATCTCTCTAAGCCTGTTTTCTCATTTGTAAAATGGGATAATTTGCTTCACAGGTTGGCTTGAGTATTAAGGAAGTGATGGTCCTCTATTAAAGCCCTGTAAGAGGCTGGGCACCATGGCTTATGGCTGTAATTCCAGCACTTTGGAAGGCCAAGACAGGAGGATAGCTTAAGGCCAGGAGTTCGAGGTCAGCCTGGGCAGCAGAGAGAGACCCTTCTCTATAAAATAACAATAATAATAATAATAATAATAGTTGGATTTGGTGGCACATGCCTGTAGTCCTAGCTACTCAGGAGGTTGAGGTGGGGGTATCATTGAGCCTAGGAGTTTGAGACTACAATGAGCTATGATCATGTTACTGCACTCCAGAATGAGACCCTGTCTCAAAAAAAAAAAACAAGAACAAAAACAAAAACAAAAAAAACACCTTACCTGATACAACTTATTTCTTATTACCATTATTGTTACTATTTGGCCACAAGTGTGATAACAAAAGAGAACTTTGTTTACCTGGCAACACTGCCACTGTCAAGAGAAGGAATATAGAGATGACAAATTAAGTAGACCAGAACATAACTAGACAGTGAAATTCCGTGTGATCATCAAATACATATTGAGAGTAAATATGAACAATTGGTTGGCATAGAGCTAAGATGAAAAAAAATATTGATGGGAATGACAAGGTAGAATTCAGTTGGGACAAAGCCTTCCTGATGTGCAAATGATCAGATCAGGATGGCTGTTGGGAAGTGTGTGGTTTTGTTTCTCGGAGACATCTGGACGATAAAGAGTGGTGAGACCTCTGACAGTCTTTGTAGAAGCCCCAGGGACAAAAATGAGAGAGGAAAAAGGAAGTTTCCAAATACTTGTGTCTGCGATGAAGAAGCATGGCTGGATGGAGGAAAGAAACGTTGAAATGGCATTTAGAAATTAGAGCCAAGGGCCAGTCCCTGTGGCACAAGCCTGTAATCCCAGCACTTTAGGAGGCCCAGGTGGGAGAATCACTTGAGGCCAGGAGTTCAAGACCAGCCTAAGCAACAGAGTGAGAGCCAGTCTCTACAAAAAAAAATTTTAAACTAGCCGGACATGGTGTCACGTGCCTGTAATCCCAGCTACCTGGGAGGATGGGGAGGGAGGATCACTTGAGCCCAGGAGTTCGAGATGACAGTGAGCTGTGGTAGCACCACTGCATTCCAGCTTCAGTGACAGAGTGCGACCCTGTCTCCAAAAAGGAAAAAAGAACAGAAAAGAAATTGCAGCAGAGGAACAATAAGGAATCCTGAGACTAAAGTTGATTTCCAACTCTGAAACAAATGATCACAACTCCAAAACTGATACAATTTTAAAATATTTCGCTGGCCAGGTGCAGTGGCTCATGCCTGTAGTCTCAGCACTTTGGAAGTCTGAGGCGGGCAGATCACTTGAGGCCAGGAGTTCGAGACCAGCCTGGCCAACATGCTGAAACCCCATCTCCACTAAAAATACAAAAATTAGCCAAACGTAATGGTGCATGCCTAAAATCTCAGCTACTCAGGGGGCTGAGGTGGGAGAATCTCTTGAACCTGGGAGGCAGAGATTACAAGTGAGCTGAGATCGTGCCACTGCACTCCAGCCTGGGCTACAGAGTGAGACTCCATCTCAAATATATATATATTTCCCTGATCACAAATGATGCAAGTTTGGTGACTAAAAGCCACAGCCCTGCCCTCCTTGTAGGTTCCTTGTATGTGTGGTTGGGGATGTGGAGGGGAGGAGGGTGCTATGCTTCTCCTGGAATAAGATCTGGAAACTCTCGGGACAAAAGTAGTTGCCTGTCAAAGGGCTCTGGCTTCCTTTGTGTCCCATGCTTGGGGTTTAGATTTAAAGCTCTGAGGATCCCTCCTCTTGGAGTCTGTATAAACTGATGTTCTTCCTGGAAGCTCTATGCTGTGCCTGGCTTTTACTCATTCTGTTCCCTTAGCAGGAATGTTCATCCTCTGCCTCTGACCTGTGAAGTCCCAATCATCCCCGAGGACCAATTCCAAATGTCAATTCATTCACCACCATCGCCCTTGTCATTGCATCCACTCCTCCTCTCTCTCTGACTTGTGTTAATGGTAGCTATGTGTATATGAATCTAGGCTGGGGGTTTGTCTTTGAGGTCAAGGACTATTTCTGAATCACTGTGTGTCTCTCTGGATCCTTCTTCCACCTAGCAAAAATGCTCAAAATATATATACTAATGATAGCCCTTTGTTCTATACCTTTTCTGAGCTTTGGAATGTCTCTCTGTACTGATAGAGCATCATGCAACAGATCCAACAGAGGAGGAAATAGCTGTGAGACTATCTGCCCATTATAGCAGGATTCAAAGAAAGCTGCTTTCATGCCAGGAAGCCAGGGGATCATAGTAAACAGCTGTCTTTAACCAAAGACTTTTGTTAGGAGGGATCTTCCACTATTGAAAGTTGAGACCCTGGGACCCTTGTCTGATCTATCTCTTCCATCAGACCTGCCACTTCTCACACAGTTGCATATGGACAAGATGCCTCATTTTGGTGTGCACTGGGAGATCTGGCCTATCCATGAAACTCTCCATTGGTTGCCTGTTGAAAGGGCTCGCTACCAATTTGGTCATAACACAGACCAAATTGAGGAGGTTAAAAGAGATCAAGTGTCTGAACATGGCTCCTTTGGACTCTAGAAGGAGTTGATCAAGTGTCACTCCAGTGCATGTGCTGTTTTTATGCACAGTATGGCTTTGAACATCCTGGTGAGTGAGTCCATGTTAACAGTATGTTCTCAAGCGGGAATATGCAGCTCTAGCTTCTGTTTTTAGAAAGCTCAGAGATTTTTTGCACTGGATGAGAATTAGATATCCAACATCCTCATTTCAAGAGGAAACTGAAGTCAGAGAGAACAAGGGATTTCCCAATGGTACATAACCTGCTATTGGCAAAGATGGGACCAGAGCCCTTAAGTTTTTCAACTTCTCCAGCAAATTCCTCATATCTAAGAGCAACGCTTCAGTTTCCTTAATAAAGTGCCCCAGATCCTCACGTTCATCCCTTTCAGAGTGCAAATTCCTACTTGGTTTACAAATGAGTCAAGAAAAGAAAATCTCCTCTGTAGGAATGTAGTGTGGGACCAGCTCACTTGAGTATGCAAAACTTGTCCTTGAGAGCTGCTAGCTCTTTACTATTTTTTTTGGGTTCAACAGTGTGCATGTCACCCCACCCTTACTGCCTGGCTGTCTTCACACATCACCTTCTCTGAGAGTGCTTCTCTAATATCCCCACCCAAAGAGCTCCCCACATATGCACATCCATTGACTATTATGTCTCTTTGCTTTTTCAATCTCCATGATAATTATTGAGACCTAAGATATAAGACCTATTTCCGATTATTTTGTTTATTGGTTGTCTTCTCCCACCAGAATGTAAGCCCCATGAGGTTAGGAGCCTCTCTGTCTTATTCTCTGTAGTATCTCTGGCTCCTAGAGTACTGCCTGGTACAGGGTTGCTGCTTCATTATTTCTTACTGTATATAAGAATGAATGAGTGAACTGAAAAGCAACTGAACTCTGGTTGTGCCTTACAGGTATAGCAGAAGTTGTCTGCACAGAGAGGAAGGAAGGAGACGATCTTTGATATGAACACTGCTGGCCAATGAGGTCCAGAATGTTAACAATTAATGGCCACGTTCTGCTAGTTAACTACAAAGCAAGAGTGAAAAGGAGATAATGTTGGACTAACCATTTGACTACATTGTCTGATTTACCCAAAAGGTGGTGTGGAATTTTGATCCGGTAGTGGTACATCATCTTTGATAATACACACTTACGCATAAGGGATTGTACACACCCGTATACACTCACTCACACTCTGCTATTGCCTGCTACCTATTAGATACTCCCGACAAAAGCTCTTAAACTAAAAATGACATGGTGTTGTTAAGTTTCTCAGGGAAATCCACCTATCTGTGGAACTCGAGAGCAGAGGGCTGGTCTCCGGAGAAAAATAAAACAGGGTCAAAAACCAATCTTATTTGTTATTTTTCACTGGAAATACATGGTTAATCCAAGAACTAGCAAAGAGGTGTTGAAAAAGATTCTCTGATGTCATTTGTTTTTTCTTTTTCTTTTTCTTCCTTTTTTTTTTTTTTTTTCTGAGATGGAGTTTCTCTCTTGTTGCCCAGGCTGGAGTGCAATGGCACAATCTCAGCTCACTACAACCTCTGCCTCCCAGGTTCAAGCGATTCTCCTGCCTCAGCTTCATGAGTAGCTGAGATTACAGGAGTGCGCAACCATGCCTAGCTAATTTTGTATTTTTAGTAGAGGCGGGGTTTCTCCATGTTGGTCAGACTGGTCTCAAACTCCTGACCTCAAGTAATCCACCCGCCTCAGTCTCCCAAAGTGCTAGGATTACAGGCCTGAGCCACCGAGCCCAGCCTCATTTGTTTTTTCATACAGATATATCTCATCTGCATTAGAGGTAGATCCAAGATTAAGATGTGAACATGTTCCAGCTTTAATTTCAGTTGTTTTTCTTTTTTAAATAAAGAAAAGCTAGCAATGCAATTTGTTTCTCATTGAGCACTATACACATTCAGCTATGACTGAGAATTTAGAAGATACAAATTCAAACTCCAGTTTCATTTCCTTTTTCCTGTTTGACTCCAGGCTCAGTAGGTGATCTTATAAGTTGACAGGGGTAACATTGCACCTATTAGCACTTGTCAACCAAAAGTAGATTGTTCGGGTTTCAGTAAATGTTTTTTTGAATTGGATTTAGGTTGGTGAGAAAATATATTAAGTCAGAATTCTTTGAGGCAAATTACATATTGAAATGAACAGTTTGGTATTCATCCTGTCTACCATCCCCCTCAAAAACAAAGAGACAGACAGAAAGAAAAAAAAAGCAGAAGTCTTGCTTTTCTAAGCTGCGAGAATTTCTTCTGCTGCTACATCTGTGAACGCTTTACAAGGCAATGTCTACAGTTTGAGTTTTACGGCCCATTTTGATTGCAGTTTACATGACATCTGGGGCTCTATTTTTGGAGAAATTTCAAAGCTAGTGACTTCCAGTTTTTAATCAGCAGGGTATTTACTTTCTACCCTAGCATAATTGTTCATGGCTCCACACTGATTTTTTTATAGGAGACAATGCAAAATGATAATCAGAGTGAATTAGTAATTTGATCTTGTATCTGTCAAGGCTTGATGGCTTTTACCTGCTCTAGAGGCTAGAAGGCAATGTGCTGACCTCATCGTGTTGAAAAAAATTGAACACATCGTGGTTGTCAAGGACAAGACATTCTCAGTCATAAGAACAAAGAGAGCAAGAAAGGCTAATGAGGGAAGAGGCCATACAACCCTGAAAAGTACACAGCCTCCTGCCCCTTTGCTCAGAATCTGGGGTCATGTTTGCAGCCACAGGTGCCACATGCATGCAGAAGTGTCAGAGGTGTGCGAACCAGAGCAACTCCATCTTGAATAGGAGCTGGGTAAAATAAGGCTGAAACCTGCTGGGCTGCATTCCCAGACAGGTTAAGGCATTCTAAGTCACAGGATGAGATAGGAGGTCGGCACAAGGTATAGGTCATCAAGACCTTGCTGATAAAACAGGTTGCAGGTTGCAGTAAAGGAGCCGGCCAAAAACCACCAAAACCAAGATGGCAGTGAGAGTGACCTCTGGTCACGCTCACTGCTGCACCCCACCAGCGCCATGACAGTTTACAAATGCCATGGCAATGTCATGAAGTTACCCTGTATGGTCTAAAAAGGGCAGGCATTAATAATCCACCCCTTGTTTAGCATATCATCAAGAAATAACCATAAAAATGGGCAACCAATAGCCCTCAGGGCTGCTCTGTTTACAGAGTAGCCATTCTTTATTCCTTTACTTTCTTAATAAACTTACTTTCACTTTGCACCACGGACTTGCCCTAAATTCTTTCTTGCGCGAAATTCAAGAACCCTCTCTTGGGGTCTGGATAGGGACTCCTTTCCGGTAGCGCATTTAACAGAAGGATAGGCTGTGCAGAAATTATTTTTGCTCCTTTCTACTGAGAAAGGAAAACACCACAGTTGAACAGCCTGCTTCTCTATAAGTGAATGAATAAGCACTTGCTTTTCATTGTGGGTGAGTCAAATGGCCTGGCATATATGCAAGTAAGAACTAGAGCAGAGGCTGCTCACCTGCAAACTCACATCAGGGCTTCTGCCCAGAATTATGGTATTTTTTTGTTTGTGTGTGTGTTGTTGTCATTGGCTTCTTTTCATAGGGGTTTGGATGAAGCTATTTAAACACATGAGATAGCAGCCACTAGGCCTGTATCTAAGAAGGTAAGTGGTTTGCCCAGGGTTACATTGCTAGTGGAAGAGCTAGTCTTTACAAGAATCTTTTACATAAACCAAACCAGGTGAGGTAGGATCAATAAGAGGGTGAAGGGAGGAACCGACATTTTCAAGAGCTCCATGAAATGAAGGAGTTTGGAGAGAAAATTGATAGATGGTACTTTCAGTAGCCCAGCCTCCTCCTGTAATTTCTGGCTTCACCTTTCTCTAAGTCCTCCTTTGCTCTGAGTTCTGTCTGGGCAAGTCCCGAGCTCCTGGAATGCATCTTTGCCTTCCTTATCTGGAAGCTAATCACTAAATAGCAGGTGGCGGAGATTCTGGTTTTCATCCCTCTTACTCTCTCCTCTTCTCTCTTTTACTCACTTCCTCAGGGCTATGAATTTCTGAATCTTAAACAGGAAACCTCCCTGATTTGTTCACACCTGGAATGCCATTCTATCTTTGTTTGAAGAGTGCAGAAATTAGAGCATGGGAGAATCAAGAGAAGGAGCTGTTGTGTGAAGAGAGAAAAGAGAGGTCAGAATTTAAATGTGAACACACACACTGAGAGGCACATATACATGCACACAGTTTAATCTAAGCATTCTTTCTTTCAACTCCTACATTTCCCTCCTCATCTTCACTGCCAGCAAATGTCTTACAAGACAAAGAGTATTTACTGTGTGTCACTTCAGTTATCAACACTGCACAAATAGGTTGACAGAGGAAACAGGCAAAGTACCTTTGCAGGCCCATTTGGGGTTGAAATAACAACTAGACTGCCTAGAGGCTGCCAGATATTAGCTTACTTATTGCTCCTGCAAATGTTAGAAGCTGGCTCTTGAGAGAACCTGTCATCAACATCCTTGTCCCCGTGGGTGTCAGGAAGGTTCGGCCTTCTTTAAGGTAGGCACTGTGTCCTCATGGACTGTTCATTTTGGAAAGAACCTTGGGTGATCACCTGGTTCAAGCTCCTGCCTTTAGTCATTGTTTGTCTCTAAATCCAGAGCCAATGTTTGTGATCTACTGACTCGTAAGCTCCCTATGAGGAAAATGGAACAAAATATTGGGCACAAAGACATAAATCTAAATGCATGGTTTCTAATCTGTGGACCCTGAGATCCCATAGGAGCACCATATTTGCGTGAATCAGTGCTTATAGGTTGACCAAATAGCATGATTCACACACTTATATTCTAATACTTCTAATGGTTTTATTCATTCATTCTACAAATACAGTACTGCTTTGTGCCAGAAACTGTGGTAGGTGCTGAGCATATAATAGACAGGGAATAAGTCAAACTGACTCTGCCTTCATGGAGCTTCCTGTCCAGTGGTAAAAACAGGCAGAGAGAGCTGCAGAAACACAGAGTGAAAGCAATAACTCAGATTTCGAATATTATATAGATAAGGTTATGATTAATAGAACTCAAATTCCTTTAAAGCTAGTAGTCTCTGTCTGCTATTAAGCATTTGCTCTACCAATGCATTCCTAAATGTATTTTTATCTACAGGACTATACATGTTTTCAGATTAAAATGTGCTCTCCTGACTAAAAAGATTGGATACCACTGACCTAAATCATCTGCTAGGATTGCCTTTTCTATTCCAGGTGAATAAACTAAATAGCTATGTAGTTTTCCCTTCACCACTGGAAGTTTCACTGAAAAATCAACTCATGAAAGGCAGATTAATAAGAGAAAAGGCATAGATATTTGTTCACATTCATGCGAGAATCACAGGGTGATTTCCCAATATCCCAGTGGGATAGAGATGTTTGTATACCTACTTCTTGAGGGAAAGGGAGAGAGGGCACTGTGGATGACTTTAGGGACATTAGTAAATAATTTTCAGGGCAATTCAATAGCTGTGAAGAATATACAATGGCCTGGGAGAAAGTCTGTTGGGCCCACAGAGCAGAGAGTAGTTTGTGATAAAAGTCTGCCCATGTTTGTTGACAGACTTCAGTTTCTCTTCCTGCGATATGAGTTCAGTTAATGAAAATTCAGAGAAGAGATCAAAAGTAATTGTTTTCGTCTTTGGTAGGTATAGATCTTAGGCAGATAAGGGAATTTCAGAGAACAGCTTTATCCTTCTCCATGGTAGAAGTAAAGGATTGAGAGACAGAAGCGGATAGAGAGGGAAAAACAATTGTTCTCCTTGGTGGGTCCGTCTGGTCTTTACGTAGATAGGGGAAAAGGCTCCTCCAGCATCTGTTGATCTCAAAGGACTTTTAATTTAAAATACCCATTATACCAGGGAGCCATATTTTGGGTGAAGTTTCCTATGCTCCTTCAGCAAGAAGTAATATTTTACCAATATTCTAGTAACCCTCAGGGAGCAATTTTTTCATAGTTCTACACTGGCTTTGCATCACTGAAAATTAATCTCAGAGTTCTCTGTACCCCATAACCCAAGAATGCTACCTCTCTGGGGAACCCTGCAGAAACCCAGAAAGAGCACGATCATTTGGTTATAAATTCCACCTCCCTAGTGGGCAGCCTCATCTCTGCCCTTGACATGGGTGAGGTTGGAGGCAAAGGTTTCTGGTTGATTTTGGTATGCTATGGAATGCCAGGCCTGGAGCCACAGGACATGACTTGTTTCTCTATTAGACATGCTAAATAATCTCCTGAAACAAAGAAATCAAGCAAAGATTAGATGGGAGGATTTTCTTGTCAAGAATTATGAATGCAAAAATAACCCTGAAAATATAGCTATATTTGAATAGGGGCTGGGCAAGATAATGGACAGAAAGATTTGTTAGACATGAAGTCCCACCTAAATCAAAATGATCCACCAAAGCTCAGCTCCCAATGAGGTCTCTATGTGCAGATTCAAGGGTAGAAATATTGTAGGGATGTTTTTAGTATCAATTCTGCATTAGACAATGTGAAAGGCATCAAGCCTACAAATACCAATAAGATATAGTCCTTTAACTGTCTTCTTTTAGTTAAAAAAAAAGTAATTGTCAATACTCATTAAAAATATAATTGAATAAATAGTATTTTAAACTTTGTGACAATGGGCAGAACAGCAACAAGGAAAGCAGGCCAAGACACTGGGTTTGGAGTCAAAGAGATGGGTTTTATCCTGGTTCTATGTTGAATTTACTTCCCACCTTGGGCAAATCACTTCCCTATCTAATCAGTTTCCTGACCTGCAAAATGACAAAAGTCACTTCCACTTCCTAGTTTTATGATTCCAGGTCCAATACAAGAAGGAATTTCTTTTAAGGGTCCCCTTAATCTGGTCACAGTTATCCTTCCCAGCAGGGCAGAAACTTCACCTGTTTGCATTAGGCTTGGGTTGTGGGATAAGCTATCTCCTGACAGACCCCAAGAGTCTCCATCTTCCAGTCTTCTCCAAGTGACCCCATGAGAAGACTTATTAAAGGAAGGAATTCAAAACAGCACAGCCCATGTAAAGAGTATCCTTTAGGAACAGGATCTGTTTACTTAGTGGCTGGAACCTTAAATGCATGCATTGTATGCTGCCTGACCCCCCACTCCCCACCCCCACTGCTATCATAGCCATTAAAAAAAGGAGCATAGCAGATCTCTGACACAGTTAGCCCTTACCCGTTTTCAGCTCTGGACTTTCACTGAGGTAATATCTTTACCTGTTGCCAACTAGACCTGTTGGTGTGTGTAACTGTTGCTTCATTCTGACTCATCACACCTTGCTTGTGGCAGCAAAGCCAGGCGCCATTGTTTCCTGGTGATCTCTGGCCTACTTTTTCCAAAACACTGTGAGGCAGCCATGGAGCCTTGTGAAAGAGATTGACTTTCTTCAGGTAGCCAAGGGCCTTTGGGACAGCTACCTCCTGATCCCTTTTAACCCCAGGGGGAACTCTGAAGGCTGAGCCCCTCCTAAGTTACAACATAGAAGTTAGTTCCAGTAAAACTTTCCAGGCTCTGCTAATTCCGTAAGGGACCTTTAAAGAATGAGCTATGGGAGCCCAAGGTCTGCATAAAATACTACATGTGCTAAGCCCTCCAAAATCAGTTTGTTGAGGAGAAGGAGCACAGTAGGAAGAGCTTTTGTATTTTCAATTCAGATAAACCCCAGTAAGACTAGCCACAGGGCAACATAGAACTGCTTATGGTTCCACATACCTTGCCATATTTTCATTCCATGCCTTACCATTTAAAATATTATTTAATTATCTTTTTAGTGTCAATTACCGTTTTCTTTGCTAAAAGAAGACAGTTAAAGGACTATATCTTCTTGGTATGTGTAGGCTTGGTGCCTATCACATTCCATTCCAAAAACATGTGCCTAATGTTTCTGGAATGTCCTCTCCCAGTCCACAGCCTCTCTACACTGAGCTAATTGCTACTTGTCCTTAACACTTAGCTCAAACATCACCTCCTCCAGGAAGTCTCCACTGACCTCCCCCTTTGCATTAGATGCCTGTCTTGATACTTCCCCGCAAGGCCTTCTGTATAGCTCTACCTGTGCACTTTACCATATTGTTATATATTTACCCATCTTTCTCACCTAGGCTGTATACTTTCTGTATAACTAACTCATGTTATTCATCTTTTTTCCTCTCCATAGCTTACTACATAGCCTTGTATGTTTATTGTATGAATAAACAGTCTGGTTCATCCACTTATTAGCTGTGTGTTCTGGGCAATTTAATTCACTTCTCTGAGCCTCAGTTTTCTCATCTATTAATTGGAAATAACAATCCATGTCTCTTAGAGATATTGCTCATATGAAGAGGTGACATATGTAAAGGCCTTCCACAATGCTGACACATAGGCACAGAGAGTCAATTCACCTAGGGCTGTGGATTTGCACAGGAAATGAAGAAATAAACACAAAAGCAGCAAGCTCAGAGCAATGAAGACTCTTGCTGTCAGTGTGCAGACCCTTTCCTCCATGGATGTATTGTCCCAACCAGCGCTCCCTTGCTGCAAGGGAGCCTGGAAGTCCTTTTTTTCCTTCCTTTCTTTTTTCCTTTCTTTTTCTCCTTTCTTCCTTCCTTCCTTTCTTTTTTTCTCTCTTTTCATAAATGATAAACACACGAGTGAATCATTTTTATAAGTTTTCCTGGGAATCCAGCATCTCTAGCCAGAATATTAATAACGTGGTTACTCTGATGATTTCTCCCATTAACCCTAAAAACCTAGACCTTCTCTTTTATAGGTAGATCTCTTCAAGTGAGGTCAGCTTATCCAGATAATTTCTGGTGATTTTTGCAGACACCTTGGGGAGGACAAAAGGAAGCAGCACTGATCTGAGCCTCCTGGAAACTCAACAAGTGGCCTGACCCTTGAAGGGATTCTTCACCGTGTCCGGTAAAGTTTCCAAATTCTGGAGATATGGAAGCAGAGGCACATTACCAGAAGGCCAGGTAATAAGCATGTTGGCAAGTACTACTGCTGGCCCTGACCCACCATATCACACCACAGGACCATCCACACCCATCCCCTATCCCAAAACCACACATCCACACTCCCCACCACCACCTTAACACACACACACTGCTCATTTCCCTCTGGAGATACACAGGGCTCTCCATGGTCAAATGACCCTAAATCCTCTGGTGAATCAGGTTGAATCAGAGCCCATGAGTCATCCAGAGCGCATCTAACCCTGGGTTAATTTATTCAGCAATCATTAGGAAAGCAAGTTCCTACTGCCAGATGCCGTCCTAGGCACGGCAGGCTGATGTTTCTAGAACATATTTGACAGTCTTTCTCCCCAAGTCACACCATGAAGGAGAAACCATTTCAGTTAAGTATGGTGAGTCAAAAGCTTGGCATGGAGGTATTACCAAGGAAGAGATCTGTGTTGAGCCTGTGTGCAGATCCTTAGCATTCAATTTACTCTGCAAGGAAACACAAGGTGGTAGGAAACCACTCCCAGGAACCCACCAAAGAGTCAAGCAAAGCAGAGCGTGGGTGCAATCACAAGTGGTAGTGTGGGGTGGAGAGGCAGGGATGGGGGAAGAGCAAAGAAAAGGAGGACTTCCCTCAGAAGACCCGCTACTTTTAAACTCAACCTTGGCCAAAGAACCGAGAAGCACTTTAGCAACTTCCCCATGCTCGTCTCCAAAGTTTCCTAGGATCTGAGAGGTGGAGGAGAGGGAGCTCCTTACAGGGAAATGAACAGAGAGTGATGGTGGGGCCTAGTTTGGGTTAGGCAATGTGGGCTACTGTGAGGGTTTTAAAATATAAATATGCAGAACTCAGAGGGCTTTTAGGGCAGTGAACTACTTTTATGATACTATAATGGTAGATACCTGTCATTATACTTTTGTCCAAACCCATAGACTGTACAATAGCAAGAATTAACCCCAGTGTAAACTCTCAACTTTGAGTGATAAGGATGTGTCAGTGTAGGTTTATCAGTTGTAACAAATGGGCCCCTCTGTGGGGGATGTTGATAATGGGAAGGCCATGCATGTGTGAAGGCAGGGAGTAGAGGGGAAATCTCTATACTTTCCATTCAATTTAGCTGTGAATCCACAACTTTCCTAAAAACTAAACTGTATTAAAATAAAAAATTTTAAATAAAAAAACCACATGTCTGCAAATTATTTGACAATCCTCTTAGAGAGAAGGAAGGCCAGCTGGGCGCGGTGGCTCATGCCTGTAATCCCAGCACTTTGGGAGGCTGAGGTGGGTGGATCATGAGGTCAGGGGTTCGAGACCAGCCTAGCTAATGTGGTGAAACCCCATCTCTATTAAAAATACAAAAAATTAGCCAAGCGTGGTGGTGCATGCCTGTAATCCCATCTACTCAGGACACCGAGGCAGAAGAATCACTTGAACCCAGGAGGTGGAGGTTGCAATGAGCTGAGATCACACCATTGCATTCCAGCCTGGGCAACAGAGTGAGACTTGGTTTCAAAAAAAAAAGAGAGAGAGAAAGAGACAGAGAGAGAGGGAAGGCCTATATCATTTCCCCTTGTATCTGAGCAAGCTTCTAACTCACTTGTAATCAAAAGAATGTGGCAGAAGTGATGTTCCATGACTTCCAAAGCCAAATGGTAAAAGACCTTGCAGCCTCCATCTTGTTCTCTGGAACATTTGCACTTGGAGCTCTGAACCCCAAGCCATGGTATAAGAAATTCAACTGCCCTGAAACCACAACTACAATGAAAGGAATCTCAGGTGTCTGGAGCAGCCACGTGTAAGAGTGCTGAAGGTCACAGCTGAGTCCCACCCCAGAGCCGGCATCACCTGACTGACTTGTGAATTAATCAACCTTTCATGATCCCACTCCTCCACAGCCTTGAATTCCCCACAGCCTTTGAGTCTTCCTAGTTGAGGCTCAGATGTTGTGGAGCAGAGGTAAGCAGCCCCTGCCATGCCCCGTTCAAATTCCTGGCCCACGAAATCTGTGAGCCAAAAAAAAAAGTTATTTTTATGTTTTATGCTCCTAAGTAGGTGCAAACTATAGTGACTTGCAGGGCTTCCTTGATCCAATGATGGGGATTGCGGGTGTTGGAGAGTGATCTGTGTCAGAAAAAGGAGACAGAGGAATGCACAGACCAGACCATGCCACTATGGAAGACAAACAATGATCTGAACAGTGCTATTTATACAGACGGTCCACAAGTTATAATGGTTTGACTTACAATTTTTTGACTTCATAATGACACGTAAGCAACATGTGTTCAGTAGAAACCATACTTCAAATATCCGCCTACCATTCTGTTTTTCACTTTCAGTTCAGTATTCAATAAATTACATGAGATATTCAACACTTCGTTATAAAATGGGCTTTGTGTTAGATGATTTTGCCCAGCTGCGGGCTATGTCCTTGTTTGTTGCATGAACATTGTTCAAGTATGTTTAAGATATGTTAGGCTAAGAGATGGTGTTCCACAGGTGAGGTGTATTAAATGCATTTTGAAACTATAATATTTTCAACGTACCCCGTCATAAGTTGAGGAGCATCTGTACTGTTTGCTTTTATGAGGTGAAAATGGAACCTCATGTAAACACATTTCACGAAGGATCTCTGGGCCTGGCCTCTGGCAGCACAGCCTTGCGGTGGTCACTGGGGACGCACACAGCCTCTCTTGACTGCTACCCTAATCAACAGCTGACAGGAGCCTCCTCCTCTTCAGAGGCCCTTCCCATGGTTGGAAGCCAAACAACTTCATAGTGGGACATCTGTCTATTTCACATAGGCTCCTTGGAGAAATGCTGGTGGACAGGATTTGAAGACTTGCAGTCAGGAATTCATTCCTTCCAACAGGGGAGGGGGGCTCAACTCCTAGTGACTCAGACCCTGGCAGGGGCTTCTGCCACTTCTTGCTTGTTCTCTCACTTACTGGAGAGGATGAAGGAATTCAGAGAACCTGCTTGAGATCAACCAACCACAAGACTTCTGCTGCCTGAGGTCCTGTTTGCCAAAACCCCCACTCTTTCTTCCTCTTCCACAGCCCAATCCCAGCCACCTAAACCCCTAGAATATTTTGGAGCTGAGCACAAACAAGCTGCTAAGGCAATGTTCTATTCTTTAGGCATTCTTGAAATTAAAATTTCTGCTTATTTTAGAAATTAAGACTTTCCCACCCACCTCTCTTTCTCCTCTTTTTATTCTCCTCCCAATCCTCGCTCTAAATTCATGTCTGCTTTTCTGTTTCCCTGGCTCATAAAACATTTCACGTGGCCAAGCTGCCATAAAGACTATTTCCTACAAATGCAAACACTGTACTTGGACATACCAATGGAACTTAATTTCTGTCAATGTGCTGTTTGGGGAGTTTTTCAATAAACCATATTCCTTGAACACATTTTGGAACAAACTGAAATACCAAGAAAAGAAGAACATGGTTATTTGCAGACAATGGAGGGACCACTTCAACATAAATATTGTAATAGATGGACAGATTGCCCTATATTATAGCTCTCTGTGTAAGTATCTATTTTTTTCCCACTGTAATTGACTCCTTAAGGGTTTGTATCATTTCTGTTTCAATTCCACATCCCTCACAACTCCAAAGTTCTTTTCATATATGAAGGCCTCTATACATGTTTATTAAATTGAATGTTTTTAAATGTAGTGAGGGCATACTATGCGATGTAGGCGGAATGTTAGATGTTTTCATGGCTTTAAAAAAAGTTGATCCCTATGGCCATCCTCTATCAGTTATTGATTGCCTCAATAATGACATTTTATAAACCACCCAAAAGCTTAGTAGATTAAAACAATAACCTTCTATTTTTTCTTGTGGGTCTACATGTTGGCTGGCCAATTCTGCTGATCTGCATTGGGCTCAGCCAATCTTCATGAGGGGTGTTCATGCATCTGTGGTCAGCCGGAGGGCAGGTGGGGGAAGTTGATCTAAGATGGCCTAACATAGAGCAGCTGGAATGATTGGGGCCTCTCCTCACATGATTTTTTTTTAATTTTCCAGCAGGCTATACTTACACTCATGGTGAAGAGAGCAGGGTTTCAAAGAGCAAATGGAAACATGCAAGACCTTTTAATGCAAGGCTTAGAACTGGCACACCGTCACTTGGACCACACTTTTTTGGCTAAAGCAAGTCACAAGGCCAGTCCCAGATTCAAGGGCTGGGGAAATCAATTCCACCTCTCAATGGAAGGAGCAACCAACTCATGCCACAATAGGTTGAAGAATTACGGCCATTTTTGCAATCAATTCAGTATGTAAGTTTAATTTTAAGATGAAGAAAAAAATAGGTCAAAAGTTTTATGAAAAATGTCATAACACTGGATTATGGTGATAGTTGCACAACTATAAATTTACTAAAAATCATAGTAAAACCCTTACAATGACGAATTTTTTGATATGTAAATTATCCCTCAGTAAACCTATTGAACAAAATCTGAAACTATTTGTAAAACTTTACTGAAGATCATTTAAGTCATAATTGCACAAATCTGCATTTAAATTCAGGAATTCTAGCATGAAACTCGGTAATCCTTCCATTGCAATGTATTTATCATACCTAAAGCATTAGATTCTCAGAATCAGAGAATCTAGGAACTAGAAAGAACTTCTGCAGGTTACTTAGTCCGTCCCTCTTTCAAGCAGTTGAATATGTAAAGCATCTAGTGCAGGTGCATAAGACCTCTCTTCGGGTTGAAAAATAGGAACGGCTCTACAGGAAACCTGAGCCAGGTGAAAAATATGTCTCATCTTCTCATGTGGGATCCAGTATAGTTAATACTGGAAGAAAAACTTGAACCACTGTTCTTTCCAGAAACAGAAAATACAGACAATTCTTTTGATTTTACTTCTTTCATTTTATGATGAACTCATACTGAGTAGCCAAGATACCACAGGTACTCAGATTCTAGTATTAATAGCATTAGCATTTTTCTTCCATTTTAGTACCCAGAGTCCAAATCTAAATGTCTTCTTTAGGGCTGAAAGTGGTCATATTCAAATTAAAGTTCACCCAAATAACTTCTTTTGTGGGTTAAAATCTCTGACTTGAGGACTCTAGGAAAAAGAACAGTTTTTTAAAAGGTGGACATGTACAATCTGGTCCTTCTATTGCAAGCCTTAAGGGGTCTGTGAAGATGATGAACAAATGGGAAGTGTTCCAGCTTTATCCTATAATTTGGACTTGTTTCTGGAGGGAAGAAAAAAAAAAGTAAAATCCCGAGGAGATGCATCCAAGCTCTCCGTAAACAGAGCTTTGAAGAGCAAATTGACCAGCTTTCATCAATCACACACAGACCACAGCAAACGCGGCCCGAGGAGAATCACTCACCCAGTGTCAGGTAGGGTCAGGCAAACGTTATCAAACACTCTTTCAAGATATTATGAACCAGAATCAGAGGGAGAGAAGGAAGTAGAGGAGTGCCAAAAATAAGATCCCGAGGGGAAGGGAGGCAAATAAGGCAGAGAAAGAGATGCAGTGGCAAAGAGGATGTGGAGGGAAGAGAAAGAGAGGAAGACAGAATGAGGAAAAGACACAGGAAAATATATAAATAGGTAGCAAAAGACAGAGAGCAGAAGCGAAGCAGAGAGAATGGTGCAGCAAAACAGAACAAAAGTAAATCAACAGCAGCAAAAGGAAAGCTGGAAAACAAAGTGGAGAGAAATAGTCTTTCCCCATGGGTGGGGTGGAGGCCACATTAGCAGCCATCTGTCCTGAGGATATGTCATCTATGTGACCTTTCACCGAAAATTGGCCAAAATAGTTCAAGTTTCTGTGTATAGAGGAATATCATCATGTCTCAGTGAAAGGAAAGAGAAAGCAAACACTTCAATTGTCTTCCTCTCCAGCTCCCCAAACTTATTCACTAGGAGGGACTATTTGATCATTCTGGATGGTTTCACTCAGGACCTGAAAATTAGAGGGAACACAGCCATTAGAAGCCAGCTCGATGCCCACCCAATCCCCCACAGGAGTGATTTTACCTTTTATTACAACAAAGCTCAGGCAGTCATGTACCCACTCAAGCTGTAAATCTGCCTTCTTCATAGATCAAGTTCGATTTTCCAACTAATTAGAGAAAAACAAACCCACTCCTGGGTCAAAACCAAGCAAACATCCCCATCTCTGTATAGGACCTGGCTCTGTCTTAATTAAGAGGTAAGTGCCTGGGTGTTCCTTGGGGAACTTTGAGGGGCCAGGGGTCAGCAGGAGGGCAACCAGTGCAAGAAGAGAGTCAGTGCACCAAGGAAAATAAACGAGGAATGGGAGATAGAGGAGCCTTCTCCAAAACAAACTTTGCTAATTTACACGCTTACTCCATAAGAAGATATTGCAAATGACAATGCATGAAGAGACAGAGTCCTCAAGACAGCCTAACTATTGGTACACCCTGAACATCAGTTACAATTAGGTGAGGTACTAGGAGCCAATTGATAGTGGCTCCCAATTCTTAACTGAAGAGTTCAGATAGCAGCTGAGAGAATAACAAGAGCTAGAATTTATTGAGCCAATCATTTTTACATGCACCATTTTATTTAACCCTCACAATAACACTATCTAATAGACATTCTTCTAATTATTATTTCCATTTTACTGATGAAGAAACTGAGGCTCAAAGAGGTTACATAACTGGCCCATAGTCATACAGTGAGCAAGTACAGAAGTGGAAATCTGAGCTTGCAACGGACTCCAGAGCTGGTCTCAGCCACTCTGTGGCCTGCATTGCTCCAGTAGCAGATGGGTCTTATAGAAGAGCATGTTGGCCCTGTGTACTTGTGAACAGCATGCAGGATGGAGAGAAAGTGGACAGTTCTGGAAGCAGGGACTCATAAGCAGCCTCAATCCAGTTGGGAAGGAATCAGGGTTTTGAATAGGATGGTAACAGTCCATGTCACAAAGATGAGGCCAATTTACCATATGAAAAAATTTTGAGCTTTGGGATAAATGGCACAGTCACTGGCTGAGACAGGAGGTAGCATTACTGTGGGCAGCAACAAGTTTAGGGAGCTCTCTAAACTTTTCTATTTCTCTTTATGAAAGCAAAAGACCAGAAAATTATCTATAATTACTGAGCCATCAGGACTTAATTACAGCATCTCTTGCATGGGCCAACATGGCAAATGACTCCACACCACTAATGAGTGTACTGAGCTCCTCTTCCCACTCCCAGTTTGACCTGGAATACACTGGCACGAACAGCCCTTCCAGTCCACTCTATACAGCAGAGGGATCAGAGTACAGGCTGTGTGGCCAGACAGACCTGTGTTCGGATCCTGTCCCCAGTGCTCACTAACTGAGGAACTTTAGACACTATTCAACTTCTCTGAGCCACAGTTGCCTCATCTGTAAAATGGGAGCTGTAAAATATATCAGTCCTGGGGAATGTCAGGATAAAATAAAAAGATAAATGCATAACATCTAGGACAATGCCTAACATATAATAAGCACTCTTTTAAAAAGCTATTATTATTGTATATTTCCACCCCTTCATCTGACTCATTTGAAGCTGAAAGAGGAAGAGGCAAACCGAGTGAAATTGCTTACATAAAAGCCAGATAGAGCCTGGCTATTCCACCGAAGGCAATAATTATAAAGCTGCTTCAGAGCACAGAGAGTTCCAAGAATGGAATACACATTTGGAACAAGTTCATTAAAAAATTGCTTACTCATAAAAGCTACTACCGTTATAGCCTGACAAATGGAAGACACAACACCAATAAATAAGGAGCCAGCAGTAAACAAGCTGACTACACCAAGAGTCCCTTGATTTCTCTCTTCCCCAACCTTCAACTGTTTCTTAACCTTTTATGGGCTTATAATGACAAGTTCAGGTAGGTTTTATGTGCCTGTTTACTCTGAGTTTTCTCCAAACTCCAAATGGAGGGAAGAAGCCTCCAGGCTTCTCTACTTAGTCTCCCAGAATGGAACGAGGCAGTCTCGGCACCCAGCAGGCCTGGCTGCCACCTCTTTGCACCACAGAGTCAGCTCAGGCCTTTCCTCACCTCCAGAGCCTATCTAGAGACCTCTAAATCCTCACACCTTTGCACCAATGCATCCCCTCATGCCTCATGGGTCCATTCCAAGGACAGTGTCCTGCTGTTTTGCGGGACACTCTCGCAGTCAGTGTCCCGCTGTTTTTCCCTTCCAATCAGTGTCCTGTTTTGCCCCAGCCAAATAGGTCACATTCTCGGTTGTGGAATGAGTCCCTAACAGAAAGTCAGGAGACTGGGATGATTATGCAGTCCAGATGCTTACTAGCTGGACATTGCCACTCAACTTCCCGGAGTCTCAGTTTTGCTGTCTATAACATGGAGATAACAATACCTCCCTCACAGTGTTCCAGCAGAGGTTAAATAAGTTTATAGTGACAACCTTGCCCTATGGAGTGTTTGGCACATGTGGCAGATGTTGCAGTTATTCAGTGGCAATAATTCAGTGCCTTGTATCTGAGCTCCATCCTGTGATCTTGGGTGTGGGGGTGGCAATGAAAAGAGAAGAGAATGCCCACAACGGTCTACCCTCAGAGTTTTGACTCACCATGCAATCAAGAGACTTCAATTTGCTTTCAAAGAGTTTCTAAGTGCAGATATGACCTAAGGAAATGGGGTGAAAAGAGTGGGGTGCTGGTACCCTCCCCTGCACTCACCTGCCTCCACCCTGCCCCAGCCCTGCAGGACTTGACTATGTCTTGCTCCCTTGCCAAAAAAAGGACAGCAACATCAGACAGGAAGCAGCTTAGTGCTTTTACAGAGCCTGGGGCCAAACAAACATGTGCCAGCATTTACCAGAAACCATGGCAAATCTTACAAATTCTTACATAACAAAAGCATGTAATCTCTGAGTCCACATATTCCTTTTTCAAGCAAGCCCCACCTACTTGACTACTGTTTTTCAGGAGGTTAAAACAAAAAATGATGTGTCACTTAGTTACACAAATGAACAGCCGATTTGGACTTTGAAAAACTCTAAGTATTTTGTAAAAAAGGAGCTAAACACTAAGTAATAAATTTTGGGAGCCAAATCCTTCCAAAACAAAATTTCCTTGAGAATTGCCTTTCTGCGCATGGGTACCTATTGCTCTCAGAGACAAGAAGTGGCTTGCTTGGATTCAAATATGCAAAAGCTAGGCTTTTAGGCATCCGCTCTCTTATTCTAGAAAGATTTATTGAATACACACTATGTGGAAAGCATCATGCTAGGTGCTGCAATACAAAGATCAAAAGGTTCAAGAGATAGAGGCAAGTTGTCTCTAAACTAAGATGCTGCTGGGGACCGTCTCTGGTGATCTTTTTAGCCTGACTTAGCAACAGGCCATGTATTTAATTAGAGTCTTCATTCTACTGACGCTTCCTCCAAACGTGCACCTTGATCAGAAGATAAAGGTCAGTTCCTCTGACTTCACTATAAGCTTTTTGAAGGGATAAGAACAGGGTCTTTGTCATTATTTTTCTCCAGCACCAGATGTAACGCTTACCCCATCCCTAAGAGGCACTCTGTCGGGAGTTGAGCAGGTCTCGGCTCCGATCACTGTGGCATTCTAAGCAGGTGCCACTGACAATGTGACTCAGTTTGTCTAAGCTGCAGTTTCTTCATCTGTGAAACAGAGATACTTTTGATCTGAGAAGGTTGGAAGGAAGAACAAAGCAAGGGTCTGGAAGGGGTGGCTAGGAAATCTGTCACGTAGTCGGAGGTCAGCACTTCACGGGAGCTCCTAGTGTTAAACGTAGAACCACCCAATGTCCCCTGTGAGGGAGCTCAGTGACATTAGGGGCACACAAGGATACTAGAACGGGAACAATCAGATTCTACAGCTAAAAAAATAAAAAAGAAGAAAAAAAAGCAAAGGTGAATTTTCTCCCCATTTCACTAAAACAATATGCTCTAAGCCTGAGACCTTTTCCCTCCTGTCTGCTGCCTGAAACTCATTTCTCCAACAGAGATCTAAGCCACCATAAATCTCATCAGGGGTCAAAATGGCTGACACAATTTTAACTACAAGCAACCACAGCAGAAATGGCGTCATTATTATCCCCAAGGGCTGCTCTCTGCCTTTCTAAGGGACAAAAGAAAAAGTCATATTTTTTAGCCTGGAAATATAGGGATTTCCTGCATTTATTTATATATATATATGTAGTATTATATATGTAGTATTATATACATAGTATATATATGTAGTATTATATATGTAGTATTATATATATGTAGTGTGTATATATATATATATATATGTAGTATTCTAGAATTTTCAAGGGACAAACTCAAGAACCCAGAAGCACAAAAACTGTGAAAGGAAAGTATGACCAGACATAAAGTGAGCACTACTTCTGCCTTAAACAAACAAACAAACAAAAACTCCTTGCTGCCATGCTACCCAAAAACCTAGAAAAACTATTTCTAAGTAATACAATCAGCTATGTCTCCAATCTCCTGTGACTCTCGGTTTTCTACATTCTATAACCAGGTCTCGTCTACGGCACTTGCTCCCTGACTGAGTCCACATGCTTTCCCCTGGGGAGGCACAGTACTGCAATGTGATTCTGACACTAATCACCCAGAGTCAGTGCAGACTAAGGCACAGCCTCCAAAAGACTGCCTCATTTCAGTCACCAGCCAAAAGTTCAGGGGTCTTCAGACCACCTACACTTCTGGCTGCAAATTTGGGGGTTTCCACAGCCCCCTCAAATTCAATAATTCACTAGAATGACTCACAGAACTCGGTAAAGTGCTATGCTTAGGATAAAAGTTTTACCATAAAAGGTACAAATCAGAGCCAGTCAAGTGAAAACAATACCCAGGGCAAGGTCTGGGAGGGTCCAGAATGTGGAGTTTCCATGCCTTCCCCCCATGGACTCAGGTTGGTTCACCCTCCCATCACATTGATATGTTCACCAATCAAAAAGATCATTTGCACTTTGGCATCCAGCATTTTCACTGGGGTTTCATGATGTAGGTATCACTGATTGAATCATTGGCCAAGTGGTTAATCTCCATCTTCCAATCCCTCCCGGAGGTTGGACAAATATCACGTGGCTCAAAGCACCAACTCTCTAATCACACAGTTGGCCTTTCCAGCATGACCAGCCCCCATCCTGAAATTATGTAGCGACTCACTGTGAGTCACCTCACTAACATAAACTCAGGCATGGTCCCAAGGGCTCACTATGAATAACAGAAAGTCTTATCACCTGGGAAAGTTAGAGGGGTTGTTTAGAAGTTCCATCCCAGGAATACAGGACAAAGGCCAGACAAATGCTTCATTATACAAAAGGAGGGAAGGCTTCAGCATCTTAGATACTAACAACCTAGACCCAAGGCTTGTCCCCCTGTTGTCAGCTTCAGCAGATTAAACTCTCCCTTGCTGACTCTTCAGTCTCTTCATCATCTGGTACCATTATGCCTGGCCAATCTCATTTCCACTGTTCCCCATCATAAAATCTGCATCCTACCCCTCCTGGTCTATCTCAATCTCCCCACACAAGTTACAAAATACTGAGATAACCTCAGGGGTGCACATGAATAAGGCCTGAGCATGGACAAATAAGACCAGTAGGACGGAACCAACACTAGTATTTAAAAGTGAGCAAAGAAAGAGAAGCCCATGAAGGAGTCTGAAGAGGTGGGGAAATCCAGCTGCTGCACGTGGTGATGGAAGCCCAGGAAAAGAGTTTTTCAGTATGCAGGAAAGGACCAACAGTGTCAGCCGCTGCAGAGAGGTCGAGGAAGATAATGACTTAAAAGTTGCCATTGGATTCAGCAATAAAGTAGTCATCTACAACCTTGCTGAGAGCAGTTTCAGCAGAACAATAAGGGCAGAAGCCAGCTTGCAGTGGGTAGAATACAGAATGGGAAGTAAAGAAGCTGAGCGACAGATACAGATGCCTTTTTAAAGAGAAAGCGGTGGCTGAAAAGTGCCATGGGGCCAGCAAGGAATTGAATATACAAGATGGAAGGCTTAAATATGTTTAGGTCCTGATAGAGAGAGGGGAAAAGAAAGAGGGACAGAGTGAAGGGACAGGAAAGAGAAGGGGAAAAGTGATCAAGCCAAGCTGCTAAGGAGGCAGGAGAGAAAAACTCCAGAGGACAAGAAAGGGGATAAGCTCAGACAGAGAGAGGCTCCTCTTCCATAAAATCAGAAGTGAAGAAAAGAGGCATGGTGGCAGATGTAGGTAAGGTGTAGGTTTGATGGCACTGAGTTAAGGGGTGGGATGTTTCCATCTCTGGGTTCTACGCTTTCTGTGAAGTAGGAAGCAATGTCAAATGCTTAACTTGTGAAGGCCAAATATTTGAGGAGGGGAGGAGAGTGAAGAAGGCATTGAAAATCTAGTCTAGAGAACTAGAGAGGTGACTAAGGAAGCCTAGAATGATTACAGGAGAGTGGCAGGGAGCAGTGGGGTCTGGGAAATGGGAGATGGTAGTACAATGAGTCTACAGATCGTGTAGTTTTCTTTACGACATGCAGCAGCACTGGCAGAGAAGGCTAATAGTTTGTTAGATCCAAGGTTGAGGTTTTGCCATCCAAGTATGAAAGAAAGCCAATAGGGCAACAATATTAGCAAGACAGAGGTTGAAGTAAAGTGAAGCTGAGAGGGTATGATGTGAGAGGGTATGACTGAAAAGAGAGAGAGAGAGAGAGATCAGTGGTCTGGGAGTCCCTAGTTTTAAAATAGAAATAATGTCAATGATTGAGTACAAGAAGTAGAAAGATAGAAGGTTGTGGGAGGTGACCTAGGGGATGACGAGCTCCAGGTGAGGTGGACATGTTGAGAAGGGAAGATGCAGGAATGGGGGGGTCGAGTGCTGCTGGGCATCCTCATGAGCCCAGAGGAACCCCAGGATGAAAGCAGGGTTCAGATGGAAGAAAAGACTGTGTAACACATGCTGGTGTCATTAGTGAATGGGAAGAATGACTAAGAGAGTGGTAGATGAAGAAGAGGAAATGCAGAGTAGAAATCACTAATCAGAGGCCTGTGGGCCAACTCAGACCCAATAGCCAGGTTTCATTTGGCTGTCATGGTGCTTTTTGCTTATTTTATTTTTTGTGTGTGTGTGATGGTTTACTATCTACCATTTAAAAAAAATCGGGAAAGTTCATATAAAAATCTAGATTCCTTGAAAGCCTTCTCTTAGAAACTATAAAGATCTGGGAAAAGGCCAGGCACAGTGGCTCATGCCTGTAATCCCAGCACTTTGGGAGGCCAAGGCAGGAGGATCACCTAAGGTTGGGAGTTCAAGACCAGCCTGACCAACATGGAGAAACTCTGTCTCTACTAAAAATGCAAAAAATTAGCCAGGCATGGTGGCACGTGCCTGTAATCCCAGCTACTCAGGAGGCTGAGGCAGGAGAATCTCTTGAACCTGGGAGGCAGAGGTTGCAGTGAGCCGAGATCACGCCATTGCATTCCAGCCTGGGCGACAGAGTGAGAATCCGTCTCAAAAAAAAAAAAAAAAAGATCTGGGAACACAGGGCTTATCTCCTTCTATTGTGAACTGTGGAGCAACTGTGCCCTTTTTGAGCATCATGGTGTCTCCAGCTCACCACTGACCCCCTAGGGCTTGTGTCACTCATTTAAGAGGCAGACCTGCCCTTGTCACAGTTCACTGGAGACACTTTGGAGATCACTGGCAATGCCAGCGAGCTTGAGCCTAAAAGGGGCCAAGACTTTCACATGAATCATTTGGGGAGTGAAGATGGGGAGCAGGGACGGTGCCAACACCAGCGGCTGATGCTGAGATGTGGCGGAATTAGCAGTCTCCCCTTGAGAAGGCTACAGAGAACACAGAACACTCGAGGGAGAGGCAGGTTCAGATGAAAAGGCACAGGGAGTGAAGTGGTCAAGGAAGAGTCTGAGGCTATGAATGAGTTTATTCACCATGGACATTCCAGAGGACAGACATAAAAGTGTTTGTAGTAGCTGGGCCAGGCAAGGGGAAGCACAGGCTGATGGCACAGGATCAGAAATCACCTGGGAAAACATATTTCAGATGTAAGCATCTAATGAGAAGTCTCAAAAATGTCAAGCTAATTACTCTTGGGAGCAACCTGGTGGTTGGGTTGGAGTCACTGACCTGGACCCTGGGCACCCAAATTGCCTTGGCACAGAGGCTTTTCCAGGACAGCTCAGGCATACCTAAGAATCACCCTAATACCAGGGCACTGGGAAGTGAGTCAGGCTAAATTTCGAATCCTCTTCCTCTGCTCTGTCCGTGAGTCACAGAAGATCAATAGGAGGAATCTCATTCAGATTTGACACTGGTTATCCCGAGCAAGAGCCCTTTTTATAGCATTCTTACAACAATGAATTTAGTCACCTTGGGGGCTACACAATTCCCTGACAACCGAGAGAGAGGAGCAGAAAGGGAAGATGCCAAAAACATGCTATGCCTATTTCAAAATTTCCCCCTAATTTGGCTCAAGATACAGGAGAAAGGAGTAGAAACTCTCTACCTTCTCCTCCCTCACCACATAGATTCCATCTCCATCACTCTAAAACTCTTAGCAATACATTTCCAACAAACTAGTAAGTATTAAATGGACTGTTGTGTGTAGGCTGAGAAAGCAGATCACCATACTAAAGGGCTATTTTGAAGTAAATTGTGTTCCAGATTCTAAAAACCCAACTTGTAAACTCCAGCACACAGCTCATCAGTAGGGTGAAGGCTGCCTATATACTAAAACCAAATTTCTGAAAGCATATAAAAGTTTCAGCTTGTTTTGTTTAGGAACACTATCAGTCAAGGCACCCTGACCTCCACCTTCTGACAGTAATGACCCATCCATCAAAGACTCTCTTTGTTCATCTTACAAACAGCTTCCTGCTCACCCCTCCGTGGAATCAGCCCAGGCTCCTCCTGCAGTCCTTTGGGAGATGTCAAGACCCTGTGGACATGGTGCACCTGTGGTTTTCACTGCAGACCTAAGCCCCTAAGTAGGGGATTATTGGGGTAAAGGGTGTGAACTCAAGAATCAACAGGGCGATAATGCTGATCAGTGGGTCCCCTCATTCTACAACATAGTGAAACATCCCATAGGCTCTCTATACCCTTCCCCTCTCAATAGCTTGCTATACAATCTTAAACAAACTCAAAGAGGTCTGTGATCTGGATACAACTTCCCTTTCAGATTTCCAATTGTAGATTTTCTTTCTCTTTTGCCTTTTTGCTGTTCTCTTGTCAAAAAGGAGCAATAAAAGGAATTGGAAAATTCATACTTTCTTACCTTGTCTCACTTCAGTATAAACAAGAAAATGTCTTATTAAAAAAAAAGAGGGTGGAGTGGTAGTGGGAGAGGGGAGAAAGGTGATATTTAATTTTATTGGGGAGAACGAATCATTGCTGGAGAATGCCTGTGGCTAAATGAGACCATCAAACCAAGAGCAGAGCGGCAAACCGCATGCACAAATATGAAGTAATATCTTTCCACTCTGAGGGAAGCTGACACTCAATTTCAGAAGCTTCAGGCAAGCAGCCACAGCTACCTTCTTGGAACCATTTACAACTGCTTCTACTCTCTGCAGTGAAAGCTTAAAAATGCAAATTAAATGGGGCCATTTAAAGAAAAATATCCCTTCTAACTGTGCTCTGGGAAAGAAGAAAAAAAACCTACAGCTCAGAGGGCAATCTTAAAGTAAATGAAACTCGGTGGTGCTAGCTGATGCCTCAATCTGATGGATAATGTGTGCTCTGCTCCCCCATCCTGAGTTTAGAAGTATTTAAAGAAAAGGGTGGAATCACCCTGTTTAGGAGATTAATTTCTTTTCTGAAAAAAATGTCTTTTTCCTGTCACTTCTGGTTTGATGAAGGGTAAAACCAGAGCTTATTCTAAATGTTTGCTGCTGAAAATTACCAAAGGCATGTGTGTGGAAGGGAATGATGACGGGAACAAAATTCTGAAGAGATCAAGTCCTGCCCCGTCTCCTTAGGCAAATCCATGCTTATGTTATCCTGGAAGCCATTGTAAAAGTATTTCTTCAGGGACAGAGATTCTAATAATATGTCAAATATTTTCTGAACACTAAACACCAAGGACTGAGCTTAGCACTTTACATGAATTATCTCACCTTCAAAATTCCTTCTCCGCAGCAAACACACTCATAGTAGGTCCCATTACTCTACCCGTTTTACAAGTGAGACAAGTAAAGTTAGGCAGATCAAACAACTTGCTTACGGTGAAATAGCTGAAAAGTGGCCTGGCTGGAATTCCAGTTCAGATTGTCAGCTCCAGAGCCCAGAGCTCTGTGTGGTCCATAACATCCTCTCAAGGGATGTTCATTTTAATTCCACTCACTAAGCCTCACCAAATTAACATAATTCAGGAAATGATGTCTCACTTTCATTTTTTTGTTTGTTTGTTTGAAATATTCGCAAAACCACTGCACTGATGACACGATGTATTCAGTGTTTGGTGAGCAGGCACTACAAAACTAAGGCTGAGGGAAAAAGTGGGGTTGGGGGCAGTTCACCAAAGGACACATGGCACTTCATGCCCTTCATGTGCTTAGGATATAATTGGAAGCCTGTCTCTGACAAGCCACTTAACTCAATAGAAGCACCTACATTGATTTGGAACCTAAATTTTTCTTGGTGCAGCTCAAGTCCATTTTCCCACTTTATGATGAGGTATTTGAGCCAGGCTACCAACCTCATCACTTTCTCTAATTCTTAGGTGAAGAGTGCTGTCCGAATCTGACAACAGGCAGAGCAATAAGAACTCTCCTACACTGCTGGAGACAATGAAAATTGATAGAATCATTAGGAAAATAGTTTGGCATTATCTCAGAAATTCAGAGATGTGTATATCACACAATCCAGAATTCCCAACCTTATGCATGAGCACCAGAAGTCACGCATATGAATGTTCCTAGCAGCAGCATCTATTACAAACTTTTGACAAATGATCTATTGAAAATAAATTAATTATAGCTGCATGCATGTATCAACATGGATGAATCTTATAAGCATAATGAGCTACAGAAGAAAGTCACAAATGAAAACATACCATATGATATATATGACATTGAAAACAGACAAAACTATACTATGCTGTTTAGGGATGCATAATAGGTAGTAAAGCTATTTTGTTAAAAAAAAAAAAAAAAAAAAAAAAAAACCAGATCATCACAAAAGTCTTAATTAAGAGTGATCATCTCAAAGAGGAGGGAATGGAAGTGATGGGTTAAGGGCATCCGACAGGGTTGGGGACTTCTAAGATATTGGCAAATTCTCAGTATTAAACCTGCATGGGGACTAGAAGGAGATCCATTTTTAAAATATTTATTAAATTGTACATAGTAAAATGCATATTTGTTATATAACATGGTCTTTTGTATGTATGATATATTATATATGAATATACTCTTGCATATGTTAATACATATCAAGAAAGTATGCAGCCTTACTCAATCTGAGGCACAGAGTAAGCCTCTGTTTTCACGTGGAATTACAGATGTTCTGAAATCATTGGGATTGCTTTTTACCCTGAAGTGTTCCCTAGAGCATGTCACCCTGAGGCTGTCCAGTCTCGATTTTGATACTTACAGTTACAGGAAACTCAATACCTCACACATAAGCCCATTCCTTCTTCTTTGTTTAGGTTTATTCCATAGGCAATGGAGCCCCTAATTTGTTTTTCAACTGTGGTAAAATATATATAAAATTTACCATTTTAGCCATTTTTAAGTGTACAGTTCAGTGGCAGTAAGTTCATTCACATTACTGTGCTACCATCCATCTCTAGAGCTTTTCATCTTCCCAACCTGAAACTCTATACCCATTAAATAACAGCTTCCCATTGTCCTCTCCCCAAGTCCCTGGCAACCACCATTCTCCTTTCTGTCTCTATGAATTTGACTACTCTAGCACTCATGTAAGTGGAATCATTATGATATTTGTCCTTTTGTGACTGGCTTATTTTACTTAGCATAATATTTTCAAGGTTCATCTGCATTGTAGTATGTGTCAAAATTTCCTTCCTTTTGAAGGCCTAATGATATTTCATTGCATGTATGTAACACATTTTGCTCATCCACTCGTTTGTGGATGGATTGTTGGGTTGCTATTACCTTTTGGCTATTGTGAATAATGCTGCTATAAACATGCATGTAAGCCCATTTCTTCTTGACTGCTAGTTAGTTTTTCCTTATACTCAATTAAAATTTGCCTCCTTGTAGCTTCTGCCAGTTGGTTGGTCTTCATTCTACTACCTTAACTTCTTGCAAGGCAAACCCTCTCCATTTTCCTTACAGGAAACCTCAAATATTGGAAGACAACCTTGACATTTTAGTCATCTCTTCTTTAGCCCATATATGACAAGTTCTTTTAGTCTTTCAATCATTCCTCATGTAACATATTTTCCAAGCCCTTCACCAACCTAACATGATTCTCTGGACACATCTTAGATCATATTTGCTTTTAGGAAAACCACATGTCACTATCGTTTCATCTTTTAGTTATGGTCCAATAAAGAGTCCTTTACGTAAAAAGCCCTTGCCTTTTCAATATTAGCATCTGCAAAACTAGCTTTCCCTATTCTGTCATTGCGCAGCTGATTTTTTTGAGCATTAGTGCAGTAGATTAACATTTATATGTGTTAAGTCTCATCTTCTTGAATCTGATCCAGACTTCTAGTGTATAGAGATTACTTTTAATGTTTTCCCCATCACTCTATGACATACAAAAAATTTGTTACTGTGTTCCTTCAAATTATTGATTTATATATTAAAGATCACATAGTTATAGCAAAAGTAAACCTTACCAGCCTCACCTTCCAGATTATCAACGCTCTTTAAATACCTAAATTCAACCAACTGGAAATTCACTTAACTTCAATAGTGCCTAATTCAGCTATTGTAGTCTTATCCACTAGGATATCATAGAACACCATGTCAAACATGTTACGGAAATAAAGATATTCTAGGTTTATGGACAGATTTGCCAGTGTAGTCAGTTCATAATGGGTCAGTTTATGGTAGCAGTATCCATACTGGTTGCTAGAGGTCACCTCATTCTTTTCTAAGCATGCTTAAAGCATGAGTTTAATGTACTGTTGAAGAATTCTATCAGATCCAAGCCAAGTTTTGTTAGAGGTGGCTTCCAAAACTCCTTTTTCCCTCTTTTTGAAAATTAGAAGAATATTTTTCTATTTCTAGTATTCTGGGAAATTTTTCATTCTTTGTGATGTGGAAAACAAGAGTTTTGAGATTTCATCTACAAATGTCTTTATTATATGAGATCCAGCCACCTGGACATGAAGACTGTGATCTGATTCAAAATGACTACATATTAATATCTCCCCACCCACCCTTAACTTATAGATTCTAACCTCTCTAATTTGACTTCCCTATTCTTCTTCTCCTTTTTTTTTTTTTTTTTTTTTGAGATGGAGTCTCACTCTGTTGCCCAGGCTGGAGTGCAGTGGCCCAATCTCGGCTCACTGCAACCTCCGTCTCCTGGGCTCAAGCAATTCTCCTGCTTCAGCCTCCCAAATAGCTGGGATTACAGGCATATGCCACAACGCCTGGCTAATTTTTGTATTTTTAGTAGAGACAGGGTTTCATCATGTTGGCCAGGCTGGTCTTGAACTCCTGACCTCAGATGATCTGCCCACCTCACCTCCCAAAGTGCTGGGATTACAGGAGTAAGCCACCGTGCCTGGCTTCCCTATTCTTGAAAGAGATTGTACTTCAACTCCCACTGGGCTTTCATCTTCTCTCATTTATTTGTTAACTTGACAATTTCCTCAAAGAGTTGGCCCATCCATTCTTGATCATTTTCATTGTTTTTCTTGTACATTTAAGCCATTTTTTGGTTGAGAGAAGATTTGTGATCCACAGTAGAAAAGAAGATGACAGATACCCAGGCACCAAAACTGACACCAGGTTTTGGTTGCTTCTTCCACTATATAACGGAGAAGGTCTCTTTACTCTAGTTGTGCAACTACTGTTAACATTGGCATAAGGGAAACAAAGAAACTGAATCACATCAAAGATATGTCAGAGGTATGTGAACCAGAGCAACTCCATCTTGAATAAGAGCTGGAAAAAATAAGGCTGAGACCTACTGGGCTGCATTCCTAGATGGTTAAGGCATTCTGAGTCATAGGATGAGACAGGAGGTTCACACAAGATACAGGTCATAAAGACCTTGCTGATAAAACAGGTTGCAGTAAAGAAGCCAGCTAAAATCCACCAAAACTAAGATGGCCATGAGGGTGACCTCTGTTGTCCTCACTGCTACACTCCCACCAGCGCCATGACAATTTACAAATGCCATGGCAACATCAGGAAGTTACCCTATATGGTCTAAAAGACGGAGGCATGAATAATCCACCCCTTGTTTAGCATATAATCAAGAAATAACCATAAAAATGGGCAACCAGCAGCCCTTGGGACTGCTCTGTCTATGGAGTAGCCATTCTTTTATTCCTTTACTGTCCTAATAAACTTGCTTTCACTTTACTCTATGGACTGGCTCTGAATTCTTTCTTGCACAAGATCCAAGAACCCCCTTTTGTGGTCTGCGTCTTGACCTCTTTCCTGTAACAGATAGACATGGACATCAGCCCCACTCATTGCCACTTTATTGACCCAGGGAATATCAGCGCTCAGTATCCTCATATCTCAAATGAAGAACTGAATTCAATCTTCCTAACTGAGGCAATACTGGCACTTTGGACAGGTAAGTTCTCTGCTGTGTGGAATTATATCACATTCCGTAGATTGCTTAGCATCCATGATTTTGGGACATTAAATGCAATTGTGCCCCTTGGTCACTGTCACTGTGAAAATCTCAAACAACCATATACATATCCAAATGTCCCTGGCTGAGACCCACTGGTATGATCTCTAATGTCTCTTTCAGCTCTGAATTTCTGGATCTATCCTTGTTTGCAGACTGATGCTTTGAAGTTTTCAATCATTAATAACTTTATGTTAAGTTTTAGTCAATAACATATTACATTATTGGAAGTCATTTTCTGGATGAAATACAGGTGGTCTGTTCAATTACAGTAGACATGCAACATTTTAATCCAATATTTCAAAATTAGCAGGAGTAACTAATTACCAATCTAGACATTAAGAAAAACTGGTACACAATTAATCATTTAAGTCAATCGAATGAAGAGCCTAGATGAATTTTAAAATGTTGACAAATTCTTATTACAGCATCACAATAAAGAAAAGCAAGCTGCTAAATCCATGTATTTTTCCTTTGTTTTAAAAAAATGAAAGCCTAACCAGTTTCTTATTCTCTACTGTAACTTGAAATTCTTCTGCAGATCAAAAGAATTTCCCCAAATCCAAGAGAATTATCTTTCTGCTCAGAACTGTGTATTTGCCTTCTCTCAGAGCAAATAATTTAGTCCATCAACACTGTGCCTTCCAAGGAGGCTTATTTTTTATCCTTCCTCTTTGCAATATCTCCCTGTCCCCACTCTAGTAGCACACACACCAGCCCCTTCCATCACCCCCACAACCGCCACTGGCACCACCAACACTACCACCACCCAAGGAGAGCCAGAATGACGACCAGCTTGCTTCCCCTCAGCAGAAATGGGCATGACTACTCAAATGCAATACAGGGGTCTTTACAGACAACATGCTCAGAAAATGTTTTCTTAGCAGAGCGGAAGGCCACCCCCTACCTCCCACCAAAAATATCTGGCCCCTTTCAAGGCTTTCTGAGCAAGTCCAGACAGACACAAAAGGGTTGCGAAACTGAAGATGCCTCTTTATTTTTTTTCTTGGTAGGAGAGTGAGAAACGGGGAAGGAATAATTTTACAACAATGAGTTCTGTCAGGCTTCTTTTCCCTTTCCAACAGTTCTAGGATCTAGCATCAGCAAAACATGTTATGTCATGCTCTGGTAAGGAGACAAAAAGGGAAAGAATTCAAACTGCAATAGGTGGGGCTTTAAGATGCGTGGCCTCTCTTATTGCTATTTATTTCCTTTCTCACTGGTCTTTGGAAAAAAAGAAAAAAAAACGGCAAAGGATTTGGGGGCTACACCAAAAGAAAGTGAAGGAGAAGAGTATGTGAGAAACTGAAATCTATGTAACTATTTGAAGCAATTGGAAGTTCAGCCCAAACTTCAAATTCATTTTTGTTTTTCTGCTAATTATCTGGCATAGAGAGCCAGCCCTGGGGCAGCTGCTTCCCAGCAAATGGATCCAGTTCTCCAGTCTGGATTGGGACCAGGCTTTGGACATAGGCTGTGTAATTTTCATAGCTTCTTTTGCCATTTACAGAAGAAATGGGACTAGCTACTCTTTCTTCAGGACAGAGCCAACAGATACAGGTTCCTACTGTAGCTGCTGGGATCCAGGTTAGATAATGAAGTTACTGGCAGTGCATCCTGCAACAAAAGGATGTTGTGAAACATCTCCTCCAGAAGTCTGAATATCTGAAGAGTTTCTCATCTCTCTCCTCTGTCTTTTCTGACCCTTTCAGGAGGCAACAGAGTTGCTAATAGCTTCATTCTTCTTTCCTTCCTTTCTTCATTTCTTAATTTAGCAAACATTTATTCAGCATCTATTGTGTCACTTTTTATACTTGAAACTTGGAGGAAGAGAAGGGAAACCAGTAAAAGTCTTTGATTCTAATCCAGGTGATTGCTATCCATGGTTTACACCAAGGTAGCAGTAATGGGAATGGGCAGAAATGGTTAGATTCAAGGCATGTTAAGGTGGTAGAACTGACAGATTTGGGTGACAAATAGCAATATGGAGGGTAAGGAGGAAGAGAAAAACCAGGGTTGACTCCTAAATTTCTGGTTTGATCCACTGAGTAAAAGATGATGTCATTTGCAGAGAAAATGAACACAGGAGGGTATGAGACAGCAAGTTTGGGAGAAAATATAATGAATTCCTTTTTAGGCAGGTTGAGGTTGAACTCCACTTGAAATATCCAAGTGGAGATGTGGACGAGGAAGCTGGAGAAATGGATCTTGTGCTTAGGACAAGGATCTGAGCTAAAGATACGAATTTGGGAAGAACTGAATTCAGGCAGTTTGTTAATGGGAAAGGAAGGAAGGGTTGGCGAAGTTATGTGTATCTTTCCTGCCCCTAAAGGGAGAACAAGATGCAAATGAAAATCCCACAGTGCTTGGACTTGATCACTAGTATGGATTCCTAAGAAAGATGCTGAATTAGTGGGAAAATCTCATTAATTTACCAAAGGCAGCTTTGCTTGGCCCAGAGAGCCAGTATCTTCCAGTAGCAGGCAGACGGAGCCCTGTGCAGATCCGGTTGCACAGAGCCACCCTTTCCACCCTGCCAGGCCTGGCCAATGATGGCATGACCTTTCAAAGAGGGACCTTTGCCCAGCCCATGGTAAAGAAGGCCTAAAAGAAAAGCTCCCTAGACTCACCTGAATAGCATCACCAAACCTTTCCCAGGATGATTTCACAGGGTGAAATTTACAGCAGATTCAATGCTTCTAAAAATTGTTTTTCAAGGGAAGTTGACCTGTTCTACTCCAACAGCATTCATATCTTCCTAACACTTCTTTTTTTTTTTTTTTTTTTTTTGAGACGGAGTTCCGCTCTTGTTGCCCAGGCTGGAGTGCAATGGCGTGATCTCAGCTCACTGCAACCTCTGCTTCCCAGGTTCAAGCAATTCTCCAGCCTCAGCCTCCCAAGTAGCCAGGATTACAGGCAGCAGCTACCATGCGTGGCTATTTTTGTGTTTTTAGTAGAGACGGGGTTTCACCATGTTGGCCAGGCTGGTCTCAAACTCCTCACCTGAAGTGATCCCCCCGCCTCAGCCTCCCAAAGTGCTGGGATTACAGGCATGAGCCACTGCGCCCTGCCTTCCTAACGCTTTTTAGATCTGTCTCAGTCCACATGGAGAGTCCATGTGGCAGCATCACCATAAGCAAAGTGCTTCTCCCTGAGTCCAGCACTGAGTTCCTCAAGGGAACATTTTTTTCTAAGGGAATAGATCCTCTGCAGGTACTTTCCTTAAAAAGGTTATTGACAAGGGAGGTAGAATAAAATAGCAGGGGCTGGGCTGAGCAAAGAGAAGGAAAAAGGGTGGGGTGTTACAGTGTGCAACCAAACAGGGTGGGGCTGAGGCCGCCTGTCAAGTATATGAACCTACTTCAATCCCAGACATTTAGATGGCAAATCAAGCCCACTCTTTGGGGCTAAAATTTATTTGTTCTTGGCTGAGGAATATTTCAGGTTTTCAAAAAGGACAGAAGAAATGAGAAATCAGTACCCTAAAGGTCTTATTTTTCAATGACACTCAAATTCTTCTATCAATAGAAAAGCATCAGAAATGTACACATTTTCCCGAAACATCTCCATCCACAGCACAAACATGCTTTTAGATTACCAGAAAGAGTTTTCCCAGAAATGGCCACTTAGAACATTAACTAATGAAAGAGAAAAATAACAAGCTCATCTTCACAGTTGACTCAAGACCCACTTCATTCCAACTTCTGGCCAAATAGAAAAGTCAAACTAGGAAGGGGCTGCTAGCATTTTCTAAGTACAGAGACAAAACAGCAGCAAAACTGTCCTTCTTTTCTTTTCCCCTTTCCTTCCAATTTCCCACAATAATCAAGTTCTGATGAGGGATCTTTAAGAACCACCAACTGGGCCACCAACCTTGAAGGAATCCAGACCCCAGGGACAAGCTTAGGCTAACACAAGAAACCAGCTGTTAGCCTCACAGGGGCATTTAAGGTCTTGGGGTTAGCACTGTTAGTAAGCCCAGCTGAAGCTAAACTCTGGATATTTTTACAGATTAGAATTGATATAAAAGTATCCTTGAGTTTTTATCACTTTACAGTTTACAAAGAGCTTCCATATATTTCAGTTCATCCTCACCACCACTCTGTGGGGTTTACCATGCTGTGTTACACACAGAAAAACTGAAGCCCGCAGAGGTGGAGAAACCCAAGGGAGCAATGTTAGAAACCTCCAGAGCTAGGACCAAAATATAGGTCTTTAAGTCCAAGCCAGCTGTCATACCCCAGGTGCTGAAGAGAGAATAGGGATCCTGCGAGATGAGGGAGGAGACATATGTTAGGAAGCACAAATGCCTAGTTGAGTCATGCTAATAAGGCATCTGTAGTGAGCATTTCCCTGCTGGAAACACAAATCCCTCTGTCACATGCTGTGTCACCAGCATTTACTCACATGCATTCCACAGGGTCAGGCGATTTCCCCCTCTTTCTCCCTCTCTGGCTAAGCCCAAGAACAATCCAACCTGTTTACCATGACTGGTTTCCCATCAGGGATACAACTAGTGCACCGAGGCAAGAAAGAGATGTGGTCCACACTTCCTATGCCAACTGACCATGCCCACATTCCACGATGAAAGGCACGATGCTCCCGTGGTCTTCTTGTCACTTAGCTCTCTGGATGACAGAACTGTACAGACCAGTACTTCTCAAACTTGGATGAATTGCCTGGGGATCTTGTGAAAAGGCTGATCCTGATTCAGCAGGTCTTAGGTAGGGTTGATATGATGCATTCCTAACAAGCTCCCAAATGCTTGCTGCTGGCTGAGGACCACACTTTGAGTAGCAAGAAGGTGGAGACTGTCAAAGCTAGAAAAGACCATAGATATCATCTTTCTCAGTGCTTTTCACACTGTGTTTTCCTGGGAAGTTCTGATAAGGTATTTCAGGAGATCATTTGAAAGACAAGGAGGAAACCAAGGGTCCCCCTGCACCTTTACTTTAAGCAGAATGGCTGTTCTCTCTTTCTAGAAAATGGAATTCCTTACAAAATTTCATTTGATAAATGGGTTCCTTTATTTTTATAAGTTTGAAAGCTACCACTTTAATATAACAGCCTCACTTTACAGAAGAGGAGCTTAAGAATAAGAGAAGGCAGGTGAGTCACATGAGGCGACACAGCAAATTGGTGGCCAAGCCAAGTCAAAATCCAGGGCCCTTTTCCCCACTCTACTCTTGCTCTCTGTGGCGGAAAATTTCAAATGTCATGATTCCGTGGTTTCTCCTCTTTCCCTTAAGCTTACCAAAGTAAACCCACCAGAATCCAGCAACACCTCAGTCCTTAGCAGGTAGATGTCCTGCCTCTCCCTACCGAGGGCTGGCTCTTCACAACTGCCCTGCCATCCCCACCTGACAAGTCAGGGCAGCCAGTGGAGGAGGGAATAAGCTTACTGAAGCAAGGCAAAAGTAAGACACGTTCCCAGAGGCAGGACTGGGGCCAGCTGTGGAATTATTCCACAGAGGGCAGGTGTGTGCTTGCAAGACCTCAGAATTCCTTGTCTCCAAGGAGGGGCCCAATTGACTCATCAGGGTACTTCCAGACAGTTTACTTCAAGCTGATTTGCAGCCGGCATGCTGGGGCAGCTGCAGGGCCCCAGCTGTACAGGAGGGTTTGTCACCAGCAGGAGCAAAGCAGGAGCTGGGGGAAGTGTGTGGAGGCAGGGGAAAATCCCAGTGAAGGGGATATCTAGTACAAAGCCTGTGACCATGAAAGATCAGGCACTCTGATTGTGAGGCCAGCAAGATTGGGCCAAGAGCAATTTAAGGAAAACAGAAGACATGGTCCCATGACCCAAGAACTCTACAATCTGGATAGACTGTGAAAAGGTTACTAATATATGTGAAACAATTAGTGGACACTGCAAAACAGCATATAATTAAAAGCTAAACTGAGGGCTTCAAATGTAACAGGCACAGGTCATAGCAAAAAAAGACCACCTTTGACTGAGACATCTGGGGAAGAAAACATGAAGAAGGCCACACAGCAGCATAGAGGATGGGTAGAGCAAGACAGAAGGAAAGAAATAAGCCAGGGATGGCTGTCCACATGGTCAGAGGAACCAGTGTGCTGTCATTAGCATCTAGAGGGTGCAACGTGAATTCAATCTTCAAGAGTCAAGTGAGAGCATGACTGGTTGGGGATCAGACTCCTCCTGGCAGAACCATGACTGATCCAATCCAGCCCAGCCCAATTCCAAACGGTCTCTGCATTTCCACAGGGCCTTTCTAATTTCCTGAGCTATCAGGCAACTCCAAGAATCCTGCTAGGATATTAGCAACAGGAGCAGCACTGAGCTCCACTTCATGGTGGTCATGAGCCAAGGTCAAGATTACATGTCAAAAAATTAATATCCATTCATTTTCTGGCTCTGGCTAAAGCTTCTTCATCCAAAAACTTGAATATACCCAGAGAATAAAATAAGATCAGCCCCAGGAAAGACACCAACCTCAGAGATTCAGAGAGGATAAATGCTTTGTTGGAAACCACTCAGTCAATTAAGAAGGAGAAATCCATCACCACATCTTTTCTTCACATTCCTATCTCTAGTTTGACCCCAACTAAAGAGCAAAAATGAGACTTGTTGAGCTTTCATCTCTGACTCACAATCTTCCCACACCTATATCTCTGAGGTAGGTAAGTCTGAGTGAAACCCACCACCCAAGGATGCTCTGCTCAGCCTAAAACCTAAGAATGGAATTGCCAAACTCTCTACTTCCTACCTCACCACCCCATCACTCACCTCCCTGGAACCATCATTTGACCCTACACTGTTCTAAGTCAAATCAACTCAGCAGCCTGGCATTCTTCAAGGTCATTAAAATTCCCAAGAGTTGTGGACAACATGTTATGGGGCCTGTTCCTTGACCCCGGCTTTTATCTGACCCACCTCAAGATTATATATTTTCCTCTGTCCTTCAGCAACCTGACTTGGGTGCTTCCCAAAGTCTATCTACAACCACTTGAGGAGCTAAAGTTCTACATTCAGAATCAACTGAGACTGTTAGAGCTGACAGGAGCCTTAGAGTCTGTCTTCTCCAGCCCCGCCACTTGACAAACAAGGAAACCAAGATCCACAGATGTGAAGTGACTTGTCCAGGGTCACACAGATCCTTGGTAGTAGACATGGACTAGAATCCAGGTCTCCTAATTCCCAGGCCACAGGAAGTTTGAATTACCTTATGAGAAGATGGAATTATTGTCCAATACCCTGGCTGGCCTCCACGTCATCACATCCCTTGAAACATCTGCAAGTGAAGATGTGCAACTGATGACCGCATTGCCTATAAAGGATCTTGGTGGTGGGAAGGAAATTAGCCTTGATCAGCTGTTTCATTTTATTTCATTTTATTTTAATGCATCAGCCAGAGATGATGATGGCCCTGACCTAGATGGCACACTTATATTGCATCGTCACCTCAAAAAGGAAGGCAAGGCATATTGAAGGGAAGCCTGTCCAAACTGCCTCATTAAAGAGTGAAATGGCAAGGCAGAGCTTTTTAACATCTTGGATATATCTTGCAACAATTGTGTGATTAATTCAAGTCACTCCCTGATGCTTCTTTTCAGACATTCAAACCACTCATTGTCTGCAGCCTTTTTGTCAAGCCATAAGCAACAGAAATCCCACGCTCACTCCATCTTCAACTCTGCTGGGAACAGTCTGTGTGGATCTGGCAGGCTGTTGTGAGTGAGATGAGCACTGGGATGAAAGCCCAGGACACCTGGGTTTATTTGTTATTCACTGAGTGACCTTGAGCAAGTCAATTCACATCTCCACATTTCTCCTATGTGGGAGAGTTAAATTGAAGGTAGAAAAGTAGATAAAACAAACTCCCCAGGTGCCTTTCCATGTAAGGGGTCTACAACACTGACTGATATTAATAACATTTGTCTGCTTCCATTTAAGGCAGAATAAGAGCATGGGAAACTAACTGTTAATGGACATTCAGTATGTGCCACAGACCATGCCAGGGCTCACACCGGCCTATGTCATGGTATCACGTAAGCCCCAGATGTGGAGACAGTGATCCAAAATGTTAAGTTGCTCATCCAAAATCACACAGCTGATGGACAATGGAGCTAGGATTTAAATATGTTTCTTCCACACAAAAGGACTAAGTTTTTGTGCTAAATCACCCTGCCTTCAATAAAAAATGAGTTCATATGGCTGAGAGGTGGAGCGGGGGCAGGGTGGGGATTGAGAGAGAGAGAGAGAGAGAGACAAAGATACAAATTCAAATGCCAGGAGCGTCAAGAAGTTTCAGTAAATGAGTGATGAGCACTGGAAAGTAAATTGTGAATTAGTTGCCCCTTCTAAAGTATCACAGAGATTCAAATCCAGCAAGTGTAGTAATGAAGGAATTCAGGCCCTGGATGGTCAGATTTTTTTCCTTTTTTGTTTTTGAAGGGAGGCTGAAATCCAGATTTTTATGTGAAATCTCCTAGTTCATATCTGTGGCACCTAAGTCACAAAAACTCTAAACATCATGCAGGCCAAATAGTATAAGCCCATGCCCAGATTCAAGCACACAGTTTGCAAACTCTGGACACTTAGAATAATCTCCCAACCACAGGAATGAGAGAGACCAAGACATTTCACTTTGGGACTCTGTACCACCTTCTCTCTGGATTTCCTTTTTAGAGAAAATGAACTTTCTGGAATATTCAGAGCTAGGGCACTGTGATTAAACCAACCCCACTAAATTGCTAGAGGTCACACCAGCAATTCTCTTCTCTCTTGTGGAGTGAGGTGGGGTGGGGCATACATACACTCCACTAAAGCCAGCAGAAGTTCTCTTTTTTTCTAATAAGCAACAAATTATTTGAGGGGACTTGGTTGAAAACTAGTTCTACCCCTATAGTTAAATCTAATTATACCATAATTACAGGGAGTCTGCATACATCAGAGCTTAGTTGGGAAAGAATAGGAACACCACAGTTCTTCAAAACGCTGGCCAGAGGTACCCCTGTAATTTCACCAACTGTTGTCCTGGCGGAACCTTCATGGGAAAGAAGACATATGTGGCTCTCGATTTTCAATCAGAGGACAACCCACTGAAAGCTCCTTCACTGCTGAGTGGCGTTGGCTCACTTACGGATTTAAAGAAGACAGGCGTAGGGAGATGTCTCTTATTTTGTTTAAACCTGGCCAGAAAATGAGTGGGCTCATATTTCCAAGTCCAAACAGGATTAAGCACTAGGTCTGTTGAGAAATAGGAAATTATCATTCCTACATTCTTACTATTTCCTACTTTTAATATTTTTTTCTTGAGTGTGAGTGGGAAGCGGGCGTCTAGATTTTTTAAGCTTTAAATCAGAAATTACAAGAAAAACTATTACAAATATCTCTCATTCATTGTGAAAGAGCCTACTTACTTATCCATTTTTCCATTCTCATGTGGACCTATGGCCCTCAAATTTGAGGGAGATGGTAAATTGTTTCTGTTGGTTATGAATAAGAAGCAGAAGAGCCTACTAAAGCTTAAACGGTTTGATGTGTGCAATGTTATGACTGAAATTTTGGTTAAATAATATTCTTTTGCTGAAAGTCCAAGGGCATGTCTATTCTTCTGCTGAAACCTTTTCAATTGCCTTTGCAAAAACTCAAGGTTTCACTCAGAACAGAACACCTAGCATGGTGCCTACTGAGGTTAAATATTCTCAGGCTTTCACTGAGAACAGGGTTGATTTTGCAGAAGTAATATCATGCTCTAATTCCTCTCTAATCCCCATTTCATTTTTGTTACAAAATACATGACTGAAAAGAAGGGAAGTTTTAGTTAATTCACTAAGCGGTATTAAATCCATGCCGTGGTGCAGCCTGTTTTGCTAGGTTCTGTACGAAAGAGAGAAATGGCTGAGTCTGAAAATGGAATGGGGAGGGGAGGGGTAAAATCCCTAGCCTGGGGAATCCAAAAAACCTCTTTTTTCAAATGGAGACTCGAATACTTACTGGTTATGTCACCTCATACAAGTTATTTAACCTCTGTTTGCTCATTTGAAAAAGTCTGTGCCGTGAGGATTACAGGAGCAAAATATGAGAAAAATGCTGGCCTAATAATAGTAGGAGAAGCGCTGAGATGGTTAGTGGACTCCAGCCCACCTCTGAAGGCAGGCACAGCCTAGCCAGGGAAACAGCGGCACCCATCTTTCTGCCACACAGAGTAGCGCCAGGGCAGGGAGGCCTGCATGAAGCCATGTGAGCAGAGGCCACGAAGGGGGGCCAGGGAGCTTACTATTAGGTAACATTTCAGAAGAATGTTCTGGATGGAGGCAAGAGTATGAGCAAAACATAGATTGACAAAACACTAGACGGCATCTCTGAGGAAGAGAAGGCAGCCCTGTGAGACTGGAGTAGTGATTGTGGGATCAGAATCAGAGACCCGCCGGTGCCTCAGCAACCCCTGCCCCAGGATGCTGTATTATTGAGGAGCAAAGTGGCTGGAAAGCTGGCCGTGGGGAAGCCTGGACATTTCACACAACAGGGGGAACCAATGGAGGGGGAAAGGTGGGTCAGATGTGCTGGTGAATGCCTAACAACTGGCTCTCAGGAACACTCTGGTTTTGTAGCATAGTATAAGCTTTTTCACCATGGCTGATTTCAAGCTACCAACATGTTCAACAACCAGATAGCAAGCTGTTTCCTGGAATTTTAACAACTGACTCTCACAAGCAGGTATTAGTTAGCTGCAGTCAGCATCCGGATTGGGTTGAGGAAAATCGGGGGAATGCCAGCCAGGTCCTCAGCACCCAACACTGAACCCGGAAACCAGGAACACCCAGCAGCTCCTGCATTACAATTCTGCATTTTACCATTTTGGAATCTCAGTTGTGATAAACATTCATGATGACTGTGAAGCTCTTCATACCTTTTGGGGGATGCTCTCATGTGTTATCAGGCGTTGCAATTATGCCCCTTTGACAGAGGAGGAAGCAGAGCATTGGAGTCCATATGATGACTAAATTGCATAATTAGTAATTAATGGAGTCTGGACTCAAACCTAATCCTATTGTCTCTAAGTCTGCTCTCTCCCCCATCACCCCCAACCCCAGAAGAGTTCCACTGCCCAACACCCTTTTCATTCCAGTTCAGTAAAAGCGATGAGAATCTCTTCCCTAGCTCCTCCCATTCTAAGTTTCAAATGACAATAAATAGATTTAGGCCAAAGGTCCTCCTAGTCCTCCAAAAGCAAATCTCAGAGTGAAGGCTGAAACTAGGTCCTCTTCCTTCCCAGCTCTCAAACCCCAAACTCCTCACATGTTTCTCTGCCGGCCCAGGAGGGGATGGCAATCTCATCACCTACAAACAATTTGCCTAAGTCCTGCTGCATGTTCCTACTTATTAAATTGTGGGATTATCCCATTCTGCTGCAGCGACAGGGCTCTGTGACTGCTTTATTGCTGTATTGCTCAGAACTGCTGAACTCAGCACCAAAGCTCACTTCTCCAGGACTCCAGCAGAATGGATGGGCTGGCACCTGTCAGCATGTTCTGAGAGCAGAGACCTGCACTCTGAGCCCCAAAATGATTCTCCAACTGAAGATCTAGGTTTCGAATTGCTTTGTCTAAGGGTTTCAGGTATGAGAAGAGAGGCCCAAACTTGGTTTGTTTCCCCTCCAGCAGCTTACCAAGTGTTTGTTAGGAACCTTTCATATAAAAGTTTTGCAACTATCCAACCCTTCCCTTCTTCCTACCTCATCCACTTTGCCCACATAATCTCCCTTGTGTGACTATTAGGCAAGCCAGGCTGAAATACTCTGGCATTGTAATTAACTTGAAACTAGCTGAGTGCACACATGTGTGCATGTGCAAACACACACACACACACACCAGCTTTCCCTGGTACTGAGCTAAGTAGCCTGGTGGCCTCACAGTCTGCCTGCCTCTATAAGCTCAGTGGTCATTTTTCCCCTTTAAAACTTGCCCCTCTCCTGCCAATCTTCCCTCTTTATTTAGCAAACTCTAACTGGTATCTCATGAAACATACAAAAAAACGCGGTGAAGCAGCCAACAGAGATTGCCAAACGTGATTACCTGCATAGATCCAGCTTGCAAAGATGATGAAGAAGAGTTTGGCTTAGATTTTTTCCTCAGAGGCAGTGTGGGCTCCTTCAAACCCCTTTCCATCCTTCACTCCAGGCCCCCCAGGTGGTAAATCAGTATTTGCCCAGTGACCCAGAGTGGAGCTTGCATTTTTTAAAACTTTTACTTAGGAAGACTTCAACCCTGCTCATTCCAACTCAGCCCTACTATCCCAAAGAAGTCCCCACATCGAATTCTCTCCTTTCTCCAGTTGGCACATTTCCTCTAACATTTTATAGTTCAACTAGGTGTCACCTCCTCCATGAAGCTGTCCTGATCTATAGGGCTCCTCTCTAAAGGGCTCCTCCTTATGGGCTCCTGCAGAGCCTCTCACGGGGCAGGGGGGATGACTATTGCACTTGCCCCTTCCTATTGCAGCACCTGTCACCTAGCTGCCTCCCTCCCCACACCCATTGGAAAATCTGGGAAGTCTTTGTGTTCAGGGGCAGGGACTTAGTTTTCTATTATCTCCAGCACCTGGTAGAATACCTGGCACATAATAAGCACTCAATAAATATTAGGTGAAGATGCAAATTAACAAACACTACCTGTCTCTCTTCTGCAGTTGCTACAGGCTGCAATTTTCCAAATTTTCCTAATCTAATTCCCCAAATCATGACAGCCACGAGTTAAGGACTGAAGGTGCAAACTACCCCCAGTTCAGTGCTTCTGGATCTCCCTCTTGGGTGTTTAATAACATGAACTGTTTCGACTTATCAAATCTTCTTCTATTAAGAATTCTCCCCCAACCAACCCCTCCACTTTCCTAAGATGGTACTCGGATGTTAATTTAGAAAAATTAGAATACAAACAAGCATTCTCAGTGGAGACAGAAGTCCCCTGATCCCAGAAGGCTTGCAGGCAAGTTGGAGAAATTGTTATGGTGCTTTATAGGCGCTGATAAATGCAAGGGAAGGCCAGAGTGGCAGAGCTAAAGACAAAATGACTGCTTTCAAGTGCTACCGTGTCCCCTGGGCTCTCTTTTCTATCTTCAGCAGTGGGAGGAGAAAGGTAGGCCCTGAGGTATTTTCCTCACTTGAAGGACTAGGTTAGGCCTTGGTGAGGGGGAGGGGCGGGGGTGGAAGGGGCCAGGGAGAGGGGAATGTAAAAGGCAGGCTTCAACTTGCGTCACTCTCTCTACACTCTCCAGAGAATAAGCCCATCTCAGAAAATGAAAATGAGGGGCCTCCAGCCCCACCCCAGAAATACAGCAGTGGGCAGTGAGCTGTCAGATCTATCAGATCCCCTAGAGCAAATAAACATCAAGGGATAGCTCCTGAAGATCTGGGATAGGTACTGATCCACATTGGCGTCTAGAGGAACCAGGAGAGTGAAGGGGAGGAGTATTAAACCCAGACCTCAAGTCTCCTCAGCAACAGAGGCTCACATCTCCCATTCAGGCCTGTCTTCATCTTCACCCAGCCAACAAATGGTTTTTGAGCACCTATTACATGCTAGGTACTAGGAATATCAGGCTTTCTTTTCTTTTAAGAAGTTTACAGTGTAGTGAAAGAGAAAACAAAAACTCAGTAACTACAATACGATGTGCTACAGAGGTATGCACAGATCACACGTGTTATGTGCAGGGTCGGGGTGTGGCTTCAGGAAACAGCCAATCTGCAGAGACCTGGCTAATGATGACCACACCAAACCCAACTTCTGGCTGGACCACACTTACACTGAGTGAATCAATGGAAGAAATGCAATGAAGTGAAAGCAGAGGTGCATTCAAGGTGGGAGGAAGGGGCCTGGGTTTGCTTTATGAACTTGGGTTTAGGCCTTTGGCCCCACTTGTTCAGATTGGTGTTCTGCACTACCTGGGTGTGTACATGGTCTGGGGGTAGGAGGTGATAAGCTGCCTGGTCCTTCCACTTACTCCTTGGGTGGAGATTTTGCCTCTTTCAGACTGTATTGACTCCAGAATCATCACAGTTTCTGCTGTTGTTGTTGCCTGCCTGTGTCCTCTGTGCTCACTTTTTTTTTCTCCTTCAGGTTTGTATTGACCCCTCTTAAAATGTGGAGCCCACAAATGAATGTAATAACCAGGTATAATATGATCAGTGAAGAGTAGAGTAAAACTATTATCTCCCATCTCCGTTATTTTCTGTTTCATATTTCTAATGATGCAACCAAAGAAAGAATGTGCTCTTTTGGTAGCCATATCACACCACTGAGTCCCACGAAACTTACCATCAGCTCACATCCTAAGGTTTTTTACTTCTTTTTGAGGTGGGGTCTTGCTCTGTCACCCAGGCTGGAGTACAGTGGTACAATCTCAGCTCACTGCAACCTCTGCCTCCCGGGTTCAAGCAATTCTCTGCATCAGCCTTCTGAATAGCTGGGATTACAGGCACTCGCCACCACACCCGGCTAATTTTTTGTATTTTAAGTAGAAACAGGGTTTCACCATCTTGGCCAGACTGGTGTTCAACTCCTGACCTCTTGATCCACCCACCTCGACCTCCCAAAGTGCTGGGATTGCAGGCGTGAACCACCGCACCCAGCCGTTTTTTTTCTATTTATAGTGCTATCAAATCACATCTTCCCCCACTCTACATTTGTGTAGACCCTGACCAGTGGCTGAAAGAGTAGCATGCATACTTCCCAGTTCTGGATCCTAACGAAGAAATGTCTCAGGGAGAGGTCCTCCCAGCTCCTCAATACATGTAACTAAGCTGTAAACCTGGATCAGGAGAAGGCTGGTGATGAAGCTCCAGTCTACAGGCACCCCAAAGGCCATCCCCATTATGGTCATGGACCCTGATGTCCCCAGCAGCTTCCTGGGAACACACTGCTTCCCTGCATCACACTGTCCTCACTGTTTCACCCCCAAGAGTCCAGCCCACTCCAAATGTTGTGCAGTGGAACCTAGGTAGCTTATCTTTTGGTGTTCTTCCCCTATAGAAATAACTGCGGTTGATTCAATAGACCTTTATCGAAGACCTCAGGCATAGTGCTAGGCATGGAGGAGAAGCTGCAAAGTTAGATGAGCTTATAACCAGAATTTAGTCAGAGAGACCCATACCTAACTCTAATGCTAACCACGTGTTAAAAAGCTTTGGAGACTTTCAGGTCTTTTATCTTTTTCTTCAAAAACTGAAGATGTGGCAGTTAGACATGGGGCTGGAAATTTGAGCAGAGAGAATGGCAGAGTCTTTTCAGGACCCAGAAATGCATGTGAGGACCAAGAACTTCTAACAGTAGAGGAACTCTGGCTGGGGTAGTTGAGGGGGAGGAGAAATGAGGATCAAGGGGGCATACAGTGCATGAAAACACAAGGTGAGGCCCAAGATCAGCCAAAGTGAATAAACCATGGTTACCACGGCTACCCTTCAGTGGAGACGGGAGGAAGCCATGTATCCTCCCCTTCCAACCACACTACGCCGCTCCACTCCCCATCTCCACCTCCTGTACCCCAGACACACTCAGGCAAGCACAGCACCACCCTGGATGACTCTGCGGAATGCCTCTCAGAGACATAGAACTAGAAACCTAGGGGAAGGGGGACATCAAGGCTTTTGCCTCACAAGCTGACTCTGGAACAAAGAGCCAGGCTGAGGGGCTGGGAGAAGAAACTTCCAGCAGAGCCACCCAGATATGCTTCCCCCACCCTCTAGACCTTCCACACCAACCAGTGTCCAGTCAGTCCACAGAGCATCCTCCTGGGCTGTGGTGACTGAAGTTGAAGGGAAGAAAAAGAATATAATAATAATTTTGGGCAGGTCGTCTTTCTTTACTGTATTGGATGGATATAGAATCAATAAATCTATAGGTTTATCCCATTTTTCTGAACAAATTTAGAGGTCAAAGATGAGCCCTGGAGGGGACAGAATATGACCAGCAGGACTATTGATATCGTCTGTCCTAGGCACTCCTCCTTACCCTCCTCTCCCCTATATTTTGGGGGCAGTCATATTCCTCAGCAGTCAGTTGCTCTGCCTCCAGTCCTAGCTGGCTTCTGAAAAACAGTTCTGGTCCATTCATTCCGTGTCTCGAGACTTCCGGAGCTTCCTGACCTGTGAATGAAATCCACAGGCCCGTCACAAGATGGCTGCGCTCTCCAGTCTCCGGCACCCCAGGCTGCTCTGAATGTGTGAGAGCTCCTCCCTCAAGGCTTGAATTTACACGGGTCTTCATCACACTCAGCCCGCCATCATTTTTTCAGATTCAGTTCCAATACGTCACTCTCTCTGTAGAGCCTTCCCTGAATCTCACAGACAAATGCGGCAGTTCCTTTTGTGGGGGATATTCATCACGTTTTTCCGCGTTGGCCTATGTCTTTGCCTCTTCCTGAAGATGTCCATCTAAGCTGGGAGCACCTAGGGGGTAAACGCAGCCTCTCACTCACCTGGCACAGAGTCGATGCTCACGGAATGATGCGTGAGGGGGAGAGTGAGTGAGTGAGTGAGTGAATGAATGAATGAGGAGGGCAGGAGGCGGAGCCCAAGTTGCGCATGGAAGGGGAGTGGGGTAAAATAATCAAGTTTATAGACGGCCCTCTTTAAAGTTACTAATGAGCTTGCCTTCTCTTTCCTTAATTTCCCCTTACAGTGTGGTCTTTTCCCCGCCCCCAGACATGAAAGGGAAGCAGGTCACAAAGCCTTTCGGATTATAAAAGAAACACTTGCTTCTCACAAGGGGAGCAGCAGACTTACTCTGTACTAAATGCCAGGATAAGCCTCTGGCTGGGCCTCGACTGTGACCCTCCGGCCTCTTTCTACAGCGCTGCCTGGATGGACTGGCCTATCTCTGCTGGATTCCCGAAGTGCATTGTGTAAAGACAGCAACTCAGGTCAGGCTAAAAGCTCAAGTGCGCGCGCGCGCGCACACACACACACACACACACACACACACACACACACACTATTCTGGAAGGAAGAGGGAGAGAGGGAGCAGGGAAAGGTCAGAAGGGGGCCCAGAGTCTTCAGCACACAGTGTGGGTGTATCACTGTGGCCAGGAACAATTCGCTTCTCTGCCTGCATTACTTTTTGGGAAATGGGAGAGCTGAGGCTCAGTGTAGGCAAACTGGGTCCAGTCAGCAGGGAAGCCATGAGCTCCACGGTTTAGGGGAGGAGTCCGGTGCTTAAGGAAGCTATCACGTGGAAGATCTCCCTGCCCTCCTCCTATTGGTCTGTATTGGTTTTTCTCCTTCACCAGTGGAGGCTTTTCTTCTCCCAGGAAGAATCCAGAATAGTTCAGACAAGCGTCAGGTCCGCCAGAACCGGGGAAAACAACGTGTAGGGTTTGATTTAAAGGGCTTTTAAATGGGGTTTGGGAGATCCAGGTAGATTAGAATCTTGACTCTGCACTGGCTATGCAAGACAGAAATTCACCTTTCAAAACCTCTGTTCCCCAGTCTATGCGGTAAGAAGTTTAGATTAGCTGATTTCTAGGGAGATTTTGAGCAGGCATGATTCAGTTCCATGAAGGGATGTGGGACAGGACTGCACCAAGAGGTCCTATAGATTGCATTCTTCAGTTCCCCTACTTCCGCTGGAGAATAAAGGAATCTGCTTTCGCTGCACACTAGGAGATTTACCTGGAGAACAAATGGAAAGCAGGCCAGGATCCTGGGTGAAATGTGGCACATTTGAGGAGACTTCAACTTCCCTTGCCCTCCAGGTGTGCACTTGGAAGGGGGAACGAAGGAGGGGGAAGCTGGCAAGGTGGGTGGAGAGACAGGGGAGGGGCAGGAGGCGGAGCCCAAGTTGCGCATGGAAGGAGGGGTGGGATAAAATAATCAAGTTTATAGACGGCCCTCTTTAAAGTTACTAATGAGCTTGCCTTCTCTTTCCTTAATTTCCCCTTACAGTGTGGTCTTTTCCCCACTCCCAGATATGAAAGGGAAGCAGGTCACAAAGCCTTTCGGATTATAAAAGAAACACTTGCTTCTCACAAGAGGAGCAGCAAACTTACTCTGTACTAAATGCCAGGATAAGCCTCTGGCTGGGCCTCGACTGTGACCCTCCGGCCTCTTTCTACAGCGCTGCCTGGATGGACTGGCCTATCTCTGCTGGATTCCCGAAGTGCATTGTGTAAAGACAGCAACTCAGGTCAGGCTAAAAGCTCAAGTGCCCACGCGCTCGCGCACACACACACACACACACACACACACACACTCAGCCTCCTTGGGACAAGATAAAATCTTAGCCTTCCCCTCTCCCCAATTAGGTCTCTGGGAGGCCTAAGGCTTCAGGTGCAAGGCTCAGATAACCCGCAGTGTCTCTCCAACTCTGGGATGCCAAAGACCTCACTTCCCTTTTCTGGTGTTCACAGAACAATGAGAAAGTACGGGTAGCCTGCAGAAAGACCTCTCCATTCATGGCCCCCAGGGGTGTGGGTTCTGAGAGGTGGGACCAGCTGCCAGGCCCTTTCTCCATTGGTTGAGCTCAGCAGGTAACCTGAAGCTTTGCTGAGAGGTGCATAAATAAAGAGTGAAACTAGTACCACCTCCTTGAAATGGGCTGAGTCCCTCTTGCTCACCCTTGACTTGGAAAAACCAGTTTCTCTTTTATTGTCTGTTGCTAATCTCTATTCTAAAAATTCAGCTCAATTCTCAACCATACTCCAAACTCTCTCCTTTCCAGCTGCCTTTACTCTCTCTCCTTCAATTCCACTTTCCTCTGCTTTCATTTTTTTTTTTTTTTCAGACAGGGTCTCACTTTGTCACCCAGGCAGGAGTGCAGCGGCTCAATCTTGGGCTCACTGCAGCCTCAACCTCCCAGGTTCAAGCGATTCTTCTGCCTCAGCCCCTCAAGTAGCTGGGACTACAGGCACACACCACCACGCCTGACTAACTTTTTGTATTTTTTTGTAGAGGCGGGGTTTCACCATGTTGCCCAGACTGGTCTTGAACTCCTGAGCTTAAGCAATCCACCTGCCTCGGCCTCCCAAAGTATTGGGATTACAGGCGTGAGCCACCGCATCCGGCCTCATGTTCTTTTTCATTAAAGAGAGAAATCAACTATTCAGGACCGGCCCCCACCTTTCCTCAGGAGTCATTTCTGTTCTGCACAGGCCTGCTGAACTGGGTGCTTTATATAGGGTAAGTGTTACTCATTTTTTGTTCCCTGTCCTCAAGTCTTAGGGGCAAAAGAAACATCAAGATTTGAAATTCTTTTTCTTCTTCTCATCTGCATGGCTGTAGCCATCTCTTTGTTCTGCATTATCTTATGACAAAAGAAAAAATTCTTATTTTGAATCAAACTCAAAGCTAGGTCCTGATATCTCAAGGCACAGGTACTCGTACTTAAAGGTGAGTCTGAAATCTGTGGATTTGAGGAGCTTTGGAAAAACAAAGATGAGTGGCTAGATCAGGGGGCTCATTGGGCAGGAAGAGGAGACTGGAAAATGCCATATTCACTGCAAGTCAATTATCAACTTCCTCCAAGGCTAAAATAGCTGAACCTGCTGCATTTTAAACCAATCCTCAGCCACTTTTGTGTTTTCTCAAGGATTTCCAGGGATCCCAGGCAGTAAATCCTGCTGATAATAGGAATTGGTGTGATAAGGTGGGTGCTGAGCAGTTTAAGCACCAAGACTGTAGCTCTGTCTGGTTTTGTGGAGATTTACTCAACTAGAAGAACAGAGATTTGGCTGGTTTTTCAGTCCTGGGGTGCAGGGTGCAGCTATACTGGAAAATTTAGGACCTGGTTTCATTCTCTGAGTCTCATGTTCAAGTTGTTTTTAATGTTATGAAGACACTTGGGACGTAATCCTGAGGGCAGCTGGGGGGAAGAGAGTGGTCACTGGATGGACTTACCCTGTAGCGAGCCCATGCATGGTTTGTTCTCTGATGGTGCATGTGCTTGGCTATAGACCCATGTAACCATGGTGAAGGCCACTGGGGGATTCAGTTGGCAAAGGCATAGTGGGCAGAAGAATCTTGAACACAGAGTCCAGATCAGGTCAAGTCTCCTGATACAGGTTCTGACTCATGGTTTTTTGTCTCTGCCTATAGCAGCTACAGGTCTGTAAAGCAAGGGTAGAGTGATAAGGGAAGAACTCACCTTTTTGGGGCTCTCTGACATTAATGCCACCTCTCATTTGCTTTTTGCAGGCACTGTCATCTCTCAAGTACCCATCGTGGAGGGTACGGACCCCACATGAGGGTGAGGCTCTCTGCACACTCCAGAGTGAGGACTTTAATAATCTAGTGGACTGTACATGTTGGGAGGGGAAGAGCGGGGTGCCGAGGGTCTGGAGGGAGAAGAATTGACTTCCCCTTTTGCTCTTGGAGTTAAGCAGAAATCTAAAGAGAAGGCAAAGAATCTTGCCTTCCTGGCATCATTTCCTCCTACCATCCCAGGCCATCATTTATTTATTACAGCCAACAGACTGGCCTCTTTCTTCCCTTTGACTGGGAATGGGTCAAAGGCAGTGCAGGAGGAGTATCTGGTCCAGATAATTCACAAGCAGGGTGCATTTTCCTCTCATTATTGAGAACTGTGAGTGTTTATCAAGGAGGCAGAGTGGGAGAAGATGAACCAGTCTTCTTCCCCTCACTACCCAGATTTCTGCCTCCCAACAAGCCCCGTGTTCACCCTGGCAAAGAGTCTTTACATTCAGACCAAGGAGAGTGTGACTCCTTCTCAGCACTAGCCAGAAACCTCAAGCCCTTGCTTAAGGGCCTTTTTTAGAGAGACCCAATGCCCAGAAGGCTAGATGCGTGGGGAGGAGCCACATGCGAGAATCTGCCTCCCTGCTTCAGGTCAGAACAAGCCCCAGGAAGAAAGTATTTCAAACAACAAGGTGCATCTGCCCCAACCCATCCAGCCTGCATGTTGGTGCTGAGAACAGCCTTTTATGGGGCTTGCACTAAGCCATGGGCATGTCTGAACACAACAAGGAAGAGGCCAGAACAGCAACTGCACGCAAAGGGTTGATGGGCATTTCTTTTAAGAGAGGGCAGAAAACTCTTAGCTACTTTGCGTCCTTCCTGTTTGACTCAGTCTATGAAAGCCAGGTTAGCTTTCTTTCTTCCTCCCTAAATCCTCCATCCTCATGCCCAACAAAGAAATAGTTGAATCATTTTCCAGGCACATCTGGGGGAGGATGTGGGGCCATTGGAGGCTGTCCTTCCTAGATAAGTCTTTAGGAGTGAGAACAAGGAGTCTTACCCTCCTCTGTCCACCCACTCCCATGAATGGGCCTGGCTCCAGCCGGGAGTTGTGGTTTTTCCTGAGCTCCTCACCTATCTCTTCTGGATTTCACACTGGCAAACAGGGCTGCAAAGTGCTCTTCATGCTCTTTGGACAGTGCCTTGTGGAGAGGAATGCCCATGCCCCTGCATTCCACGGCCTTGGTAAGCAAGCTCAGAGTAGCTGGATTTTTCTAAAGCAATTGCAGAATACCTGCTTTTTCTCTGTTTCCTCTAGAAAGGACCAACCACCTCGAGCTCAGTTATGGCACACACAGTGGGACCTAGACAAAGGGAGAGGGTGACCAGCATCCCAACTAGGTAAACACAGAGGAGGTTCCACATGGACTTATCTGGGTGGCTGCTTTGAAAATGAGAAACAGTCAAGAGTCGCTGGCCCCACAGACCCATCTCCCCAACTCAGCACTGTCTATCTGTGCAACAGGTGCAAGGATGTGTTGAACTAGCTCTCTGCAGCCTCATTGGAGGATGTGATCCTTTGGGAGGGGTAGGAGTATTCAGGTCCTCGACATCTCCCAAATGTGTGATTCCGGGATGCCAAAGGCCTTTGGCCAGGTAATACAGTGTCCACAGGCTGGGGGTGACATGCATCCCCACCCTCTGAGAAAAAGATCCTCAGACAATCCATGTGCTTCTCTTGTCCTTCATTCCACCGGAGTCTGTCTCATACCCAACCAGATTTCAGTGGAGTGAAGTTCAGGAGGCATGGAGCTGACGACCACGAGGCCTCGGCAGCCACCGCCGCTGCCGCCACCACCACCGCCGCCGCCGCCGCCGCCGCAGCAGCAAGAGTAACTCTGACTTAGGAATAGAGACAGCCGGAGAGAAATGTGATCAATGAAGGAGACATGTGGAGTGTGCGTGCTTCTTCAGAGGGACTGGTGATGGGCAGACTGGAAAAAGCACTGCAGATGGGAACATTAATCTTTCTTTTCTAAAATTGATGCTATGAAAATTTGCGTTTTCTGTAACTTGTAAAAACTAAAAGTTGCTTGTCTACTGAAAAGCTTCTCTGCCTCTATGTTTTATACCATCGGATGCCAACTCCCAGCCTTCTAAGCCACCTCCCCTTTAGGCTAAAACTGAGACATGAACTTGAAAAATTGACACTGGCTTCCTCTCTCTTTGAGGTCCCCAGGCAGGTGGCTGGGACACTATTTGCAATCAGCAAGGAAACCTGCTGCCCTTAGACTCCCCACAGAGCAAGCAGAACCTGCAGAATGGGGTAAAAATACTCTATTAAAGATTTTTCAAACCCATTTACATTGTAATAAAGTAAATGTAAATAAGAATTAAGTGAAGGCAGATTGCAGATATTTCCGATGCTATACAAGATGTATCTCATAGTATGGGTGTAAATTCTGCAAAGGTTAATGCAGTTAAACATATTTGACACAAAAATGTCAGATCCAACATTAATCATTCACCAATTGTAATTGCCTTTCTATGGGTCTCTTCTCCCCAAGACCTATGCTTAAAACACCAGGCTTGGTAGAAATCTGGGAGGAAAAAAGCAAATAATACCTCTCAGTTGTCAGGGTCTATGATATGCTTTGATAGATTTAGCACTGATTTCATTCTCTTTACAATTCAGTGTGATTGGGTGTGTGTGTGTGTGGGTGTGTTACTCCATGTTTCTCCTTTAAGGAAGGAGAAGGTGTGGAACAAGAGAAAGTTCCTAAGTCTGAAGGAAGTCCAACCCAGTTATGAAGGGAATGCCATCCACAAGGCTTTTTTATAATTGGCCCCTGCCTCAGGTAAAGGGGTCTCCTTTAAGGAGCCAGTCTGGCTAAATTGGCAGACTGAACAAAGCCTGGCCCTGACAAGTCTTCGGAAAAACCGGTTTTCACCTCCAGAATGTGCCCCAGGCAGCAAAATACAACAGCTCTCCTTGGCTGAGTGGTGTTTTTCTTAGGAGCTCACTCTAAAGGAGATTCCAGCTTTGCAGATGGATACCTATCACTTGAATGGCCAAGCCCTGCCCCCCAGCCAGTGACCTCTGAGGGGGATAGGTCTCTTCACCTTCCCCCAACCCTTCCCTGGTTTTTGACCCCTGAGGGTCCCAGATTGCCAGCAGGAACTAAAAGGAATAAACCTTTCTCCAAAATATTTTTCTGTGTCAAGTTAACACGGATTTAAAACCTAGTTTCTGTCACCCCCACCCCTTCATTCCAAGACCCACAGGCAACAAAAGGATGAAGAAGCCAAGCCACAGGCATTTTTTAAAAACATGTTTACTCACAAAAATTACGTAGCAAATACAATTGTGGGGTGCTGTTTGTCCAGCAAACTCGTAGTTAACCAGCAAACACCTCCCATTCAAGGTTCTGAAACAAGCCCTGAGATCAGAACAAAAAGCACACGACAGACACGATGTGGCATTTTTATTTGCAGCTTGGTTTGAGCCCTATGACCTGGAATCTTTTTAAAGGAGATAAGTGCTTGTGTATTTATGTGCCACCTGGCCCAGGTAGAAGCAAGAACCAAAATGGCCAACAATGGTGACCAGAGGGTAGACTGTCAAACACTAGCCAGGGCACAATGCTGTGACTACAAAAGGTTCTACCTGACATGCTGTTGGGTTCCCCCACAACCAAAGTCCCATGCAAATGCTATCTTCACAAGAGAGGCACAGGACTTGGTATTTCTGGCACCAAGGTCTGAACTGCCCACTTCCTCCCACCAATGCAGCACAGATTGCTTATTCCCTCTTGCAGAAAAAGAAAGCCCCAAGCCTGGCCCAGAGCAGCTTGCCAGGGAAGCCAGTGTGTGCCCAGAGCTAGAGCGAGCTGCTCATCCATCTTCTGTGTCCAACCCCCACTCTTTTATGTCTCATGTCTTCATTGCAAAGCATGGCTCACCAAAAACACAACACAGAGAAAATTGTTTCATCAAAATTCCCTTGCAACAACAACAACAACAAAGTAATATTATCCTGCTTTCATTATTCACAATCTTTTATTGAGGCAAAAGGCAAATATCATTGAGCCAAACCTGGATAGACAAATATACACAACCATTGGTAATTTAATATTTTTTGCTAATGGTATACACTGTAGATACAACCCAAGAGGAGTAAATTACAATCCTATCAATAATACATCGCATCCGGGCTCCAGTTTCCCAGTACACAAGAAAATGTGTATTGGCAAAGGCTCTCCGAATATTAAAAGCCATGCGTATAATGAGGCAGTGGGTAGAGAAGCTGGAAACTCCCACAGGACTGTGCTGTGGTCTTTGTTATCAAGGCCCTTCGGGAGGAAATAGCCCACATCAAAGCTCCAAAACCTGATGCTAAATGCAGACATCTCATTCACATTCTCAGTCGATCTCTGGGTGAAACTTCAGTCACAGAATAACCTATAATCAGGGCACCAGTTTGCAGACCGCTTGGAGCGCTGCCCCAATTTGGATACCTCAGGTCTATGGTAGATGCCCGGGTTCTGCTGGGGTGACCTGTGGTGATGGACAAGGGACTCCAGAGAGTCCCAGTACAGCTGGCAATATCTGAGAGACCATGTGGCTTTGGAGCAGCCTCCCCAACTTGTATGTGATCTTCCAAAAGAAAAATGGGAGGAAAAAAAGGCAAGTACTGATGACAGGTAAGGAGCCAACGACCTGCAAAGGAAGACAGATTTACTTTGAAATTTAAAATGCCCCACTTACTAAATTTTTGTCAGTGGATCCAAATTCCCTTACTCCCCACTGCAAGAGAAGCAAATGACAGTCTTACCCAAGAGCAGAGAGGAAATATTTCTACCATAGTAACACTAGTAATCTGGACAAATAAGGTTAATGTGGGCAAGAGGGCTAGTTAGTGCCACAGTCACACGCTGGTACTCCCTTGATTCAGGGGATATTTAAGGAAACTTACAAGGCAGAAGGGGCAGTCTCTTTCTTGTCTCTTTTTCACTCAGCCCCTAGAAGAAAAAGGAGAGGCTGAGGAGGGAAGGGAGGCTGTCAGGATCTCTCAGGCAAAAGGAACAGGAGGCAGACAGCAGCCCCAACCTCAAGATCAGAGATGAAAAGCCCTGGCCAGACACCAGTTCATTAGTGGAAATAAAAGCTTCCTAAATTGCAGGGAACTGGCTGGGCTTTCTGGAGAGACACCTACACATCAAAGAAGAATAATGTGAAAAATTCTCTTTGTCTGGAGACAAGAAGTAGCATCTGGGAGTCTCGTCATAGCCCCCCTCCCTCCTCCCCACAATCTCTCCACCATCCGCCTTCAAATCTTCTGTCCCCTTCGGAGGGGTGAAGATGGCCATTTTCCTGCTGTCTGTCAGATAGCAGGGACCGGTGGGACACCTGGTGGGCAGTGGGGGAATTACAGCCACATCGGACCTCAACGTCACTACCCAGGTCTAGGAAGACCTGTGTATTCTGAGATCATGGGAAACAAGGAAGGCATCTTTCTAGGGGATGTGACATTGAAGTGGACTTTAAATGTAGTAGCAATTGACTTAAATTTCTGCTATTTTCAATTGTGTTTGGGAAGAGATGGGTGGCTCAGAATAAATATAAATAAATAGAATCCATAGATAAACAAATACACACTATAATGTTTAATGCAACTTCCACATTATTTAAACTTTACTTAAAGTCACATTGAAAATAGATACTATCCCAGTGGACTCACCAAGCCAAACAGCTGGAAGAAGTTCCCTGAAGATAATACATAGATGTGAGACTCTCACCAAAGATAATGGAACATTGACTGCTCAAGGCGAATACTGAGGAATTTCTTATTTGCACCCAAGAGGATGCCAAGAGCAGCCCAAAGCTTCTGAATCAGCATGTGAAGTGGTTAAGAGGGGGTCAAATTAGATCTGGTGCCAATTTGACATGGCTGTGGGACTTTGGGCCAGCCACTTAACCTCTCTAAGACCCAATTTCCTTATCTGTCAAATAGAAATAATGATAATAATAGCAAGTTCTTACTAAGAGCCAGACACTACATGCTTTGTATATATTAAATCATTTAATGTCTCCAGCCATTTTAAGGTATGACTGATATTTCTGTTTTATGGAGGAGAGAAGGTAAGGGACCAGCCCAAGGTCACATAGCCTGCGAGTGGCAGAGCTAAGATCCAATCTGGGCTCCCTGACTCTGGAGTTCACACTTGGAGCTACTACTCTATCCTATCTCTTAATGATAGCTGAGAATTAGATAAGATAATGCATGCAAAGGTGTTAGCAAGTGCCTAGGCCTAGTAAATTTCATGCACTCAAAAATATTATTGATGATGGTAATCTCAGTATTAAGTAAAAGTATCTTCGAGAAGCTTGTCTAGTGCCCACTCAGCTGGAGTAAGTAAGCATAGGCACACCTTTGGCTGCCAGAAATCCAGCATTAAACTTACTGTGCAATTTAGTCACACCTTCAGGTCAACCTTAACTTTTATCACAATTATCTCCTCCTCCCATCACCTTCCTTTTAGGAGAGTTTTCATTGCTTTGTTTACCTTTACATTTAGTATGTGTATCATACTGTAGGAGCCTTGAGAGTTTTCTTTTTTAAATTGTCATGAGATCGATGAGAAAGATACAACAATTTTTCCAGGGTAAGTGCCATTTCAAATTTTTACTTCATTTTTCCGAAGGCAGGTGAAAAGTACTGGTGAGAAAGAAGCTGGTGAAGAGCTAATAAAGAAAAAAAAAAGCTGGTTTTTTTTTGTTTGTTTTGTTTTTGTTTTTTGTTTTCTTTTTTGAGATGGAGTCTCACACTGTCACCCAGGCTGGAGTGCAGTGGCATGATCTTGGCTCACGACAACCTCCACCTCCTGGGTTCAAGCGATTCTCCTGTCTCAGCCTCCCAAGTAGCTGGGACTACAGGCATACACCATCATGCCTGGCTAATTTTTGTATTTTTAGTAGAGACGGGGTTTGGCCATGTTGGCCAGGCTGGTCTCGGACTCCTGATCTCAGGTGATCTGCCTGCCTTGGCCTCCCAAATTGCTGGGATTACAGGTGTGAGCCACTGTGCCCGGCCAAAAAAAAATTTTTGAGCATGCAAGAAAGTAGAACAATCAATAAAAATCAGGCAAGAAATAGCAAACCAGTGATCAGGGAGGAGGATGCAATCATGTTGCTGTGGCGTGGGCACTGAGCTTAGCAATGGAGAAGCAGCTTCTTGATGAAGCCCCATCCTGTGGGCTCCATCAAAGAAATTTCCAAAGTCGAGGCAGCTCTGACACCAGGAGTGTCATCCCCAGACTGGAGGTCACTCCCCAAGACCTTTCAGAGATGAGACTGGGGACCGTTATGTCACCTGGACCCCTTGGACACCTGGCTTCATATTACCACTCCCTCCTTTAAGTATCCAGCTAATTTTAAAGTATGAAGTTCTTGGCTGGAGAACACTCACCCGGCAAAATTGCCAACATGAGGGAGATACTCGCCTGAAAATAGACAAAAAGCAGGCCAAAGGAGAAACTAAGACATTTTATGGAATGAGTTCCTTTTGTCTCATTAGCTTACCCTGTGACCATCTGCCTTCTAAGAAGGAAGAAAGCCTTGAACAAAGAAAGTGTCCCTTTTAATAACAGAACCATATCAATTACATTTCATTACTATGCCATTATGGCACATTGCATTATAATCCAACTGTTAATGGCCTCACCTCAGAAGCCCACATCACTCCACTTTGCCCTCCTGAACGCTTGGCTTTTAGCTGAGTCAATTTGTCTACTGCAATTAGATCCAGGCTCCCTCCTTCCTGAGTCGAGTCCTTCCCAGCAACGGCAGCAACTTTCCTATGCCCCTCCACGGGGGCTCTATTCAACATTTCTTGCCACTCAGAGCTAATTTTGAAAGTTGCTATGGATTCATGAATCAATGATGCTTTTTTAAACTTTAATATGCATACAATTTACCTGAGAATCTTGTAAAAATGCAGATTCTGATTCAGCACATGTGGGATGGAGCCTTAGATTCAGCCCTTATCACCAGCTCCCAAGTGATGTTACTGTGGTGCCTGGATCACACTGTGAATAGCAAAGGCTTAGGGGGCTCAAGATTCAAAACCCCGTTCTTCTACACTATTCCTCTCAGTTTAGCATGAGGCCCAGACTCATGTCTCATCTTGGCGTCTCTCCTTTTCCTTTGGCTTCTCTTTCAAGTCATGGGTGTCTTAGCCAATCTGGGGAGACGGGAGAGGCCCAGAGAAGGCCACAGGAGGGTATGCTTGGCTTGTCACAGCAGCAGAGGCTCTGACAAATGATGAAGAAGATGGAGCCTTTTCTGAATGTGAAAATGGCCTGGGTGATCCCTATTCAGGAAACACCAGTGGTTTAGAATAGTAAAAGTACCCCCAACACCTAATATGTGAGGTAGTTACTGAGAAATGAAATGTTTGTGACCCAGAAACTAAGATAAAGCAACTTCAAGTAGTTTGACAAGTGAACACCAACCTGGAGCAAGTAACCATGAGTACACTTTGGCCACCAGAAAATCCAGACCTAAACTTAGTGGGCAATTTTCAAGATTTAAGAAGAAAGGAGTTAAGTAAGTTATCAAAAGTCAAGATTCTGGGCCAGGCCTTAAACTGACCCATTTCTTCTGCCTCTTTGTCAGGTGTTGTTTCTAACAAGTCACTTTATTGCTGTGCTGAGAAGCTACTCCTCTCTCATTAACTTTACCATGTGGATTTATCATCACTCTAAAACTCAGTGCTTCCATTCTTTTTTTTTATCTTATTTTGGGACTGGAATCTGTAGAGCTGAAAAAATTAAAAAATTAAATATTGAATATAAATATGTTTTTAAAGGATATTTATAATGTTTAGCTACTTTTCTTTTCCAATGTTTACTGGAGAAACGAACTCCATCAATAAATGAACAGGCCAAGCAGTGATGTTGGATCAGAAAGTCAGTGACTGGGTGGGAAGAACTTAAGCTGAAGCAGGATAGATCTAGGTTCAAATCCAGTGTCTGTGGCCTTCAGCAAAACAGTAAATCTGTGCTTCAGTTTGTAAAATGTTACAAGGCAAAACAAAGTCCCTACCTTTCACCTTTCAAAGTCATTTCAGGTACAAAAAGTACTTCATGAATGATAAATACGAAAATAATTATTTTTATGTATCTCAATTGTAGTAGGATACTGAAAAGGATCAGAACGTGCCATCTCAAATATACCAACTTGGCAAGAGAATTATTTTGACTTGAAGGCAAGTGAGAAGAAGCAGACATAGGAAAAGTTATTTTTCCCTCCCCTTAACTGCCTAAGAACAACATAAATTTTTTCGTTTGTAAAGGTAACATAAATTTCCAGTTGTAAGGGTGCCTTCCTGTGTTGTACCAGAAAGATAACTGTTCTAGAGGCAACACTTATTACTTGAGATGACTTATTGGACCTCATTACACAACTCTTAATTACCATACATTTTTCTAAACATCTTCCCACAACTTACCCCCACCACAGGGGCCCAAACTCCTTTTCCCTTGTCTAGCTTTTTCTCCATACTTTATCACCCTTTGTTAAGATAGTATATAAGTTCTGAATTCTAATCTCCTTCTTTCACATTTCTTTATGAACTTCTGTGCATACCTACTCAATTAAATCTGTTTTCTTCTTCTGTTAATCTGCTATTTATTAGTTTGACTTGTGGGCCCCAGCCACTGAACCTAAAAGGGTAGAGGAAGGATTATTTTCCCCCTACTAAACAGAGAAAAGAAAAGACAGCAGGACAAGGAGGGCTGAGGCAAGGCTGTGAGGTCATAGCCATAAGGAAATTATAAGACACAGAAGGACTAGATCTTAACAAAGTAGAGGTCTAAAATAAAATGTTCAGGCTGAGCACGGTGACTCATGCCTGTAATCCCAGCACTTTGGGAGGTCAAGGCAGGCAGATCACCTGAGGTCAGGAGTTCAAGAACAGCCTGGTAAACATGGCAAAACCCTGTCTCTACTAAAAATACAAAAATTACCTGGGCATGGTGGTGCATGCCTGTAGTCCCAGCTACTTGGGGGGCTGAGGTGGGAGAACCACTTGAATTGGGGAGGCAGAGGTTGCAGTGAGCTGAGATCACACCATTGCACTCCAGCCTGGGGGACAGAGTGAGACTCTGTCTCAAAAAAAAAAAAAAAAAGGAAGAAAAAAAGAAAAAGAAAATGTTCAGATAGGCATCTGTGGATTTAAAGCCAAAGGGCAGAAAAAAAAAGTCATTTATGGGTCCAAATGGATTTTGAAGGTGTAGGTAGAAAGAAGACATGCTATGGCCAAAAGTCAAAATAATATAGTGTTTCAACAGACTAAAGACACACAGTGTAAGAGTTCAGAAAGTGCGTTTCCCAGAATCAAGGTCAGGTAATGAATCAGAAAGCCAGGCAGGTTGGTGGACTAGACAGGCACCCACTACCAGAAACAAGCAAGAGGAGGCTGAGAGTTGACCTTGCTAGAGGCAAGCATCTGGACCAGTCAAGAGTTCCTCAGTTCTTCCTATCAGGGCATGGGCAGCTCAAAGCTTGCAGATAAGGGGAGGGAAGTAACTGTTTTTGAATGGATTCTAAGGAGAGTAATGAGGCAGCAATTGACAACAGATTCTGACACAGCACCATTAGTGTATTCCTGACCCACATTCAATGTGTCAAAAAATGCTTTTTAAAATTGAGTCTTTATTGAGAAGACATGCACCTAACTCTGATTTAAACAGGCAACATAGCTGCATGCAAAATAAGAGGTTAGAAAGTATCTGATAGTTTTATACCATCGCTCTGTATGTAGAAGCAAAGATCTTATTTTGCATTCATATTCTATGTTCTGGATAAATTGTCAGGTCTCTCTGCCAGATTTTTATGGATAATTAGCAGGTTGCAAAAAGCAGATGTTATGAAACTATCTGTGACTACTCCTTAATGGTGGATGACAAGAACTCAGTACCATTTCTTAATTACATGAGACATAGTAAGAGGTGTAAAACAGAGGGAGAACTGTCAAAGCCTGACAAGATATCAAACAGTTAATCACCCACATTGAACCAGAACATTTTTCTACCACGTAATTCAGAACGCGGATCCCACCTTCCTATGGCTAAAAAAAATTTTAGCTATAAGTTGTGTGTGCTCCTGTGTTGCTTCATTTCAGGTTTTAATAGTTGATATAAGAGTACCTGCATGAAATAGGTGGCTTTTCTTTTGAAAACTAATCAAATAAGAAAATTCGCGTCTTATGAAATACACAGACAATTTTGCTATGTCAGATCCTATTTAGTAGCATGAAAGGAAGCTACAGGATTTTGGAAAAATGGTTCTTGTCTCATGAAGACAATGACCACAACTAATATTTTTTGAGGCCTTGCCCTGTGCCAGGGAATATATAAGCTCTTCACTATGCATTATCTCATGCAATCCTCACAATTCTAAGAAGTAGGTGGGCACTTCAATTAGCCCTATTTTACAGAAATGGAAACTAATAAGCAGGGAGCAGTGGCTCATGCCTGTAATCCCAGCACTTTGGAAGGCTGAGGCTGGTGGATCACTTGAGCCCAGGAGTTCAATCCAGCCTGACCAACATGGCAAAATTCCACATCTACTAAAAATATAAAAATTACCCAGCCATGGTAGTGTGCACCTGTAGTCCCAGCTACTTGGGAGGCTGAGGCAGGAGAATCACCTGAACCTGGGAGGCAGAGGTTGCAGTGAGCCGAGATCGTGCCACTGCACTCCAGCCTGGGTGACAGAGCAAGACTATCTCAAAAAAAAAAAAAGAAAAAAGAAAAGGAAAGGAAACTAATAATAACAACAGTAACAACACAAACTCAATAGCTACTACTACTGGCAGTTATTAACTACTGGCAATATCCACACATTGTACTTTGCATACATCATCTCATTTAACAGGGCCGTTGCCGTAATTATTTTTATTTTTATTTAACAGAAGAGGAAACTAAGGGATCAAGAGATTGAAAAATTGGCCCACGTGATTTTAAGTGGCAGTGTCAGAGTTCCAAATCTAGTCTGTCTCTACACATAGTACATTTAACCCTTGGACTATACTGCCTCTCTTTGCCTGGTGACTATAATGGGCTGAATTCTCTTCCCCCAAAAATCATATGTTGATGTCCTACCTCACATATGTTGATGTGACTGTGTTTGGAGACAAGGCCTTTAAAGAGGTAATTAAGTTTAAATTGGGTCATATGACTGGGTTCTAATCCACTGTGACTGGTGTCCTTATAAGAATAAAAGATTTGTGGCTCGTGCCTGTAATCCCAGCACTTTGGGATGCTGAGGCAGGCAGATCACTGGAGGTCAGGAGTTTGAGATCAGCCTGGCCAACATGGAGAAACCCCATCTCTACTAAAAATACACAAATTAGCCGGGTGTGATGGTGTGTGCCTGTAATCCCAGTTACTCAGGAGGCTGAAGCAAGAGAATGGCTTGAGTCCGGGAGGCAGAGGTTGCAATGAGCCGAGATCATGCCACTGCCCTTCAGCCTGGGCAATAGAGTGAGACCCCATCTCTAAAACAAAATAGAAAGAAAAAGAAAAAACATTAGGACTCAGATACGCATAAAGGAACCCATGTGAAGACAGTTGTCTAAAGTCACAGAGAGAGGCCTCAGAGGTCATCAACCCTGACAATACCTTGATCTTAGACCTGTAGCTTCCAGGACTATGAGAAAATCGATTTCTGTTGTTTAAGTCACCCAGTCTGTGGCAATTTGTCATGGCAGCTCTGGCAAATGAACACAGTGGCCCTGTTTAAGTCCCCTAACTTCTGTATGTCTCAGTCCCTTGAGCTGGAAGACATCTAGGGTCCTTCCCAAGTAAAGCACCCCATGCTTGCCATGCTTTAGTATCTTCACCCTCCTGGATACCCAGCAGGGGCTTCTTTCCAGGGCTTCAGAACTGACAATTTTCCTCATGCTTCAGCCTCTTCTACTCTTCCCACCCATTGCTTCTGGTAATGTGGAAGGCTCAAGTAAGAAACAGCAAGGGGCGTAGCCCTGGAGAAAACAGGAGGTGAGAGCCAGATGATGTAAGGTCAGTGGGAATCTCTGGGGCGGAGCTTCTCCACCTACTTCTAAAACACCTGCCCAACTATTCAACTATTATTTATAAATTTACTTATATGAATACAATTACTTATAAATGTGCATTTGTCATTATTTATAGATTACTCATGGTATACAAAGCACTATACTGAGTGCTGAGATACAATGCCAAAGACAAAACAGAAACAGGTCCCTACCCTCCTTGAGGATACAATACAAGGGGGAAGAAAATATGAGTCAAATAATGGCACTATTTTTCAAAAATGCAATTTAAAACAAAAACAGATACTCTGACCGGAAGGTGGGGAGCCCTTTGAACTTTTTATGGAGACTTTTGTTCTTGAATAAAAAGTGAGGCAAAAGTGCAAGTACTCCAGGAAGAGACAGCATACTGACTTAAAGTCACACCAAGCTATAAATGACTAAATCAGTCCTTTTCCTAGAACTAAGCTTTCTGAGGAGAATGAAATAGCAGAGATAATGGAGTGCTGGAAGTGGGGAAAGAATATAGAAAAGAAATGGTAAAGAACTGAAGATAAATGTTTGCTGTTTTGCAACTTTGCCTCGGGCCAACCCAGGCTCTGTTCTACACTCCTGTTACAGTGAGTCTATTAGTGTTTACTCAGGTCCTACTGAGAAAAGAAGAGAAAAAGAGAGCACCATGCTCTATAGGAAGATAGAAAAATTACTAGTAAATGAAAAAGCACCTTCTCTGCAATGTCAGGAGCTTTCTCTTAAATTGAATAAGCAGCTACACACCCAAGAATAATTAGACAATGATGACAACTCTGTTCAGACTGCCTGTCCTTGTTTTCGCAGCAGTAAAATCCAAATGCATTTAATTCTGCAACAAACACGGAATGAGAGGCCACAATGAGTCAGGCCCGGTGTTAGGTACCAGGGCTGGAAAGAGGAAAATGGCATGGTCGTGTCCTCAGCATTTAGGAGTTCACCGTGGAGGAAGAAATTCAGACTCATAAACAGTCACTGCACTGTAATGCAACAAACACAATGCCAGAGGGTACAGAACACCAGAGGACGGGGATGTGGGACCCACATTTTAAAGTTTGATCAGAATAGAAAAATATCAATCAGGGAAGCTTCCTTGGTGATGGTCTTTGAGCAAGGCCTGAAACCACAGGGTAAACTAGATCATAATTATAACATGGAAGGAAATTATTTGTTATTGACTGTTCTAGGCAGCAAGGAATGTGGACTGTGGAGAGAAGGGCAACCCAATGATGGTAATAATAGTGGTGGAGTTTGCAAGATAGGTATTTGCAGTAGAGTTTCTCAGCAAGCAGAATATGAGACAGAGATGTCGTTTAAAGATTTCTCATGATTCAAAACCTATAGAAGAGAGGAAGAAAACAAGTTTGGGCAGAGGGAGAAGTTGAGATATGATGTGGGTCTAATGACAACTTCAGCAGATTCACAGAAAGTTCTGGAGCTCAAATGTCCCTTCAGAGTTATCCTGCATTGGGGTTGAATAAGCTGAGCTGTTATATCCCTATGATGATAAGTCATTGCATGTGGGTGGCCCCTGGAAGAAGGCATGACCTCAGCTGAGGCTGTTTTCTCAGGTTGAGACAATCCCCCAAGAAGTGCTGACAACTTAGGGTCATCTGCCAGCAGCACCCACCACAGCAGCTGGAGTAATTAATTCTTCATTCTCCAAAGGGGATCTGAGCAACATATCACAGCACGCGGCACAGTGCACCTCTTACACCATTTGGATCCACTTTTTCACTGAAGTCCTAGGAGCAGTTCCTCCAGCATTCTTGTAAATCCCTGGTTGGGGAGGGAACTTGGAAGATGAAAGTCAGTGGGATGACCTGCAGTCCCGACCATGGCAATTGGCTTTGGAGCTACAACTGACATTCTCACCATCCTCTGTTATCCATTATAGATCCCCTTACTCTCAGCTAGTATCCCTGCTGCTTTTGCTATCCTATTGGTGGCATGAGCTGGACCCTAAAAGGATCTGAACTCCTGGTTACCATGCCCTCCTCAGGCCAAGGTTGCTGCACATCCTTCTAAAATTGGTCAAGAGAGTCTCAAAAGATGCCCAAGTGGATCATCTGAGTATCAAACCTAATTCTCTCTGCTCCTAGCAGCCCTACCTCTTCCTGCTGACCAGAGTAAATCACTCTAGTCAACTAGTGACTCCTCTTCCTGCCTGCTGGTTCCTGAGCACAATGAGTCTAAAGTGCCAAAGCAGTAATAGTTTATAATTCAGCCAGATGCCTGCTGTGTCCCTTGGCAGCAGTATTTTTTCCTTTAGAAAATGGAGGCCTGGCACGATGGCTCATGCCTGTCTGTAATCCCAGCACTTTGGGAGGCCAAGGCCGGCAGATCACAAGGGCAGGATATCGAGACCATCCTGGCCAACATGGTGAAACCCCATCTCTACTAAGAATACAAAACTAGCTTGGCATGGTGGCATGTGCCTGTAGTCCCAGCTATTTGGGAGGCTGAGGCAGGAGAACCGCTTGAACCTGGGAGGCGGAGGTTGCAGTGAGCTAAGATTGCACCACTGCACTCCAGCCTGGTAAAACAGCAAGACTCCATCAAAAAAAAAAAAAGAAGAAAAGAAAAGAAAGTGGAACGTTTATATATGCAGAGCCTTGAGTTCTGGGGATGAGAAGCCCATGTTCCCCAAGTGGCTCACTAGGAGTGGGGCTCTGGTTTCTACCATTTGGTTTCCATACTTACGAATCCTACATATTAGGTGCATAGCACTGTATAAAATTTTTTATTTAAGGTATATGCTGTTTCCTGAAAGACAGCGCCACATCCCCTGAGATGGCACTACTGTGTGCCTTGAGTAAGTTATTGCATCACTCTATCAGGCCAGCATTTTTAGGTGGTGTAGTATGTGATATGTTCAGCAGATTCCCCATCAAGTGCTCACCAACTGAACTCTTTGGCAGTAAAATATGTCCCATGTACTGATGCCATGTTATGTGAAATCCTGTGCCAATGGATTAGATACTCTACAAGGCTCCAGTAGTGATGCTGGCTGTGATCCTGTTGGCATGACAGGCAAATCCATATCTGGAATATGCATATATTCATGTCAAAATAAAGTGCTGCCTCCTATTCACAACAGCAAAGACATGGAATCAACCTAAATGCCCACCAATGATAGAACTAGATAAAGAAAATGTTGTACATATACACCATGGAATACTATGCAGTCGTAAAAGGGACCGAGATCATGTCCTTTGCAGGGACATGGATGGAGTTGGAAGCCATTATCCTTGCTTGGCAGACTAACACAGGAACAGAAAACCAAACACTGCATGCTCTCACTTATAAGGGGGAGCTGAATGATGAGAACACAGGGACACATGGAGGGGAACAACACACACTGGGGTCTGTCAGAGGTGGGTGGGGATTAAGAGAGCATCAGGAAGAATAGCTAATGAATGCTGGACTTAATACCTAAGTGATGGGATGATCTGTGCAGCAAACCACCATGGCACACATTTACCTGTGTAACAAACCTGCACATCCTGCACACGTAACCCAGAACTTAAAATAAAAGTTGAAGGAAAAATAAATAAATAAAGTGCTGCCTCTTCCAAAGTAGAAGAGATCCAATATAGTCAACTTGCCACCAAGTGGCCAGTTGTTCTCCTTGAGGGATGGTGTTGAATCTGTTGTTCTCTGTTGCTAGCAGGTTGGTCATTAGACAGTGACAGTAGATAAATCAACCTTGGGTGTTCATGCTGCTGTGCCCATGGGCAGCCTCCAACCCTGCCAGCATGACTCATATTCATTGGTCCATTTTGCCAACACAGGAGTGGCCAATAATAGATCCTTTCAGCATACTTGGTTCCGTAATATCTGTTCTGTGGTAGAATGTGCTCTAATAGGCATAAAAAATGTGATATAAAAATCTTCACACTTTAGGCCTGCTTCCATATGTCTATCTTCATGACCCTAGCCCGTACCTCCTTGTCCCAATCTTCCAATCCTTTTTTTTGGTTTTTTTGTTTTTTTTTTTGAGACAGAGTCTTGCCAGATCTGTCACCCAGGCTGGAGTGCAGTGGCACAATCTCGGCTCGCTGCAAACTCCGCCTCCTGGGTTCAAGCGATTCTCCTATCTCAGCTTCCTGAGTCACTGGGATTACAGGCGCTGCCACCACGCCCAGCTAATTTTTGTATTTTTAGTAGGGACGGGGTTTCACCATGTTGTCCAGGCTGGTCTCGAACTCCTGACCTCAGGTGATCCTCCCACCTCAGCCTCCCAAAGTGTTGGGATTACAGGCGTGAGCCATTGCGCCCAGCCCCAATCTTGTTATATCCAAACTCCTACTTAGCCAGCCTACCCACTCCCCATAACTCATGAGTCCATATACATTCTAGTCTTGGAACACTTGTTTTTACACACAAAATGGATGACTAGGTGGGCTTCCTTAGCTCTTCCCACTATGAAGATTTTCTCCCATTTCAATCTCATCCTGAGTGGAGCTATAGTTCAGCTACCAAACATACCCACAACTAAGCCAACCCATCCATGAATCACAATCAGGTTTTTTTCTTCTTTCATCAACAGATCATAAGGAATACCATGTGTAGCCACATATGTGAGCTGAGGAAAATGTTCTGGTGTAACTGTGGCAGAGGTCATGAGACCTGGGCCACCTGATAGTGCAGCTTGCTTGTGCCTTTTGGTCCTGTCTGTGTACAATTCTAGATATATTACTTCCATCGTGAGAAAGCCAGGCCCTCAGAAAGCCAGGCCCTCCTGACCTTATGACTTGGTGGCTCTGAACAAACTTAGCTCACGATGGCCAATCCCAAATGCATGCTAACTTAATGTCTGATGATCAAGCATTCCAGCCCTATGGGGAGCATTAACACTTTATGAGCTGTTTTTCAAATGGTATGTAATTCTCTGTTACAGATAATACAGCCTTGCCCCAAAATTCCAGGTATCTGTGTTGTGATTCTCTCACTGAACTAATTCCTTTCCTTTCCCCTTCCTTCCTTCTTCCTTCCTTCCTTCCTTCCTGATACATAATATTTGCACATATTCACGTGGTAGATGTGATATTTTGATACATGCATATAATGTGTAATGATCAAATCAGGCTATTTAGGGTATCCTGATTTAGTATTTAGGATTACCTTGAACATTTATCATTTCTTTGTTTGGAGACATTTCAAATCTCTTCTAGCTATTTTGAAATACACAATACATCATTAACTATAGTCAGTCTACTATGCTATGGAACACTAGAACTTATTCCTTCTATCCAGCTAATGTTTGTACCCATTAACCAACCCCTCTTCATACCTATACACTCCCTCCCCTACACCACACACACATACACCCTTCTCATTCTCTGGTAACTATCATTTAACTTTTTACCTCCTTGAACTCAATTCCTTCTTGCACCACCTGCCACGGAAATTTTGGCATTTCTACCTAACTTAGTGTACCCTCTTCCCATGAAGAAATTTCCTTTCCTGCCTTGCTCTTCTATTTTTGTTTATTCATTAAATACTTACTGAGTTCTTAATATGTGCCAGGTGCTGTGCTAGGTGTTTCAGGTTCAAAGAATAGAGCCCAGGACCTACTGTCAATAGCTTACAAGCTAGTTGAAAATGTGTGTGCTTAATCTAGATAAGATACATTCAGTGTGTCACTTAACAACAGGAACATATTCTGAGAAATGCATCTTTAGGCGATTTTGTCATTGTGCAAACACCATAGAGCATACATCTACAAACCTAGATGGTATAGCCTACTACACACCTAAGCTATACGGTATGGCCTCTTGCTCCCAGGCTACAAACCTGTACTGCATGTTACTGTACTGAATACTGCAGACAACTGTAACACAATGGTAAGTATTTGTGTATTTAAATGTATCTAAACTTGGAAAAAGTTATGTGTTGAGCCATGATGTTATGAAAGCTATGTCACTAGGCAACAGGAATTTTTCAGCTCCCTTATAATCTTATGGGACCAATGTTGCATATGTGGTTTTTCAATGACTGAAATATCATCATGTGGTGCATGACTGTAGTTGAAAATGAAAGCAGAGGGCATAAGGTTATGTTTTATACTTCTGTGTGATCCACTGCACACAGCATGTGGAAAGAATAAACGAATAAATAGGAAATCAACTGAAGGAATGTGAAACCTAACTAACCTACTGAGACAACAGCACCATGTCCATAAGGCACTTCTAAACTTATGGGTGCAGCTCTCTGTAGCTCTCTGTGTTTTCCAGCTCATCTTTGGCTTTTATCTTGGCTTTTATTTTGTCTTTATGGGACAATCAGGCACTATGGTTGCCATCTATCTCTGTCATGGCGTGTGAAGGGGGAAGGGTAGAGAGTTCCAGACGTGAGCCTCTGGATTCTTTGCAAATACTGTTCCCTTTTTCTGGGTTATTCAAGAAAAACAATTGTCTTTTCCTATTAAAATTACCAACACCCTGCTCACAGCATCACCATCAAGCTTTGAGAGACAGAGCAGCTAAAAACGACTCACAGCAAATGGCCACTGATGAGTCAGAAACACTTAAAAGCTGTGATCAGGGGCCAGTTCAGTGCATAGTGCTGCATGGTTAGGCAAGCATGAGTCACCCCCAGGAAGGCTAACAATTATTCCCATCCCCTTGAATGCTAAGCACCACCCCCCAAGCACCTGGCTTCTCGTTAATTTACCTGTGACATGTTGCTACACTTAATTGCATTTGACAATTAGTAACATTTCAACACCTCTTTTAATGGAACAATTAAAACAGTGCTTGTCTCAGTCGCAAGAAAATATATGAGCTGATTTGTCAGAGGAAAAGAAAAAAAAGACCAAACACAAACCTCCAGTGATAATTCAGTTATAGACAGCTTTGAGGTAAGCCCCTTCCCTTTTGCATTTTCCAAGAATTGTGTGAAACACGTTTTCGTGTCTGTTTGTTGCTTGGTTTCCCTGAATGAGCATTTCTCACCAGACAGCTCCCGGCTGTCTGTGTAGCCACGTGATATTAATTACAAGGAAGAATGGATGCTAAGCAGTTGCTGTTACTCATTTCTCACTCGTGTTGTTGCATTGATTGCTTGGGAAAGCAGATGCCCCAAAGACAGCTCTTCCACACAATCAATGGGAGCCGTGGGGAGAGCCGTGAAGTCTTTGAGTCTTTGTCCTGGCTCCCGTTTCTCTCCAAGTAACAGACATGAGAGAAAGTGTGGCCTCTTTATTCTCCTTGGGGTCCCTGAAAGAAACTTAAATAATTCTTATTTTTATTATCCTCCCCTCCCCTATTAGTAACAGAGAAAAATTATGCTGCTCTGTTACTGCAAACGCTTACCTCACAGCAATAGTTTACAAGTCTTTGGACTCATGCATAACTCAATATTACCATTGTAGATAAGGCTGCAAGGGGTGTGTGCTTGAAAACTCATCTAATAAGAGCCGTGAGGGGCATGGAATTAAATATGTCATTTGCAATGGGTTGATGCATTTCATTTTCTGAAACACTCATTTAGCAGAGCAGATGGAATCAATCACTGAAATCGTTTCTGTGTTAGAAAAAGTCCCAAGAATATGGCTGAAGATTCTGTCATTGCCCAGGGCCCACTAAACTCAGGGCAGGTACCTTGGTCCCCATGTTCCATACCAAACCACATTCACAGCGTACTGCTATTGTGGTTCTAGATGACCTGGAGAGTTGCTACTCTCTAAAGTCATCTGTGCTCTCCACCACCGCTTGACTTCTGTGCTGTTCCTCCTGCCTGCAATGCCCTTCTCTGCTTATCCAAAACCCACCCGTTTTTCAGGATACAGCTCACACATTCATTCCCCAGGAAGCTTCCTAATTGCCTCAACCGTTCTCTCTGCCTCACCATACTTGGATGCTTCCTGTATCACTCATCATATATTACTTTGTCTTACAGACCCTTGGACCATTGACTTATGCCTGCATAGACTGTCAACTCCTCTGAGGACAGGAATCCTTTAAATAACCCATACGCTCCAGTGTAGTATACACTTATTTTTACCTCTTGGGTATCCTTTAATAAGTATATGTCAAATTGAATTGTATTGAATTTTCAGATATTGCAACAGACTTTTAAAAAATTACATTGGTTTGATTGATAATTGCCTTATTAATCACCTCCACCCCCATAAAAAAGTGCCTCTTCCAGTGAAAGCCTAGGAAAGGCAAGGAAAGCATTTCTGCTCCTCCTGCTTCCACTTTAACCACCTCAATCAGCTGAGGTTGGTGAATCATCCACTCCAGAGTGGTAGGCGTTTGTAGCCCGAACACTGTCACATGTCCCCCAAGGGAGAGATACAATCAGAAGAGCAATAATGACTTTCTGCAATCTGGGATGAATGACCTTATCCCCCAGGTCACCAGGCAACCATCTTCTGAAATCTGCCACAGATTTATCACAATCCTTTCTCTTTCTTTCCACACTGACATTATTCCATCTTCCTTTGCCCCACACACTCCAGCTTGCATCCAAGGGTTCTCTGATTGAATTGTCTGAGGAGGTAAACAGAACTTTCATATATCCCATTCCTCTCCTGGGTCAGGAGGGAAAGCAGTTGTTCTTCCCAAAAGATAGGCTTAGTTACCTATTGCGTTGAACATTCTCAACACCCTCACCTCCCCAACACATACACAAGCATGCCCACATGCACACACAAGGGGCCAACTGCACACGTTAATGCCACATCTTGCTAATTGTGTTACCCTTGCTGGTTATTATTAAGGTCTTTCTTTCAGGACAGAGAAAACCAACCACATAATGATCAAGGAGACAAATGGAGCATATCACTGCAGCGACTGTGCAATGATAATGAGTTACATAAATCAAAGTTGGGTAATTTACCTATCAGACTGAGCAGTGAATAGGGATTTTCAGTAACTGTGATTGTTTGGTGATAGATTTTTTTAATAACTCTTGTATGTAGATGTTCTGGAACTAGAGATTTGTTCCCCAAAGAGAGGCAGCAGAATACTGTGCAGGACATGGCATGGCATATCAAGAGACTCTTGAGCTAATTTTAGCTCTGCCACCTTGGGGAAGGAAACCATTTCTCTTCTCAGGGCTTCTGATTCTTCTATGAAATAGAATGAACTTTGCACTCTCTAAAAGTTTCTTTCTATCTGAGATTGTATGTTGTCCACACTTGCTTTGTTCCAGCAAAGTGGAAGGGACTCCTTCCTGCCTTCCACTTTGCAGAGAGAACTGGGCTGGGGTACCAATGAGAGTCAGCCAGTTGTCTGCCCACCCACCGATGGGGTTCCCCATGTCCTCTTGTCCTTCACCAAATAGAGAAATATCAGTTTTTCTTCATTGTGAACACTGCTTCAACCTCAGACTCTAAACTAGATCAATGGCTGGGATCAGCCTCTTCCACCTTTTACACTGGATTAAATGGTTTGCACACATAACAGGGTGCTGTCATATCCATTCCTTTCCCTCAAATTGGAGCACAATCAGTTTGTATTGTTAAACCCTTTTGTTTTTTTGGTGTTTTGTGAGTTAATACTTCAGAACTTTGAGAAATAAGTTATTATCTTTTGGAACCATAGGGTTAATAATTCATTTTGTTCCCATTTCCCAGTTGAATAAACCTCAGGAAATGGGATGTCCCTTGAGTCAGACCCAGACTCAGGCAGCAGAAGCCTCAGTGAGATTGATAGACACAAGGTGAGCTTGAGCCCAGGGTTGCTTCCAGGGGTCATGACAGGGATTATGTGTATGTGTGTCTACATATATGTGTGCATCTTCATCTATGTGTATATGTATACATATGTGTATATGTATCTGTATGTGTATGTGTGTATGAGTGTGTGTTTGTGTGTGTGTGCACAAAATACATTGTTGTTGTCTCCTGGTTTATGTCCCTGAATCAAGTGATGGTTGTATTTAAGATGAAGAGGGGGAAGAGGCCAAAAACCCACCCTTTTCCCAAGCCACTAGTCTTTGCCTCCTTCTACAAATAAGGATCCCTTCACTTTCACCACAGGGAGAAAATAACAATAATCTCTGCATGGAAAGAGATTCGCCAAGCATGAAGCACGTTGGCACTGGCTCCTCTAGAAATGAACAGATAAACAAACAAATGGGAGCTTGGAAGGAAGAGATAGTTTATGAATAAAACAATGTTTTATTAAGTTGCTATTAAATTTCAATTGAACAGTGCCTGGGATACATAGGCACAGACATATTCCTGAAACTAATTGGTTTTCCACATCTGCCTTGCTTCCTAATTGGACTAATTACTGCACTGTAGGATCATGTTCGTCGTACTACAGAAAGCAAGAAACCTTGATTTACAGTGAGAGGAGCAGCAATTAGAGGGAATTAATTCATAAAGCAACATCTAAATAAATCATATTATGAGAAGACAGAAATGTAATTATTGTGACTGGTGGGTCCCTGGTGGGTGAACATCAAACTTAAACCTCAAACCAAGCTGCTAAATTCTCCCCAGATCAGTGCAGCATCTCCTATTTCATTGAGCATGTGCTACCTATTCTTTAAGACCTAATTGAGGCGCTGTGTCAAAAACAATATGGCCAACATGTCTTCTCTCCAGTGATGGAGGAAAAAACATCAAGTCCTCACCACCTCATATTTGTCTTTGTCAGAATTAAATATGAGCTCAGTATAACGTGGATAATGTGTTATGGCTGCAGTTTCAAAATGAGAGCCTTTGCAAACTTAAGTGTCATTATGAATCTTCTCTGAACATCTAGTGGCATTTTTGGGGTTGTAGCTAAGAGAGCTTATTAGTAAGAATAGCATGTTAAACTCCAGCGTCTCAGTAATTCATTTCCCCTTGCTCTGAGGGAATAGGCTAAGGTCCTGCTTGGCTGTAAGGGGCCTGAAGACCCCACTGTATTCATTGTCATCTTTCCCCTTTGACTGTGAAGATCCTCTTCAGATCAAGAACCTTTGTTGTTTTTATTTTTGGCTTTGGTTTTGGGTTTTTTGTTTTTAGTTTTGGCTTTTTTGGTCCTTCTTTCTGTCATTCACATTATATCCAAGAAGAACTTGTGAAGAGCCTCCAGAATAAATCCTCCGAGTCTCAGTTTCCTCATCGCTTTGGTTTGAATGTCAGTGTTCCCTCAAAGTTTGTATGCTGAAATGTAACCTCCAAGGTGATGGTATTAGGACATGAGATGAGGCCTTTGGGAAGTGATTAGAGCATGAAGGTGGAGCCCTCATGACTGGAAATAGTGCCTTTATAAAAGAAACCTCAGAGCACTAGACAGCTAGCCCTTTCTTTCTACTGTGTGACAACACAGCAAAAAGGTGCCATCCGTGAACCAGAAAGCAGGCCGCCACCAAACACTGAGCATGCTGGCATCTTGATCTTGGACTTCCAGCCTCTAGAACTGTGAGAAATAAATTTCTGTTGTTTATAAGCCACCCAGTTTATGGTTTTTGTTATAGCTTCCCAGACTGAAACACTATCCATTAAATTTAGGGAAGTGGACTTGGTTGTTCTAATGACCTCTTCTATTTTGACATGCTAGGACTCCCATCCAGTAATCACCAAGTACTTTGACAATTTAACACCTTCAGTTCTGGTCTTTAACAACTTTCTTCTCTATACCATAGAGATATGGGATGAAAAGGAATGATAGAAGCTAGGAGAGGAAAGGGAGTTGAGGAATTAAGAAAGATAGGCCAGTGTGGTGGCTCATGTCTGTAGTTCCAAAACCTTGGGAAGCCAACTCAGGCAGATTGCTTAAGGCTAGGAGTTCAAAACCAGCCTGGGAAACATGGCAAAACTCCATCTCTACAGAAAAATACAAAAATTAGCCAGGCATGGTGGTGTGTGCCTGTAGTCCCAGCTACCTGGGAGGCTGAGGTAGGAGGATTGCTTTAGTTTAGAGTTTAACTTTGAAGCAAGGATGATAATAGTCTTTCCTAAAACTGACCCCTTCTGGAGACTGAAACTGCCTTTGTAAGATTAATGAAAGGCCACAAGGTTAGGATTAAAGCAGGGACCTGAATTCTGCTAAGCTGTAGGCATAGTTAAACAATAACCAGCCATTGTCCCTAGCTTGCTTTTCTTTCTTTCTTTCTTTCTTTCTTTCTTTATTTATTTATTTATTTTTTTGTTGAGATGGAGTCTCGCTCTGTTTCTCAGGCTGGAGTGCAGCAGTAGCACAATCTCGGCTCACTGCAACCTCCACCTCCTGGGCTCAATGATTCTCCTGCCTCAGCCTCCCAAGTAGCTGGAATTACAGACGTCTACCACCATGCCTAGCTAATTTTTTATTTTTAGTAGAGACGGGCTTTCACCATGTTGGCCAGGCTGATTTTGAACTCCTGACCTAAAATGATCTGCCCACCTTGGCCTCCCAAAGCATTGGGATTACAGGTGTAAGCCACTGTGCCTGACCCCTAGCTTGCTTTCTTATAATTCCTTACTGCTCAGGAGTCATGTAGCAAAAGATCATGAGATCTGAAACTTCCCTACTTGCTTCTATAGATAACATCACTAATGTAAAGCCTAAGATTGATTTTTGAGATATTTTTCAGATGTTTGCACTCTGACGACCAACTGACATCACCCCAACCCATGACTTATACCAAGCAACTGACTCAATGGTTCTATGACCTCTACCTAGAAACTGATGATAATTTCATCCCCAACCAATCAGCAGCACACGTTCCTGAGCCCCTTACCTGCCAAATTGTCCTTAAAAATCCTAGTCTCTGAGCTCTCAGGGAGGCAGAGTTGAGAAATATCTCTCATCCTTTCTAGTTGGCTGCTTTGCAATAAGAAAACACTTTCTTTACTGCAACACCACTGTCTCAGGCTATTGGCTTTTCTGTGCCACAGGTAAGAAGAACCTTTCCACTGGGGAGTTACACACATGCAAAAGAATGTAAGTATTTCACAAATAAACCAGTGGCTTCCAAAAGCATTTAAATTACACAACTCTAGATATTACAAGAATCTGTGATTATTCAAAACTTGCAGAAACTACAATGTCACATTATTATAAAATAAAAGGAACCAGTGTATTTGGAGAGTACCTTTAAACAACCAGCTGCTTAAATAAGAGAGACTTTAAAAAAAATACAGCAAACTAAGGCAATTCAGTAACCATGTATAGATAAAGGCTTCTAACAAGCAGAAAAAAGAATGCTTAAACATCTGAAAAATTGAATTTGAAACTGCCAAATTCAATTTTGGCTCTATCCATTCCCTAGAAAATCTGTTCAGTAAGAGAAAATCCTAGGTGAATTAATGAGGACAGAGATGCTTGAACAAACAAATGTTATTGAGTATCTATTAGGCACCGCACCCAGCTGGAAGTAGAAAGGAGAAGGGATAAGAGTGGAGGCAGGGTGTGATAGGGAGAAATAAACCCAGAAAGCTCTGTAGAGGAAGAAAAAACCTTTTCCTTCTACCCATCTCAGGTTGTCCAGCTATGGCCCATAAATGGAACCAACTAAAGACAGATTAACAAGAGAAAAATGTAGGAGAGGAAAAATAATGTTCTCTCTACTCTTCATAACTCTTAATTGGAAGAGACTCCTGTAACAAAAGACAGATTAACAGGAGAAAAACAAACAGAAGTTTAAAAACCTATATAGTTCATGTACATACAGGAGATATCCAGAGAAACAAGCAAATCTCAAACAGCTATCCTGGGATTCAGGCTTAAATACCATCATTTGCTGAAACAAAGCAAGAAGGGTATGGGGAGGGCATATTATGATGATAATTATTATAATGATGAGAAAAAGCACGGGCAAGGGTTAAGTTCGTTATGCAGATTTAAGTCTGTGCCTTCTCCATTAGCAAGAGGCTCTCATGAGTTAGAGTCATTCTTCTATTCCTGGTACAGAGAAGGAGACACCCTTACAAATGGATATTTCCTTAATAGATTTACATTTCCCTTACAAAAGGGCAACTTCTACTGTTTCCAAGACTTCTCCTGTGTCTGCAGCTTCTCAGAATAATGAGCTCAAAATAATCCTTATGCCAAAGAGGCATATTTTAAGGTGGTATATTCTGGTTTCCTACAAAAACAAACAAATGTATTAGCATTTGTTTGATGCATATACATGGGAGTAGCCAAAAAATGATTAACTAAAAGTGATGGTTAGAATTTTAACTTATGTAACATCTTAATAAAAGGAAAATAAAAATTTAAGGAAATGACAAGACAAAAAAAGGACTTTGACTTTTTAGGATGGCAAATTGTAGCAAGGAAAACATATAAATAACAGAAAATAAGGGCTAGTTAGTAAAGTTTGCTATGTAGATTCTTCTGGTGCCATCTCCAGGCTGATAGGGTCTAAAGTTGTTTCCAGTGATTAACTTTCATCCTTTTTAGTAGAGAGGGGAGAAAGAACACCTTAACAAATTCATGTCCTGATTTTAGGCAAATAGGGAGAGAGTAAAGTGTTTTTCTTGATTGTCTTCTTCTCAATTGCCTTTAGTTCAAAATAATCTTTTTGAGTAAGCGGTATATTTTGGGGTGGCATATTCTGCTACTCCATAGCTCACTGTTTAGTGAAAGGAGACAATCACAACACAACTGACCATCTATAGACACTTAGGTAAGAACTGCAGTTATGATACTTCTAGTTTCTAAACTGACAGTGGAGCTAAATATTTGAAATCATGTCTATCCCTGGGTTAGCTCTACTTAGCCTAGAGTCCTGTGAGTTGAGAAGAGGAAAGAGTTCACCAAAGGGATGAGTAGAATATCCACAGTCACTGTGAGTGGGGAAAGGGAGTATTCCAAGTAGAAGGAGCAGTATGTGCACCCAAAAGGTCAACATGCAAGTTCCTTATACTGTTGAGACACCATCACTCAGCAAGATGGGCATAGAATATTAAAGTAAGAGAATGGGAAAGAGGAAGCCAGATTGTGGATTGCCTAAGGTGCTGTGTAAGGGCATCAGGTTTTAGTCTACATATAGATGATGATTAAGCTTATGATCACCTGTGGCTAATCATATTTTCCAAAATTGGCCACAGTAATATTTTCAAGTCTCACATGCTCTTCTAGAACTTCGCCACTCCCCATCAAGAGATGTAGTTCATTCTTTTCTCCCTGAATCTGAGCAGACTGTAACTGATCAGACCAATAGAATAGCAGAAGTGATATTCCATGACTTTGAGGCTAGGCCATAAAAAGCATATATCCCCCCAATCTCTATCTCCCTATCTCTCTCTCTCTCTTTCTCTCTCTCTCTCTCTCTCTCCCTCTCTCTCTCTCTCTCCCTCTTTATCTCAATCTCCCAACCATTATGATGTAAAAAAGCCCAGGCCACATGCAGAAGCCCCAGGTGAGTGTCTTAACCCTCAGCACTAGCTAACGTCTCAGCCAACAGCCAGCATCAACAATCATGCATGTGGAATGGGAAGTATTCACATGACTACAGTTTCCAGCCCTCACGTCTTCCACCTGATACCCCAGATATTGTGGAGCAGAGGAAATGCCCTGTTGAAATTCCTGACCCATGGAGTTCAGGAGCATAGTAAATGATTCTTTGATGACAATACATTTTAGAGTAATTTGTTGTGTATCCAGTATACAGTAACTGGAATATGATCTTAATAATAGCAGGCTTAATAATAATAGAGCTTTATAGCTTTTCACATTCACTACTCACTTGGTCCCCAATGGGGGATGAATTGTTATTCTCCTAATTTTATAAAAAGGCAAAGTTCCTTGATTAAGAGACAGAGCTAGCAGATGGTAGAGCTTGCATTGAAACCAAAATGTTCTGGCTCCAAATCTTGTTTTCTTTCCACTATACTACTCTCACGGGGTAACACTGCATTTTGGTGAAGAGGAGATGGGTTCAATTATATCTGTGATTTAGAAGGTGATTCTAGGCCAAGTGCGGTGGCTCACGCCTGTAATCTCAGCACTTTGGGAGGTTGAGGCAGGCGGATCACGAGATCAGGAGATAGAGACCATCCTGGCTAACATGGTGAAACCCTGTCTCTACCAAAAATACAAAAAATTAGCCAGGCTTGGTGGCGGGTGCCTGTAGTCCCAGCTACTTGTGAGGCTGGGGCAGCAGAATAGCATGAACCCAGGAAGCAGGGCTTGCAGTGAGCCGAGATTGCACCACTGCACTCCAGCCTGGGCAACAGCGAGACTCCATCTCAAAAAAAAAAAAAAGAAGAAGATGATTCTAGGGACAGTGTAGCATGATATGTGTAGTAGTTCTGGGATCAAATTGTCTGGCTTTTTTTTATTTTTTTAAGACAGTCTTGCTCTGTCACCCAGGCTAGAGTGCAATGGCATGATCTCGGCTCACTGTATCCTCTGCCTCCCAGATTCAAGAGATTCTCCCACCTCAGCCTCTCAAGTAGCTGGGATTACAGGTGTGTGCCATCACGCCCAGGTAATTTTTGTATTTTTAGTAGAGATAGGGTTTCACCATGTTGGCCAGGCTGGTCTTGAACGCCTGACCTCAGATGATCCACCTGCCTCAGCCTCCCAAAGTGCTGGGATTGCAAGCATGAGCCACCTTACTCAGCCCAAATTGTCTGGCTTTAATCCTTAGCTTTGCCTTCTATGAACTGTGTGACTCGGGCAAATTAAGAGATGTGCCTGAGTTTCTTTATTGGCAAATAATTTGGAACAATGCTTGGCAACCCAATGTACTCAATAAATGTCGCTCATGATTATGGATTAAGTAATTGCTGTAGATCCAGGAAAAGAGGCCCCTGCCCTGGACCCTCTACTTTAGAAGGACCCTCTCTGGCCCATCTCCAGTTCTGCTTCTATCCATAGGGCAAAAGTACATGAGCCAAGAAAACATCATTATCCAAGCCTGTGTCCTTCCCTCTAGAGTGAGCTCAGTTCACTCAGAATCCTGAAATTCCCTGCACATATGACTCCGGGCCTGCTTCCGTGGCACAAATCATTATCTTTCCTTGTTCTTCACCATAAGAGTAGACTGTGCTATTGACGTTTTCACCCTAGGCCTAGGGGTGGCCAAAGCTTGGCTGCTTACAGGAGGTGTGGATGAATCTCACATGTGCAGACCCAAAACTCTCACAACTGTCTACACATCCTCTCCTATTATGGGATGGAGTTGCGATGCAAACAAGGGAGTGTGGACAATGGGCCAGGGTCCAGGAGTCAGTACTTCACATGCTACAACATTTCACCATATAACTCTGAGGAGTCTAAACACTTTAAATTTGAATCTGAGCTTCCAGGTCATTATGAAGGTATATTTCTTAAATCAGAAGGCAAAAATGCAAGTTTCTTTAGGTTGATTTATGAGTTTTAAATATTTAGACATTTAGCATCAGGATCTCCATTCATATTCTCACCCCAGAGCATATTAATCTTAGGAAAGAGACAAAAGGCAGGGAAACCCAGTGGAAGAGCTCTTGCAGGCACTGAGATGACAAAAGGAAAGCCAGATTAGTGGTTAGGAAATTTCAAAGGAGAAACAGAATGGAGACATTTCAGGAGTAGAAGTGATAAGTTCATCTCCTAGTGGGAGAATGGGTTTGGGAATGGCCTCAGTGATGTCTCAGAGTCCTCTAGCTGGGTGTGTGGATTAGAAAGAAACAGTGGGAAAAGACACAGGTTTTGGGAGAGGAATATAGTACTTTGCTTCTACACATGCTGTGTTTGTGGTGCCAGCAGGCTATCCACAAGGTGAGGACTGTGGCCTGAGATATAGATTTGGAAAATGTAAGACATGAATTTAATGTAATCAGGGTGGAAGAAGAAGGCTGTGCAGCAATTCAGAGGAAGAAGAGCCGCAAATATGTTGTACTAGTCAGGATAAGCTGAAGTGACAACCCCAAAATCTCAGGAACTAACAACATTAAAGGTCTATTTCTCACTCATACACGTGCACTGTGGGCCAGCTAGGGCTCTGCCCATGTGTCTTAGTCCATTTTGTGCTTCTGTAACAGAATACCTGAGAGTGGGCAATTTATAAAGAAAAGAGGCTTACATAGCTCACTGTTCTGCAGGCTGGGAAGTTCATGGTAATGGCACTGGCTTCTGGCAAGAATTTTTCCTGCTACAACGTAACATGCTGAAAGGTCAAAGGGGTAAGAGAGAGGTACGAAGGGGCCAAATGCAAAGGGCATCCTGGGTTTATAGCAACTTACATTCTCAGGAGTTAATATATTCCTGAGAGAGGTAGAACATACCCCTGTGAGGTGGTATGAATCTTTTCATGAAGGATCCACTCCATGGCCCAAACACCTCCCACTGGGCCCCATGATGTCCCAAATGCATCAGCACTGGCAATTAAACTTTAACATGAGTTTTGGTGGAGACAAACTTCACCCAAACCACAGCACCATGCTTTCTCTCCACGATCCAGGCAAGTGGAAGAGCATGGCTGGTAGTGGGTAACTGAGGAAAAAGGTAGCCTGGTTGCTATGACCTGAATGTGTGTGTCCCCCACCAAATTCATGTGTTGAAATCCCAAGTCCCAGTGGAATGGTATTAGAAGATGGGGGACTTTGGTGAAGTGCTCCCTCATGAATGCGATTAGTATCCTTATAAAAGGAGCCCCAGAGAGCTGCCCCACCCCTTCTACTGTGTGAAGATACAGCAAGAAGTTACTAAGAGGAAGGAGCCCTCACCAGACACCAAATCTGCCAGCACCTTGATCTTGGACTTCCTAACCTCCAGAACTGTAAGGAATAACAGTTGTTCATAAGGTATTTTCATTATAGTGCCCTAAACAAAGAGAGCGGTGATCCACACATTGGCTCTTACAGCTCCTTCTTAGAAATGGCATAGGACCCTGTTAGGCAAAGCAAGTCACATGGTAAAACCTGCCATCAGTGGAGCAGGGAGGTACAACCTTTTCTAGGGAGAGGCAGTGGTTATTTTTGAATATTCTAGAAAACTAAGTCATCTCATCTTTCTCCCCATCCTTTCCCTGTTCCATAACTGAAGCTATCTAAGCTGGGAGTGGGGTTCAGGGCTACTTTTAAAATAACTATAGTAGTTAACCAGATTATTTTGAAGGGAAGAGAAGGATTAAGGTGCCAATGTTCCAAATGAGGACAAATGTGCATGCAAATGTATAAAGATGAAAAGAGCATTCATCCAGTCAGTAGGCACTTATTTATCATCTACTAAGTACTGAGTATTGGAAAAAAATCTTTCTACAAACCCAATAAATGAATGTAGGAAAGGAAAAAAAATCCCCTTACCCTCTTATTTTTAGTGGCTGGTCTTGCCAAATAAACTGACATAGGCAATTTAACAGGAGAAAAGCATACATACTTATTTAAAATTAAAAGTTTTATATGGCACAAGAGAGCTTCATAAAGAAGAGAAAAGCCTCCAAAGAAGCAGTTAGGCTTGGAGGCTTTTATGCCATTCAGACAATGAATGATCAATTTGTAGAGAAGTGATAAGACAAAGGAAAGGCATTTCTGTGCTTTTTAGGGATGGTAAACTGTGGGAAGGTAAATATATGGGTGACACTCAATGATAGATAACGGTTACTTAGCAAGGTTTGTTTACGTATATTATTTTCAGTGTCATCTCATCTCTGGTGATGATGTTGCCTTCCCCTAACTGGTACAAAAAGTAGGGTGGGTGGAATACCTTCACAAGAAGAATTTATGTTCCACTTTCAGGCAGATAGGGAGAGAGCAGAAAACTCATCCTGTGTCTGCTTTATCTCAATTGCCTCTAGCTCAAAATAATTCATATGCCAGAGTGGCATATTTGGGAGCAGTATATTCTGGTCTGCTACATGAGCTAATACACCCAATACAACCGATGACTTATAGTCATAAGAGAAAATACAAGTTTTATCCAAATTGCTTTATATAAATTATACAAAAGTTTTTATACAATTGCTTTATGTATATGAACGACACCTCCCCATTTCCTCAGTGTGATAGTTGTTACTCCTGTCTATCTTAGTCTGTTTGGATGGCTGTAACAAAATAGCATAGACTAGGTGTCTTACAAACAACAAAAATGTCTCACAGTTCTGGGGGCTGGGAAGTCCAGATAAAGGCACTGGCAGATCTGGTGTCTTGTGAGGGTCCGTTTTCTGGTTCATATGTAGCATCTTCTTACTGTATCCTCACATGTTGGATGGAGTGAGGGGTCTCCCTCAGGTCTCTTTAATAAAATCTCATTCATGAGGGCTCTTCCCCCTGTCTTATTCATCTCCTCAAATGCTCCACCTCTTAATACTATCACCTTGGGGGTTAGGATTTCAACATATAAATTTGGGAGGAGAGGCTGTTTTGAATCAGCTACTTTGAGCTTCTATATTAACTTAGCTGTTGTTTCCAGCAGTCACCAGAGATGCCAATAACACCAGGAGGAGATCCACCTGCATGAATCTTCTCAAGGCAGGCCTCACCATCAGGAGTCTGATCACAGGTGCCACTGAAATGACGCAAAAACAATGTGAAAGTTTAAGACTTTTTAGTACTTACAGACCCTGGGGGTGTTGATGGCATGCCTGGAGGCCACATACCAGGGAATGCAGGCAGAGGGAGAGAGAAGGCACCCATGGGCCAGTGTTTTTATTGGGTACAGGGTGTTATCCAAACAGGTTGCCCAAGGGGAGTTTTAATGGGTCAGTTGAATACAAGTGGGCTCTAGTTCTAGGAGGCCACACTGTGACTGAGAGGTGATCACATTAAGTCCTTGGGCAAATTGTTTAAATGGTCAGTTTAAAGGAAATGGCAGGAAAATGTTGAGCCCAGCCTGTTAGGCAGGAAAGATGCCTCTAAGTTTTATCTCTGGCCACCAGCTGGAGCCATTTGGGTGGGATATAGTACTAGGAACAGTGTCAAGGATGACTGAAACCTGCTTCTAATATAAGAAAGTTAAACGTATTTTAAAATAGATGCTGAGGCAACATAAAATTATAAACACTTACTACAAACATTCTGACATTCTGATTTACCCTCCAAATTCATTTCCTTCTTGCATGCAAAATACATTTCTTCCATCTGAATAGCCCCCAAAGTCTTAACTCATTCCAGCATCAACTCAAGAGTCTGAATTCCAAAGTCTCATCTAAATGTCATCTCAATATGATATTTAGATGAGATGAAATATGGGTGAGACTTAAGGTATGATTCATTCTGAGCAAATTCCCCATCCCCTTCCAGCTATAAGCCTGTGAAATCAAACTAGTTTTGTACCTACAATATATAATTGTGGAATGGGCATAGGACAGTCATTCCCATTATACAAGGGAGAAATAGGAAAGTAGAAAGAAGTGACATATCTCAAGCAAGTCCAAAATCCAACAAGGCCAAGAACATTCAGTCTTGCAGCCCTAAAACAATCTTTGTTGAGTTGGTGGTCTGCCCTCTGAAACCACTAGAGTGGAGGTATGCCTTCTGGACCTACTGGGGTGGCTGTCTTTCCCCTTTGGATTTGAGCAGCCCTGCTCCCATGGTTTTGTGGCATGCAACCCACACTGCACCCCTCAAGGGTTGGAATAATGTGACTGCAGCTTTCCTAGGCCAGAATGAAATGCTGATGTCTTTACCAGCCTGGGGTCATGATCCACCTTAATGAATTTGCTGGGCATTGCCCTAGTTCTTTGCAGTAGCCCTACCTCCACAGCAGCTCTTTGCCTGGGTCCTTCAGCTTTTGGAGCATCTTTTGGAATCTGGGTGGAGGCAGTCAAGCCCCTATACCTTTGCAGGGTGCAGCACAAACCGTACCAGGCCCCCTGGAGCCACACTTGGGGCAGTTGAGGAGCATAGAAATGGAGTGTGAAGAGCAGAGCCCATGATGAGGCAGCACTAAGCAGGAGGTGTGCTCTCCTTTCCTTTAAAATCGTTCTGCTCTGCAGGCGCCTGCACTCTGGGACTGTGATGGGAGGGACAGCCGTGATGATCTCCAAGATACCTTTAGAGTCATTCTTCTATTGTCTTAGACAATAAGTCCTGGCCTCTATTTAGATGGCTGATTCATACTAATTTTCTATCCATTTTGGCCACATCTTTCATTTTCTTTCTCAAACAGGCTTTCTCATTTTTTCCAATATAGATAGGCTGTGAATTTTTGAGATTTTTAAGTTCTGCTGTCATTTTGATCAGTCTTTAAATCATTCCTTTTTTTCCCCTCACATTTACTATAAGCAATCAAGAGAAACTAGGCCATACCTTCAAGACTGCTTAAAAATAGCTTCAGCTAAGTGAGACCCTCATCTCTACAAAAAAAATAAAATAAATAAAAAAAAAATTAGCCACATGTGGTGGCACACACCTGTAATCTTAGCTACTCAGAAGGCTGAGGCAGGAGGATCACTTGAGCCCAGGCGTGGAGGCTGCAGTGAGCTATCATACCAAAGCACTCCAGCCTGGGCAACAGAGTAAGATCCTATCCCAAAAATAAAAATTAAAAATATAGCTTCAGCTAAATATCCAATTTCATTCTTTACAAATTCTACCTTCCACAAAACACTACGAGATGAACAACATTCAGCCAAGTTGTTCTTTGCCAGTGTGTATAACAGGTCACCTTTCCTTCAGTTTCCAATAACATGTTCCTCATTTCCATCTGAGACCTCATCCAAATGACCTTTACTATCCATATTTCTATTAGCATTCCGTTCATAACCTATAAGGTATCCTGTAAGAATACTGAGGGTTTCTTTACAGCTCTCCTCCTCTCCTTAGCCCTCACCAGAATCACCCTCACTAGCCAATTCACAGCAACTGTAGGCTTTTCTAAATCATGAACTTCAAAACTCTTCCAGGCTCTACCCACTTACCTAGTTCCAAACCTGCTTCCACATTTTAGGTATTTGTTACTATAGCACCCCTACTTCTCAATACCAATTTTCTGTCTTAGTCTTTCAAGCTGCTACAACAAAATACCACCAACTGGGTGGTGTTACACGTGTCCCTGTGAAGAGACCACCAAAAAGCCTTTGTGTGAGCAATAAAGCTTTTTAATCACCTGGGTGCAGGCGGACTGAGTCCGAAAAAGGAGTCTGCAAAGGGAGATGGGGTGGGGCAGTTTTATAGGATTTGGGTAGGCAGTGGAAAATTACAGTTAAAGGTGGTTCTCTCTTGTGGGCAGGGGCAGGGGTCACTAGGTGCAGGGTGGGGTGATCATGAGACGCGTTGTCCAGGGGAAGAATGTCACAAGGTCGATTGATTAGTTAGGGTGGGGCAGGAACAAATCGCAATGGTGGAATGTCACCAGTTAAGGCAAGAACTGGCTGTTCCACTTCTTTTGTGATTCTTCAGTTGCTCCAGGCCATCTGGATGTATACATGCAGGTCACTGGGTTTATGATGGCTTAACTTGGGCTCAGAGGCCTGACAGGTGGCTTATAAACAGTGAAAATATATTTCTCACAGTTCTGGAGGCTGAGAAGTCCAAGGTCAAGGCAGATTTGGTGTCTGGTGAGAATCCATTTTCTGGAAATAGATTATAGATGGTGCCTTCTCACTGTCCTCACATGGTAGAGGGAATAAGGGGTCTCTCTCAAGCCTTTTTTATAAAGGTATTAATCCCATTCATGAGGTCTCCACCCTCATGACCCAATCACTTCTCAAAGATCTCACTTCCTAATACCATTGCCTTAGGGGTTAGGTTTTCAACCTATGAATGGGGTTGGGGGACTCAAACTTTCAGACCATATCACTGTCATTTTACAGAAGAGGAGTGTGAAGTTGGAGGATTTAACAAACTTCCCAAGGTTATATCACTGGCCAGGGCCAGAGCCTGGATTCCATCCATTTCTAATTCTGACCCCCTATTGAACCATCTATCCTTAGCATTCAGAGAACTGCTCAAAGTATGGAAGAAATAAGCATGGAGGGTATAGAACAAAGGCTGAAAAAGAAGGAGCTAGTAAATTGGATACACTAATTCACTTTAGATAGCAAAGTCCCCTTTCCAGTGGACTCCTGGAGACAATGATGTTTTAACTTTCAAATGGTAGATGATCAAGAATTGAGGAGAGCAGCTGAACTGACATTGTGAGGTGAGTAAAAGGTGAGAGACAGTGGAGAGTTGTCTTGGTGGAGACATCATATCAGCCTTTGAGGTCCCACCGAGTAACCATCTTCTATCCTTGTCTATCCTAATCTCCTAAGCAGGTTCAGACCCTAAGTCATGAAAAACTTTGCAGCACTCTTAAAATACCACATTCTGCTTTCTCCTACATGTGTTGCACCATTATCTCTCTTTGGAGATTGTAAACTTCCTAATGGCTAGGACAGTATCTTACACACCTTTGTTGCTCAATGATTTGCACTTGATAGCATCTCTGTGTGTCTGCTGGAGTTGAGAATTGTTCCTCAAATAAGTCCCCCTATAGGCAAGGAGAGTTGCCCCTGATTAGAAAAACTTTAATGGCTATATTTTTAAGAAGGGTTAAGGGGACTTCTCCTGGGAGGAGTGTAATTGGAGAGATGGAAAGATTATTTCCAGAACATTAGGGATTGCAGTATTTGAAGAATCAAAGACTATCTGCTCTGTCAACTCAAGTATGCTCCTTTGCATTTAAAAGCAATGCCATTTACTTACAAATTATAGTGGTTCTGATGCAAATGAACCACTCCAGGACAGTTTCCTCTCCCCCAGATTAGCTAAGAAATCCTGGGGAAATTGACCAAGGATGCAGAATGCTAAGACTGACCTAAGGCCTATTAAAATCAAGTTCCTGGTTTAATCATTTATATTGCTGAAATAAGAGGCAATTAGAATACAGTAAAGTGGCAAGAGGAGGCCAGCCCAGGATTTTGCTTTTATTTGTATGGATTCTGGGTCTGGATATAGCAGACAGAGCATACTTGGTCCAGATAATGTGGGGAAATTGCTGAGCGCAGAGGCAGCGTCCTAGGCCAGACCCAACCCAAACTCATAGGAGAATTGCAATAAATTACTGAACCCCTTTGGCCCTCAGTTTCTCTGTGCAATAGGGAGATCCATTCCTGCCCTGTTTATGAGAGAACTAGTGAGGGAATATTAACATAGTGGCTAGTATTCATCAATTTACAATTTATAAAGTGCTTTTGAATCCATTATCTCATTTGATCTCCACAAGACCCTGTGAAGTAGGAATTTTTATCATCTGCATTTTCAGCAGGAAAACTAGGTCTCTTGGAAGTTAAATTGCCCAAGTCACACAATCAATTAGTAATGGTGGCATGCTGCTTCTAACTCCAAATCCCGTTAGGCTCTTCTTCTCCCCTCATAGATAGAATAATGATGATAAGATGAGACATGCCTTGTAATGTTACAGTAGGTAGTTAGGCAGACATAAGCAGGGCAGGAGAGGGTGCTCCCTACCACCAGGAAGGTCAGCCAACAATCAGGTGATGGTCAGGTGGTTGTTAACTGTCTCTCTAAAATAATAATTGGTCACAGCCAGCACAAGGGAAAGGCAGTCTCCCAATAAATAGAAAACACCTGACACTAGTGATCAGCAGCTGCCTGATAAGATCTCAAGAGTTGGGTGAGTGGGCTCAAGCATGCACAGTAAGAGGCAAAATGGTGGAGTTTAACTGGTAGATGACATTTTTCTGGGAATACTTGACTGGCGAGGGAAAAACATTCAAGTGAGCATGCACACAACTTCAGTAAACATACTACCCATGCAGCCCCTCCCGAGTGCTGGCAGGCCATTGCACATGCAGACAGCCTACCCCAAGGGAAGAATCAGGGGAGAAGGGATGCAATCCCCCTGGAAGCATGCCAGCATATAAAACCCCAAGTCAAAAGTCAAACCACACAGTTGATCTCTCAAGTTGTCCACTTGGCCCTCTTCCAAGTGTACTTTACTTCCTTTCACTCTTGCTCTAAAACTTCTTAATAAACTTTCACTCCTGCTCTAAAACTTGCCTTGGTCTCTCCCTCTGCCTCATGCCTCTTGGCTGAATTCATTCTTCTGAAGATACAAGAACTGAGGTTGCTGCAGACCTGTACAAATTCACTGCTGCTAACAGTAATAACAACCCCATATTAACTTTTTAATAGCCAAGCATGGCTCAAAGAGCTATCCGTATGCTAATTCATTTATTCTTCCCAACAACTCAATGAGGTAGGCATATTTAGCAATGAGGAAATTGAGACACAGAGAAGCCAAGATCACACAGTAAATAGGTAGTGAAGCAGAGATTTAAATTTAGAAAAACTGGTTCTAGAATACACGTTCTTAAGCCCTGGTAATTATTTCAATTATTTTACCTATTTCCTATGGCACAGCAGGAGAATGAACAGGGCTTAGTAGTTACCTGCACAGCACTATTTGAAGGATGAAAGAATATCCATCTTATCCATCCCCAACCCAGAAAATCTTTCCTATTAACCACCATGTTATCAGACATTTTACCATTAAAAAATTAAAGGTCTGGGCTGGGTACAGTGGCTCATTCCTGTGATCCCAGGACTTTGGGAGGCTGAGGTGGGTGGGTCACCTGAGGTCAGGAGTTCCAGACCAGCTTGGCCAAAATGTGAAACCCTGTCTCTACTAAAAATACAAAAATTAGCTGGGCATGATGGTGCATGCCTGTAATCCCAGATACTCGGGAGGCTGAGACAGGAGAATCACTTGAACCTGGGAAGCGGAGGTTGAAGTGAGCTGAGATCGTGCCACTACACTCCAGTCTGGGTGATAGAGCAAGACTCTGTCTCAAAAAGAAAAACGAAAAAAAACTAAAGGTCTAGACAAAGTTATTAGTTCTCCTGGTTTAAATGCCTACACCCCGCCCTCCCATCCCCATGTGCATGCATACAGAATGAAGTCTAAACTTCTAGCAGCAAGCCCTCCCTGCTCTCATCCCCTCTTTCCTCTTAGCTCCTGCTCCTGTCTGCTTCACACCCTACCTCAAGACCCATCAAACCTGGGCATGTTCCTCGAAAGAGCTTCCGTCTTTCACATACCACATACCAGTGAGTCTTCACGTTTAGTTCTCTCTTCCTTGTTACCTGTTGAACACCTATTTATATAAGTTCTTTGCTTCTCTCTTAGTTGACCTTCAGTGCCCCTCCTCCATGCTCCCATAGCAACCTGGGCTTTTTCTTTACATAGGGCATAAGTGAGCAAGTATACTGAGAGCCAACTGAAGGAAAAGGTTATTTTTGCTCATCTCTGTATTATCCAGTTCAGTGCCTGGTACTTAGCAGATATTTGATAAAGTTTCCCTAGGCCAATAATAGAGTGTTTATCAACACTCTGTAATAAACCAGATTGTTAGTATGGTTTTTTCCACAATTGAAATAGCTTTATAGTTTTCTTCCTTATTAAAATAATGCATTCTCTTTGCAAACATATTCTGTTATAACAAGAAAATGTAAGGAAGAAAATAAACATCACTGATTCTATCGCCACTAGTGATAGCTTCTCCTTTTAGCTAGTTTTCTGTAATTGCAGCTGGCTGAGAAAGAATGGTGCCTAAGACATGTTCATTCATCAGAGCCAAAAGGAAATGAGAGACCTAAATCACAGAGCACTGCTATGGAAAGGCATCCATGGGTTTAACACTCAATGGATATGAGAAAAGCACAAGGTGACTGGTTGCTGAAGAAAGAGTACCAGGTGGAATGGGACAGCAAAGCTATGGTGAGAGAATGAAGAGACTGACTTCTTTGCTGCCTTCAGAGAACAAAACCAATACACAGAGAAAATCTGCCAGGAAGTCAGCCTTTGATTCAATTTAAACAAGTTCCTAATAATCAGAGAGATCTCTCGGAAGAATATATTGCTCTCTAAGATAGTTAAGCTGCCTGTCCCCAAAGGTGTTTGAGTAGTTGCCAAGAAATATTCATTCACTTAGTCAATCGGTCAGTCAGTCATTCAGTCAGCATTAATTGAGCACCCGTCACTTGTCAAATGATGTTCTAGGTGCTGGGGAACCAAAGTCAAATGAGGCCCAGTGGTCCTTTTCCTAAAGTGGCCATTCCTCAAGAGTAGGTTGCTACTACTACAGATGATAGGGTAGATCAGATGACTTTTGACATTCTTTCTAACTACAGCAACCAGTGAGTCTTCCTTCTGAGAAGTCTGGCCCTAGCAAACCGCACAAATGCATTCCAGCTTGAATGTGGGTAGAGGAGAAAAGATGAGAAGATCCCTGGGACATACTTCTCTCCTCCAGGTCCAAGGGGGCCTATTGCTTCTCATCTATGGGAGGAGATTACAAGTGTCTGGATTTCCAGTTAGGTTGAGGAAAACACACTTTCCAAAAGGTTTGGATTTGTACAGTGTTTTACTTAAGTTAAATAATGAGGGCCAAGTCAGCTTATGACCAACGAGTTATTTCATAAAATAATCTGCAGTTGAGTTCTTCAAAACTATAAGCTCCCTTTATGCCTTTGCAATTGGATTTGACCTCACCAACAAATAATTCTATCAATTTTGAGGAGGTCATCTATTTGAGAAATCAAGGCTCCCATGTTTAACTCCTTGGACCTGCATTTGCTCAGCTTAACCCTGTCAAACTGGTGTAGCAGCTCTTCCCCTATTCTTGCTGTGTGATCAGGATTCCTTTTCACCATTGTAGCTGACCTAGGACCTCTGCAGACAGACATCCTCACAGGAGATCCAGACGGTGATAAAGAAAATAGTTACAACCTGGTCAAGCCGCTGGACTTTTGGCTGATGAGGACCTTAGGGGCAGATGATGTGGTACTCCCCCTTGTATGAGTGGGGAATGTCAGGCACGTTGTTTCCTGGCAATTGCCCTGATCCAGCCCACTTCCTAGAAACCCAAATGGTACCCCTCCAGTGGTCCTCTCTGCCCAACTGGCTGGCATTCCAGGCGGCTGTTCCACTCCAACTACTCAGGCTTAGCAGAAATCCTGATTCCAGATAACCCTCCTTTTTCCTTCTTTTCCAGTCTCTCTTCAATTCCAGAACATATCCACATTGCCCTCCCACTCCAAATTTTTGTTTTATTCTTTTCTTTCATTAAACTTTTAAGTGTAATTTTAATGCTATCCTAAATAATTAGTGTGTATACACAGGCAAACACACAGACACACACACACACACACACACACAATAAGAAGGTTTGCTTTAGGGGAAGGATGGCTTGGTCTTCAAAAGTACAATGGCTAGCAGGGAAAATGTCTGTATTTCATTCTAAGGAAGGTCACCTCCCTGTCTATAAGAGAAATTGACTTCTCCTAATGCAGCAAAGAAAAAGGCAAAAAGTAAGTTGAATTGTTGACATTAAAAAAAAATAGATTGGACATAAATATTCGGCTGCATGTCCGTGGAGGCTCCAGCCAAAGTGCTTTAATGATGCTGGCTCGGAGAAGGGCTGGGAGCACTCCAAGACTGGCCAGGGAGACAGTACAAGCCACCAGGAAAAATGGTAGAAGACACCAACAGACGTGGCACCTGGGTGGCCCTCACTTGACTGTCAACTTCAGGGCATTTCCCTCAACCTCTGCCATTTTGTTCTGGTTTCCTAGATTAAATGGCCTGGTGGAGTTCTACTGGAAGCCCCAGATAGGCAGCTGGTAAGCTGTCTGAGTATTCTTAGCTTAAGGTAACAGAGGGAAGACTAGAGAGGTACATGAAAAGCCTTTGCAATGGGGATTCTTCTTTTGAAGCTGAGATTTGAATTCTCCTCAGGAGAGCAGCTGGATGTGCACATTATTCTCTGCAAGAGTACTAGCTAAAATGGGTAAGTTGAGGCTAAAATCCAGGCCTGCCAAAGGACTACATTTATTCCAAACAAGCTTCTTTTCTAAGTCCCATAAGGGCACTGAAAGGGTTAGCAACCCCTACTAAGGAGCTGCTCTGAGATTATGCTGCTCCTGTCATGCCAACCCTCATGGTCCACAGGCATGTCTCCTGCCCATAAAAAAGGCTGGAAGCAGCAGGAAAAAATACCATCATCACCATGTTCACATCCTCACCACCACTCCCTTACTCCTCTCTATAGACAGTGGCTACTTGAGATCGAAGGCATCTAGGGAGAAAGCATCGGGGCCTGAGTTGTCTAGAAAATTTGTTTTCTTTTCAGCTGTTGCTGTTCAACTGTGAGCAAGTCACCCAATCTTGTTAAACCTTGATTTCTTCATTCCTAGAATGAAATCAATCCCAGTCCTACCTACCTCGAAGTTTACTGCGACAATTAAATGAAATGGTTTCCCTGCCCTCAATCTAGTTTCCAGAATTCTTAGGAAGCAGTGCTAGAGAGAGCCTTGAGAAACAATCAGACCAGCCTCCATCCTGTTCTCTGTCCCATCCTACCCAACTTCAAGCCAGTGATAACTCAATCTTTCAATGTGCCAAGACCCTGCTCCTTAAAATGCTGGAGGGTATTTTACCAAAGAAAATGTCCCTAGGGGCTTGTAGGAGTGGCCCTAAGCAGTCACAGGCCCGGGCCATTTTCCATCTCTCAGCAGCATGCATCTAGGAAGCGGAGGGAGAGGAGAGAGGGGAGGAAGTGCTACCAGAGGATGCTTAAATATACCTGCTTGTCATCTGCTGCCCTCTACCCAGGCCATATCCTGAGATGATGTGGGGAAAGGCTGACCTGTCCCCTTAGCAGTGTTCAGAGGCTAGCTCAAATGTTGTTGTCACAACGCACATATGGTGGGTCCCTTTGCCCTTCAACCCAGCGCCCCTTGCAGAGCAAATCCCCTGGTGAGATCACTATTTGCATCAACCTTTGGCTGCCAGTCTGGTGCTCCCAAAGATGTCTATCTAGAAGCCCATGGGACTAAAGATTTAGTAGCCGATCAGGCACCAGGTCTTCCAATTTACAGTTCAGAGAAAAGAAACCCTATTAATCTGGCACCTTTTATTCCACTGTAAATTCCTGCCATATTTAACTCAGCCGCCATCAAGGTTTCCCTACTATCTGCCAACAGCAGGCCCATAATATAAAGCTTGCCAATTCAAGGAGAAATTAAGATTCTGCTTAGTATTCAAAGGGTGATCCCTTTCACTAGCTTCCTTTCCCAAGTTCCCCACCATATCCATTGAGGCAGGGGCAGAGCATATCTGATCTAGCTTAGGGAAGCCCTTTTGGCCATGCAGCTGGAGAAAAAGAGGCCTGGTTTCCTTCCACCTTGTAAAAAACAAACTCAGCCTGCACTGTCTGTGATGATCAGACAGTCTCTTCCTCTCATACAGCCTAGAGAACAAAAATGACTCTCCAAGGCCTCAGGGCTCACAAGAGGCAGAGCCAGGGCCAGAGGAGAGAAAAAAAAAAAAAAGAAGAAGAAAAATGTATGTATGTACTTATTTAGTGAGTAACTCCCATGTTCAAGACACTGTTACGTATTTTTTTCTATTAAATACACCCCTGCAAGCCCAGTGTTATTAGCTCCATTTAACAAAGAAGAAACCGAGGCTCAGATCACCCAGCTAGTAAGGCTTAGGCCTGCAATTAGTCTCTGTCTCCAAAGGCAATTTATTCAGAGTCAACAAGTATTTTCTGAGAGGCTGTTATGTGTCAGGCACAGTGCTAGAAGCAGGGATTATAGAGGTGAACATGAGATCTCTGTCATCTGTTCTAAGGAAAAGAGACAGAAATAAAGAAATAAATGAGAAATGTGTGAGAGTGATGAGTACTCTGCAGAGAATGAAAATAGGGTCGTGTGATAGAGAGGGGCAACATTAGATTGAATAGTCAGGGAAGGCCACTATGAGGAAGTGGCATTTAAAGAGATATCTAATGGCAAGAAAAAGCCAGTTCAGCGGCAGTGTGAGGAGATGGAGGAGTATCAGGTCAGTCCCCAGCAGTAGACAAGGGCCAGAGTAAGGAGTTGAGATTTTATTCCAAGTGGAATGAGAAATCATTGGAAGGTTTTAAGTGGGAAACTGACATCATCTTTATGATTTAAAAAGAGCCGCTGGTCCATACGGCTTGGGTGAGAGTGATAAGATGTCACTGTTTTCCTGGTTAATAGTTTCTGATAAATTCTCTCAAATAGCCAAGTGAGCCAGCTCTACAGTGTTATCTAAGCCCCTTCCCTGGCTCCTGAAATACTTACCAGTAAGCTTTCCTTCAGGCAAAGAAAATAATGGTCCTTTAAAAATAAGCACATGAAGAAATGGGAACCCACTGAACCTGAGTCAGCCCTGACACACAGAAGCAGTTGGCCTGACAGGTTATTCCCAGTTCATGAGCCTGAGGTAAGGAGACCCAGGTTGCCATGTATTGATGAGGGGAGGACAGAGGAAGAGAAACTTAGATCATGAATTGAACCAGGAGTCCTTCAAAATCCAGTAGCCCTAAAAGCCTGCCTGACCACCCAAACTTTAGTGTGTTTGAAAACCAGCAGGAAGTTGACTAAGTAGCTTCCCATCTCTTGATGGAAACTGGCAGCTGTGAGTTCGGTCTACAGCTCAACTCCTTGGTGGGCCACGGAAAGCAAAGTTCTTCTGTCTCATGGAGCATCCAACCCTCTTCATCTCCTCAAAGGGTTGCTTAGATATGATACCCGGGCCACTGGGCCATCTGCTTTAGAACTATATGGAGCACTGCTGATTGCCCAGTAGGGCCAGGGAATGTGAATTTGTAAGCATGGCCCCATTCTAGTGCTCACCAATATTTGTGGATTGCTGGAAGCCCAGCTGCAGGTGGAGCTCCTGGTGGAGGAGGCTTCCAGGTATTGCTCAGGTTGACTCCTGCTCCTAACAGTTCACAGCTCCAACCTTTTTGAAACAAGAATCATTTGTCCTCAAAAGCCCTGTGAGAAGGTAAGGAGGACTAGGATCCTTTCCTTTCTGGAGATCAGGAAATAGAGAAAAGGGTTTGGTGACTTATGAAAGGCCACGTAGCAGGTAGAGAGTAAAACTTGGATTTGAATCAAGTCTTATGAGTTCAAACCCTGTGGTATTTCAAATGATAGAAACCATCTGTCCCAGAAACAGGTAGCAATGCACCTGCTTTACAGCACTGGGAGGAGGCTGTGGGGACCCTGGAGGCAGAGTCGCTGTTTGGAAAGCACCATGCAGAAAAAGAAATGCTGTGTTCTGAGGAGAACTTAATTGATCTGATTTATCTCAACATGGATAAGGAACTATCAAGCTCCTACCAGTACATGGAGTCCTGGTTCACTGTCCTCTCCCTGAGGCAGGTTTTAAAAAGTTATAAAAGACTGGATTTTTATCTCTCAACGCCTACCCTGGTAGATTAATCTCTTTCCTGATCACACTGATGCCCTCCCCCCAGCCCCTTCCCAGCACAGAGAGAGAGGTACTGCAAGTTTTTCTCAATGTGGGGAGGAGGCAAAAGGGAAGAAGATGGGGATTTGGGGTGGAATTTCTGTTTGTTCCTGAGCCAAGAATGTTTGTCCCACTCTAGGCGCTTCAGGGAAAGGAGTGGAACTAGTTGTAAGGGGCTTCAAAGAAAAATCACAACTGATTGGCAAGTCTGAATTCTGTCCAACTTGGAGTGAATCTCAGGGGTATTAGTGGGATGTGACAGAGATTTTTAGCTCCTCCTGAAGGCTGTCAGTCTAGCCAGACTAAATCAATGATCCTCAAACCCTAAAGTAGATAATAATCACAACGAATTTTGCTTAAAATTCAGATTCCTAGGCCCAACCCCAAAGACTCTGACTCAGGAGGCTTGGGATGGGAAATAAAAATCTATCCTTTAGCAATGACCCCCCAGATAATTCTAATAAGGTGGTCTACAAGATCATACCTTGAGAAAAACTTGACCACCTGGACCAGATCCAGGGCTATGATTCCCAGATACCCTACCTGGCACAACTTTACCTAGACAGAAAAGGATTACTTCAAGTAGGAGCCTAACAACTCCCACACCTCCCTTCTGGTCCCAGAGCAGAACTGCTCCTCAGTGATATGATGAGAAGACTTCCTCTTCCCAGCATCTAACTTCCATTTCCTGATTCCTTTCTACCCTGTGACACTATCCAACTTTACTCCTTTGGTGCCTCGTGAAATGGTTGTCTATGGATTACAGGTTATATAGGAAGAGGAATGAAGCCAGGAGGGAGCAATGGCCTAGAAAGGTGGAGAAGGTCAGTGTTCTACAAGGTCCATGATGAGACTGATGTGGAGGTAGAATTGAGAGACAAAACAGTCCCTCGTGATAGCAGGATCCAGATGTCTCCACTGAGAGGGGCTGGAATGAATTTCTGTGTGGCAAGCAGAGACTCTGAGGCTGTGGAATTAAGCATATCATCCACATGGACATTGAGGTTGCCCAGGCAATGATAAGAAATGGTTTGCAGAGGAAGACCATAAGCCAGAAGCTGAATACTTCAATGAAGAGATGGCCATGGCCAGCAGGTCAGTAGGTGACAACAAGCTGTGGGTGTCATAGCCTGGCGAAGGAACAATGTTGAACAATAATGGTTGAAAGAAGGAATGAATGCCTAGAGAATTTCAACCTGATCTCCAGGCTGGAGCTGAAGGAAGGGTAGGTGGAAAGAGAAACAAAGAAAGTGAGTAACTTCCAAGGAGAAGGTTGCAAAAAAATTGGTCCTATCAGGTGGAAGCCAGAAGTCAATTAACACAGTGTTGTACAGTGCTTTAGGAATCAAATAGACCTGAATTCTAGCCCGACTCTGCCAATTTCTAACTGTGCAACCTGGGGCCATTCAATTCACTCAATTCATCTTCCATTGTCTCATTTTCCTTATCTGTGTGAAATGGAGATAAAAACACTGCCTACCTTATAAGAGTTTTGTAAGGGATTGATAAATTAACGTATGTGGGTGATTAGCACAGTGCCTCACACATATTAATGCCCAATAACTTAGCTCTTATTTAATGAATGGATGAAATAATCTAGAAATATCGTGGGGCTGAGAAAAAATTGCTGATTTTGACAGAGCGTAGCTAGATGCTCATCATTCCGTTTCCTCTTCCTGGGCACACAGGAAACCTCCTTTGCAGTTTGATTGGCTCTTATGTGAAATAAGACCTTTCTATGAAGTAATTTTGAATGTCTTCTGAGGAACACATATCAGGCACAAGAAAGCAACCAAAGGAAGCATAAGGGCAGAACAAATACAAAAACAGAGTCCAGTTCTCTCCTTTGAATTGGAAATAGGCCCTGCTTCCCCTCCTTAACTCCTCCTGTGGGTAAGACTTTGTGTTCTACAGATGGGTATACAGTTGAAAGATAGTAGAGAATGAAATCGACCTAGAGCACCACTGATAAGAGCTGATACAGCGAGATGCCTACAACATCAGTCATCATCTTCATGGATGACGATGCCATTGCCAAGTGCCATTCCCAGCACACATAGCCGTATTCTCACCCAATCTTCTAAATCTCTGATAGGTCCTATTTTCTTGAAGGCTGTGGAGCATGTTGACAAGTATGGGTGGGGGACAGGGCAGATCTGTGCCACTCATTCAGGTGACCCATACCTACAGTCTTGACCTCATTAGTGACATATTGTAATAGGCTGAACACAACCACAAAATTTTGATGGAGTGTACAAATGGAAACCCTGCAATGGTCAAATTCTGTATTTATTTATTTAAGAAATATCCCTAGAGTTCCTTCTAGATGCAAGACACCATGCTAGGTGCTAAGGGTTTGTTAGCAAACAACCCAGACAAGGTCCCAGTCTTCCTGGAAGATAATTAAAGCAAGCGATTGCAGTGAGGTACTAAGGAGGTTAGGATACGGAAGGTGTTACATAGATGTGATGAAAATCTAATTGCCATTTTCTTTTAATCAATTCCCTGTGGTTTGAATAACCCTGGACAAGCCTTGTGTGTGAGAGAGAGTATGAATTTTACCATCTTTATGATGGAACATCACACCTCTCCCCATAAGAATTGAATTATTGCCAAGAGATTTTTCAGTCTATCTTCCCTTCTGAAGGCCTCAATGTGCTGAATGGTGAGAGACTTTGTTTACCAAAGTAAACAAAGCTGAAAGTCTATTTCAGGCAGACAGAAATCACCAACTGGGGGCATATCTTTAAGGCTCATTCTGAATCCCAGCTGTCTGCATGCCTTCTGGATGTGACCTGAAACCTTTATAATGATCCCCATCCTATCCCTGCTCTCCTGTCTCTTAACAGTATGGCTAACTGGGCACACTGTAATCTTCTCTCTTATGTTTCTCAAAAATGTGGTCTGCGTACCAACAGCATCTGTATCCACTGGATACTTGTTTAATGCAGAATCACAGGCCCTAACCTACACCTCCTGAATCAGAATCCAAATTTTAACACAATTCCCAGATGCTTTAATGTGCATTAAAATTTGGGGCACATTGGCTTTGAATATAAGCTGATTTCTACCCAGCTTCTTCTACCAAACTGCACACAATCTTTTGTTCTAAAAATAAGCACCTACTATGTGCTGACACTGTGCTAGGTGCAGGAGTTACACTGTTGAACCCTCAGAATAACAAGAAAAACATCTGTCTGAAATCTTTTTGGAATGAAGTAAGTTATACAGTAATAAGAAGTGGCAGCGACTGGCCCAGAGACAAGTCCACACAGTAGAACATGAGAACTGCTCTGACATAGATGACAAAAGGGGCTGTGGGAACAAGGAAGGAGTTAAGTTGGCATAAGCAGTTTAATAAGACTCCACAAAGGAGGCAATGCTTGGGCTTAACATGGAAGGATGAGTAAGAGCGGAGTGGGTGGAGCAGCAAGAGGATAAAATTGCCGGCCAAGGGATAGGAATGATGGATGTCAAAGCAAGAGGAGGCCTGTTCTGCTCTTGGCTGGATGCCCAAGCTCTGCACTTATCATGGGAAAGCTCTCTGCCACTTGGGGCTCTGCCAACAATCACTGTGAGGCCTTGGGCAAATCTCTGCTCCCCTCTGGGCCTTATTTTCATCTAAAACTTACAGGTTGGACCAGCACTTAGAGATTTTCAAATGTAGAGTTCCTTCAAGATCTTCAGCAATGGCTAAAAAAAAAAAAAAAAAAAAAACGGAAAGAGGCAGGACTCTGGGCCTGGCCATTAGAACATCTGCCAAGTTGTATTCATTTTCCATGTTGGGTAACTGCTTAGCTTTAAGGGGGTGGAGGGGAATGTGGAGTGAGATTGCACATCTTTATGTCAGAGATCAGAATATGCCACCCCAAAATATGATGTTGAAGGGGTGCAGGACATGCCACCCCAAATTATGTCGCCTTAGTATTTTGATTATTTTGAGCGAAAAACACTTGAAAAATAGCAGATGCAGGGAGAGGCTTTCACTGAAGTCTCCTTATCTGCCTGAAGACAGATCCTTCAAAAAGAATTCAATTGGCATAAATCCCTTTGCTGGGAGTTTCATCAACCAGGGAAGGTTGACTCTTATCACAGCAGAGGAGGCTACAGACGATCCTTGACTTAGGATGGTTCAATTTATGATTTCTCAACTTCAGGGTGATGCAAAGGTGATATAGGCATTCAGTAGTATTTTGAGTACCCATACAACCATTCTGTATTTTCACTTTCAGTATGGTATTTAGCAAACTAAATGAGATACTCAACACTTTATTATAAGACAGGCTTTGTATTAGATGATTTGATCCAACTGTAGGCTAATGTAAGCTGAGCGCATGTAATGCAGGCTAGGCTAAGCTATGATGTTCAGTAGCTTCAGTAGGTTAGGCAAACTAAATGCATTTTTGACTTATGATGCATTTATCAGGATGTAACCCCATCTTAAGTCAAAGAGCATCTGTAGAAGTTGACACTAAACCCAGACAAACTTTGTCACAAATTATCATATCCTATTTACTCTTTAAAGAGCCCATTCATCTTTTCTAAAAATCACTTACTCTCCCTCAGGTGGCCTACATCCCTCTCCCCCTCCCCTATTAAGATGATATATAGCTTTTTAAATATCACCACTTTTGGGGGTATTTGTTTTCCCCCCAGGATGCCCCTGTGCATCTAACATTAAACATTAATACATTTGTAACCTACTCTTCTGTTAATATGCCTGTTGTCAGTTTACTTCATAGACCTAGCTATTGAACCTAAAGGATAAAGGAAAAGTCTTTCTTCCCTACACTTTGAAAGTGTGAAAACAACTGAAGGGGGTGACTTCTGAGACCTCAAGCCAGTGCTAACACTAAATGCTTACCCAGTTCTACAATAAGTCTCCAGGTTGTCACGCAAATCAGACTTTCAGCTCTATGGTCACAGGCCTCCTCTCACTGACAGTCTTAGAGCTATAATTTCCATACCTTTCAAAGAGCAGAATCCCTTTCCTAAATGACATTACACGGGAAATCCACAATATGAATAACTGATCAAGTGAATACACAGATTTCTAGATAGGTTAAATCTTCATTATTTGGCAATACTTTATGTGGAGTCTGCTTGTCCCTGTCATCACCATCCCCAGCCCTTCTGTAGATTCCCAGGGTTGAGAGTAAAAATGACTCAGAGGAAGTGGTTCAAGCTGAGAAGAAGTGTGCAGTAAGTCCTGGAGCTATGGAAGCAAAGAGCTTCCCTAGAGGAAGGTATAGTGGGACCTAGGAGCAGTGGCTTGAAAAGATTTGGAGAATGGAAAAAGGGAACAAGACAGGACCAGATGCAAGAAGACAAACAAACAAACAAAAAGACAAGAACAGAATAAAAGCTTCCCCAAAGGCCAATTAAGTGATCTGAAGGAAGGCTATATGAAGCCTTAGCAACTGCTGCATACATAGCCACCTTTTAAAGAAAGTGGCCCCTATCCATCCTTTTCCACTTGCTGGCTATTATAGGCTGAATTATGTCCCCTAATAAAATATGTTGAAGCTCTGACCCATAGCACCTCAGAATATGACATTATTTGAAACTAGGGTCATTGTGGATGTAATTAGTTAAAATGAGGTCATCCCAGAGTAAGATGGGCCCTTAATTCATTATGACTGGTATCCTTAAAAGAAAGAAGAGTCTCAGAGACCCACAGGGAGAATGCCATGTGGTGACAGAGGTAGAGATTGACGTGCTGCTGCTGTAACACCAAAGATCACTGGCCACCCACCAGAAGCAGGAAGAGACAAGGGAAATGTCTATCCAGAGTCTCAGAAGAAGCAGGGCCATACTGACACCCTGATTTTGGACTTAAAGTCTCCAGAACCGTGAAGAAATACATTTCTATTGTTTTAAGCAACCCAGTTGGTGGTACTTTGTTATGACAGCCCTAGGAAGTCAATTCATTTGCTATGGCACAAGCAGTAGTAGGTTTTGCTAGAGAGATCATCCCTGCTACTCAGCAGATCAGTTGGGCATGGACGTAGACAGAGACAGCTGGGTGCCTCTGAGCCAGCCTGTCACTCTTTGTCTAGTTGGGGCATTTCTACAGAGTGGAGGCAAAGCAATCCAATCATTTCCTGGCTGTGGAGCCACATATATGCAGATAAAGAGAGGAAAAGAGAGAGAGAGAGAAAGAAAGAAAGAATGAGAAAGAGTGCAGCTTAAGATCCAGCTCAACCCTAGTCATGATTTGCCAAACAGAATCCAATTCTAGTCAAATCTTCAGCCAGAAGGAGGAGGTATCCACTACAGAAAGGGGATCTTTGGAGTAACAGAGGGATATTCCCCAGAATTCCCCAGAAGGGAATATGATGTGGGCAGGCACTGCAAAACAGACCCGCTGCAGGGGTGAAACATTGCCCTTATAATAACTGCAAAGCCTGAGCCTGCAGGCAAAAAGAAAAGAAAGGGAAGCAAATGTAAATAAAGAAGTGTGGAGGGACAGAAGGACTGTAGAATACCCAATCATCCCAGATTGCCTTGCACTGAGGGGGTTCCTGGGACATAATACTTTCAGGTTTAATACTGGGACAACCTGAACAAATGAGGATGAATTGGCCAGCCAATGAGAGACAGTAAAAGAGTAATGTGGAAGAAGCAAGTTTTGTATGGTGAAATATATAGTCAGCACCCAGAACATGTTTACAGAAGTGACCTAAGCCAATACAGATCAATCTAGACCAGGAGAGCCCATGGTCCCCCTGCAACCTGGCTAGATGGGCCTGTCAGTGGATTCAGGGGAACTTGCACTGAGGATTCACTCAGAACCTCTATGCTGACCAAGGGCCCTTGGGATGGCAATGGTAGGTGACATGAGGATCAGATCCCTTTCTGCAGTCTGGAAGGCTTACCCTGTCCAGCAATCCTCTCTAAGGGGATGAGCCCTTCACACTGAACTGGAGGATTTACCTTCTTGTCCAGTGTGGTTGGCCTGTCATATTCCTCAGCCCTACAGGGAACCCTGTAAGTAATGAGTCCAAGGCCCTGTCTACAGAGATACTTTTTTATATCTCCTTGTCTTTTACCCCACACCTGCCACAAATTTTATATGAAATATTCCCAAGGATGCATGAAAACTGTCATTCACCAACTTATCCCCATCAGGTGGGAGACGGCCTCCTGTTTATGTTTCCATGTCCTTCCAGGCATATGCCCATCATAGCACTTTCAGAGTATATTAGGGTCATTGATTTTATTTTTCACCTTCTCAGCTTGTGATCAATTTCCTTCATAGTAGAGCCCATACCTTGCTCATCTTTGAAATCCTAGAGCCCAGGAAAACGCCTGGCATGTAGGAGTTTCTCATGCACTGTCTGGCAAGTAAGCTAATTAATTAATTAGTTCATGTTGATCAAGATGATCCTTCTCTTTGTGTCAAGTGTCTAACACTTGCTAGATCTAAGACCCAGCACTTTCTTGGTTTTTAATATATCAGTCATTAAGCCATCTACATGCAGATGAGAGGTAGAAAACACTTCAGAGTCCTGCAGCCTCAGAGGGTCACCTGAGTGAGCAGTCAGTGCGGCCAGCTCTAAAGGGCTTATGTCAAGGCAGTCACAAGGGCTTGGGAAGGAGACGCAGATACCTGTGCCCATTACAATTATCCTACTTCTACTCTCACTTGGTTACTGTGGTTCTAAACGAAGAAAATAAAATAAAACTGAGTTCAGGAAAAGACCAGCTGCTGAGCTCCAGACAGAAGCTCAATAAAAGATAAACAGAATGGTATAAATCGGCTAAGAGAACATTGGCTGGAATACTCTATGACATTAATTCTATCTTATTAAGAAGGCCCTTGATGATGAGGTGGTAGACCTGGGTCTGATCTCCATTCCACCACTATGTATCTCCAGTCAGATGGTCTAGCCTCTCTGAGCCCCTATTAGCCCAATTCTAGCTTGCTAATAATCTTCTCCTCCAGGCCCATCAAGCAGACATCTGAACCAACACATGTCCGACATTTTGACCTCTCCTAACGAGGCGCCCTAGAGAAATTCAAAGCAGAGAATTTTCTCTTCCCTAAAATGACTCCCAGAGCTCCAAGGACAATTATTTTAGCAAACCTATTGATGGACTTAAAGTTTATGAACCTGAAAGCTAATGTACCTTCCTCTGTAAAAAGCAAGGCACCGCTAGATTTTTGTCTGCATAAAAACTCGAACACTCACCTGGGAAGTCTGTTAGTAAATAAAGCTTATCTTTTTGCAATACGCAAACATTCTACTTCTAGTTTGGCACTGTTCAAAATTCTTTTGTTCTGAAATTTCAAAAAGGATAGGCCTAATGTTTCACTGACCTCCTGTGGGCATAAGGAAGAAGTACACTAATTCGTCAGATCTGGATATCCTGGTGTGGTCTAAAGAAGAACGTCTTAAATCTTACCTACCTGATGGAAAATTCATACAGAATAAGATAATACATACTATTTCATCTCTTGTCCCAGGATCCCTCAGGCCCTGGTGGTAAGTTCCTAATCTAACTGGTACTTAAATCCATTAGATAGATTTATACAATGGCAGAGCAGGCAGTGTGCACAGGAATAATATGAGGACTTTATTGAAACATAGATTCCTGAGTTCCATTTAAGAGATTCCGACTTTGTGAGGCTGGGGTGGACCTGGGAATTTGTAGTATTTTACTAAGCAAATGGTTTTGATTCTGATGCAAATAGCACTGTGGATTTTACTTTGGAAAATACCAACTTGCCAAAACCCCTCATGTTATAAATAAGGAAATTAAGACATCAAGAAGTTAAATGTTTTGCCCAAACCCAAATGGCTAATTAGAGGCAGATCTGGACTTGGCACTAACTTCTGATTCTGTCATTTGCAATCAAAATAGTCACCATTTAAGGGCACTTACTATTCATCGGGTGCTGTGCTAAATACATTGGCTCATATAATCCTTCCATCAATTCTGTGGAGAAGACGGATGGTATCAGTAACTCCATTTTATAGGTGATGAAACTGAGGCTTAGAGAGGTGAAATGACACATACAGGTACTAAAAAGAAGAACAACACTCAAACTCAGTCCACGTGACTTTAAACTCAAGCTCTCCCCCACTGCCCCACTCTGCCTCAGAAGCATAGCACAGACCTTAATCTTTTGTGGCCCTCTGAAAAGCAGCAAGTCCCCCCAAATTTGAAATGTAATGATGCACATGTGGCATCCAAGGACACACTTTAACAAACCTTCTCTCTTCCCTCCAGAGAGAGAATCTTCAAGATGCGGCATCTTTGTAAATCTCAGAAAAGGAATCTTCTTCACCACACCCTAAAGCAACTTGAACTCAGTATCAGCTGGGGCTTTTCAATCAACTGTAAGATCTGTGCTGAGGTTGTAGTCAGAGCCTCTTCAACAAGCACCAGACCATTGAAACTCAGGAATATGGAGAGCTGTTCAACTAGGGGATGTCTTGGAGAAAAATAAAGACTCTTCAGAAAGATGGGTTCAAAATCCAATCAGGGGAAGTCACTGACAAGCACCGTTTAAATGAATCAAAGGAAGGAGCAGGATTATTCTCATGCACCTATTTCTCTCATTAAGCCTTGTATTAGTTATCTGTTGCTATATGACAAATTATCCTAAAAGTTAGCAGCTTAAAACAACATTTATTATCTCACGCAATTTCTGAGGTTCAGAAATTTTGGAGCAACTTAGTTAAGTGGTTCTGGCTAGCCTCTGAGGTTGCAGTCAAACTGTGGGCTGAGCTGCAATCTTCTGAAGACTGGAGGATCTGCTTCCAAGCTCATGCATGTGGTTATTGGGCAGCCTCAGCCTCTCACCAGCTGAACACCTCAGTTCCTTGCCACATGGGCTATTCCACAGGGCTGTCTTAGTGTCCTCAAGACATGGAGGTGGTCTCCCTCAGAGTGAGTGATAGAAAAAGAGAGAAGCCACAATGGAAGTTCTGCTTTTTTATAACATAAACTCAGGAGGAAAATGCATATTCTATTGGTCACAGAGAATAATCCTGCTGCCATGTGGGAGGGGTTGTGAAAGGAAAATAAATATTGAGGCCTCAAAATCACTCAAGCTGGGAACTGCTTAGTGCAAACCTGTCTCCCATTCTATTCAAAGTCACCCCTCTGCTCACTGAGATAAATGCGTATCTGATTGCCTCCTTTGGAGAGGTTAATCAGAAGCTCAAAAGAATGCAACCATTTGTCTCTTATCTACCTACAACCTGGAAGCTCTCTCCCTGCTGAGTCTTCCTGCCTTTGCTTCTAGTTGTTCCACCTTTCCAGACTGAACCAATGTTCCTCTTACATATGTTGGTTGATAGCTCATGTCTCCCTAAAATATATAAAACCAAACTGCTCTGACCACCTTCAACACATGTCATCAGGACCTCCTGAGGCTCTGTCACAGGCATACATCCTCAACTTTGACAAGATAAACTTTCTAAATTAACTGAGACCTGTCTCTGATTTTTGGGTTTAACGGGGTCTATTACAATAGTATAAATATCAAGAGGTGGAGATTTGTGGAGGACTGTTTTGAGTCTGGCTACTCCAAACTCCTTCTCCTGCTCACCTTTCCTTGTCCATACAGGTCCAGGTAACTCCTCCATGGGCCACACAATATGCTAAGCACCAGTGAGGTAGTTGTGACAACAGCCAGTCTCTTGCATCTTGGAGTTTTCTATTTAATGTAAGAAATACACATTAGACAAGTAGTCACACAAGTAAATGTACAACTAAAAATCTGTGAAGAAACTGAGAAGGAAAAATATGATACATGATATAAGAGTATAACATGTGGTGGGGGAGCTGTAATTTGCACTGAGGAAGTTAAAGAAAGCTTTCTTAAATAAGTAAAATTTTAAATTAAGTCTTCAAAGCCAAATAGGATTAAGCTAAAACAAGAATGGGAGAAAGACCATCCTGGCAGGAAAACAGCATGAATGTACTTCCTATAAAGGGGAAGATCATGACACATCCAGGGATATGAAAAGCCAGTGTAGCTAGAGCTCAGTAGGCAAGGAGGCAGTGAGTTCCTCCCTCCTGGAACACTCTCTGCACTCCTTGTCTCTTCTCCAAAGTATACCCTTAGAGCTCAAATGAAGCCTCACCTCCTCTACAAGTTCTTACCTACTCCAACCATCATCTCTCATGCCTTGTTCAACCCTACACAACCTAACTCTAATGCCTTGAAATTTCAAAGTAGTACATATCACACTGTGCTATTTTATAGATTTTTTTCTTTCTCAGTACAATAAACTCTCTTTGCAAGAAACTATAACTAGATTTTATATCCTTGTGTACCTAATGTAATGCATAACATATAATAGACATTCAATACGCTCAAATAAATGATCAAAAACCGCATGCAAAAAGTAGGATTTTAGCCCTACTTGCATGTTTGTACATATACATGACTATGCTTTTTTTTTTCTAAAGGCGTGCATCACACACACACACACACACACACACACACACACGAGCAGGTTCTGAAAGTGGGGATGGTAGACAGGAAAACTAAAATCTGGTGGGATTAGACCATCCTGAGTGATTTTAATCTATTCAAAGGAAGTAAGGACTTGTAAATATTTGAATGATAAAAGATTAAACACACATGGTTAGATTTGCTCTCTCCAAAAATCTTATTAATATTACAGCAAAGGGATTTTTAAACATAACTCTCAAAGACAAACAATACAAAATGATGCAAGCAACAACATTTTATAAGTTGGGCTACTACTCAGATAAAGTAGCTTAGTGATTTAACAAACTTGAAAAAGTTAAACACTAAGCTAGTGGTAGAGAAATCCAGCAAATAAATCAATGTATACTGAGGAACTTCCAAAGGCTCTGGAATTGGCAACAAGGCAATTCTGGAAGTGGGGATGAAAGTGAAACTGAAAATAGGAGAAAGGGTCTAAAGTCAGCTTAGAAGCAGTTGCTCCTAGAAATATGCCTTGAATGACATACAAGGCAATTCATAGAAAAACTATTACTATGGTACCATACTTACAAACCTCAAAACAGGCAAAACTGAAAACATACATTGTTTATGGATATATACATATATGATTAAACTATATTTTAAAAGCAGGGAAATGATTAATACAAAATTCATGACAGTAATTACCTCTGGGTCAGGATGGTGAAAGAGGCAGGGAGGGGGAAAAGGGAAGAAACGCAGAGGTAGGTACAAAAATATTTGGAATGCCTTTGTTCTTAATTGATGTTCATTTTGTTAATATGCTTCATAATTTACATATGTGTTACTAATATGGTTTGCATATAATATTTGTATATTGTATCTTGTATAAATATTACATTGTGTAAAAATATAAACAGACAGCCAGATCTCTTTCTCCCAAGTGTCTGGGTGACTTCCTGTTCCCCATCCAACATGAGCTGAAGATATCATCTCTAAAGAGAGTAAAACCAGTGGTATTTGGAATGACAGAGAGGGTTGAAGGGTAGAGACAGGTGCCATACTTTAATCAAGCCTAAAATGAATATTATGTTCAGTGCATTGTGATCTTCAGCCTTCTCCTTCCAGTCAGTTTCCAGAATGCTTGCAGCCAGGCCTATAAGGTAGATATTTGAAAGACGTTTCTTGGAGAGTCAGGCCAGCCCAAAGGAAAGGGCTAGATTTTCACATGGGAGGTTTCTCAACAAATGGTCCGCACAGAACACATTATAGTGAGGCTCAATAGTCAACAAACTGAACGTATGTGTTCAGGGATTTAAGTTTGCTTTTTAGTACTCATTCATAAACATGAACAAATGACCAGGGACATCTAAATATCTGAGGGAGTCCTGTAGTGGAAAAAATAAACAACAAAATCAAGGAGAAAATAACAACTTGCAAAAAACAGAAAATTCAAGGAAAACAAAAGTATAAAGTTTTGTATCATCAATGTTCTCAGGAAGATAACAAGACAGATATTGTATCCATGAAACATAAGCAGCATACTGTAGTGAAGGAAAGCTAAGTAAACAGAAAAGTGCTCTTGGAAATTAAAAACATAATTGCACAAATAAAATACCCAATATAAGACTTCAAATGTTAAATTGAGAAAATTTCTTAGGGTATATAAGCCAGAGGGGAGGGAAGGAGGAGAGAGAGAGAGAGAGAGAGACAGAACACAAGGGAAAACAGAATAAAAATGTCTTTGTTTGGGCTGCTACAACAGAATACCATAGACTAGGTGGCTTACGAACTTATTTCTTACAGTTCTAGACACTAGTAAGTCCAAGATCAAGGTGCTGGCAGATTCACGGCCATCTTCTCACTGTAACATCACATGGCAAAAGAGGGTGAGTGAGCTCTCTGTGTCCTTTTTAGAAGGGCACTAATCCCATTCATAAAGGCAGAGCCCTCATGACCTAATCACCTTCCAAAGACCCCCACCTACAAATACCATCACATTGGGGGTTGGATTTTAACATATGAATTTGGGGAGGACACAGATGTTCTGCCTATAGCAAGAAAGACAAAGAAAATTAGAAAACTCATTCCAGAAGGTCCAATATTCAAATGGAAGAAATTCTAGAAAAAGACAACCAAGAATATGAAACATGCATGAAACAAATGAAGAGAATTTACCAAAACTAAAAGACATAAGTTTCCAAATGGAAAAGGTCCACCAAATAATCATAAAAATAGAAGTGGATAAGGACAAGCTCATACCATCATAGAAACATGGTATTTTAGAGCACTCAAGAAAAAGGAGATATCCGAAATGTCTTTGGACTTTTTGATTTTTTCCTTTTTTTTTTATTTTTGAGACAGGGTCTCACTATGTTGCCTAGGCTGGTCTCGCACTACCAGGCTCAAGTGATCCTTCAACCTCAGCCTCTCAAGAAGCTGAGACAAGGCACACACTATCATGAGTGGCCTGGAATTTTTAAGAGCAATACTTGGAGCTAAAAATTTGTGGGAAGTTCATCAAATTCTGAAGGAAAGTATTTTCAACCTGGAATTCTATACCCAACAAAAGTATCAATTCACAATTAAGAATCAGAGTACAATAATGACATTTTAAGACACCCAAGGTTTAAGAAATTTACTTCCTAGGCATCCTTTCTTAAAAAGCTATCAGATAACATAAAATTGACTGCCTTTTGCATAGCAATTGTTGTAGAATTTTTCACCCTAAAGTTCTGCAGTCTGTGAGAGATTTAAACCTAAGGCTCTAAGGCAATGGTTCTTAAATATTTTTAATTTCAGGATCCCTTTAAATTATTAAAATTCATTGAGTATTCCAAAGAATTTGGGTTTCTATGGACTATATGTACTGAAATTTACCATATTAAAAATAAAAACTAAGAAAAATAAAAAATGTTAAATATTTATTTTAAAATAGCATAATAAACCTATTACATATTAATAAAACATGTTTTTATACAAATATGTTTTCAAAAAATAGAAAAAATAGTACATTGTTTTAATTTTTTTTATTTTTATTTTAGTTTTTGAGACAGGGTCTCACTCTGTCACCCAGGCTGGAGTGCAGTGGTATGATCCCAGCTCACTTCAACATCCACCTCCCAGGATCAAACGTCTTCCCACCTCAGCCCCCCAAGTAGCTGAGACTACAGGCACACATCACCACGCCAGGCTAATTTTTGTATTTTTTGTGGAGATAAGATTTTGTCATGTTGTCCAGGCTAGTTTCGAACTCCTGGGCTTAAGCAGCGATCCACTCACCTTGACCTCCCAAAGTGCTGGGACTACAGGCTCAAGCCACCACAACTGGCCTTTATTTTTTGCAAATGTGTTCAAAGTCTGACTTAATAGAAGATATTTGGATTTACATATCTGCTTCTTTTTACCTCAAACATTTATTATTTCTTGTGCTGGAAACATTCCAAATCTTCATTTCTAGCTATTTTGAAGTATACAACAATATAGTTACAGTTAACTATAGTCATCCTCCTATGCTGTCAAACACTAGAACTTATTCCTTTTATCTAATTATATTTTTGTACCCATTAACCAACTTTTCTTCATCTCCCTCTCCACTCTACCTTTTCCATTCTCTGGTATCCGCCATGCCACTCTCTACCTCCATTAAATCAATTTTATTTAACACTCATATATCAGTCAGAACATGCAATATTTGTGTTTCTGTCTCTGGCTTATTTCATTTAACATACTGTCCTCCAGGCTCATCTATGTTGCCACAAATGACAGGATCTCATTCTTTTTTATGGCTGATAATAATCTATTGTGTATATATACCACATCTTTTCTTCTTTCTCCCATTGATAATGAACACTTAGGTTGATTCTGCATCTTGGCTGTTATGAATAGTGCTGCAATAAACATGGGGGTGCAGATATCTTTTTGACATACTGATTCCCTTTTCTTAGGATATTTATGCACCAGTGGGGTTGCTGGATCATAAGATAGTTCTATTTGTAGTTTTTTGAGGAAACTACATACTATTGTCCATAATAGCTGTACTGATTTACATTTCCACCAACAGCGTATGAGAGTTCCCTTTTCTCTGCATCTTCACCTGTACTTTTTTTTGTCTTTTTGATGATAATAGCCATTCTAACTGGGATAAGAAACATGGAAATCAATAAGAACATGGAAATCGTTCCTTTTTTGTGTGTTTTCTTAAATTTCTTCCAGAACTGCTTTATAGTTTTTCTTGTAGAGTTTTTTACCTCTTTGGTTAAATTTATTCCTAGTTTTGTTTTTTGTAGATATTGTAAATGAGATCGCTTTCTTGATTTCTTTTTCTGCTACTTCATTGTTGGGGTATAGAAATGCTACTGATTTTTGTATAGTGATGTCTTAGTCCATCTTGTGTTGCTATAAAGGAATGCCTGAAGATAAGTTATTTATAAAGAAAAGAAGTTTCTTTGGCTTATGAATCTGCAGGCTGTACAAGAAGCATGGCACTGGCATCTGCATCTTGTGAGGGCCTCAAGCTGCTTCCATTCATGGTGAAAGGGGAAGGAGAGCTGATGTGTAGAGATCACGTGATGAAAGAGGAAGCAAGAGAGCAGGGAGCAGGTGCCAGGCTTTTTTTAACAACCAGCTTTCATGGAAACTAGTAGAATGAGAACTCATTACCACAAGGGCAGCACCAAACCATTCATGAGGGATTCCCCTCATACCCAAATACCTCCCAAGAGGCCTCATTTCCAACTCTGGGGATCAAATTTCAACATGAGATTTGGAGGAGTCAAACCAAACTATGGCAGTTTATTTTGTATCCTGCAACTTCACTAAATTTGTTTGTCACTTCTAAGAGATTTCTGGTGAAACTTTTGGATATATGGCACCATGTTTTCTGCAAATGGACAATTTGACTTTCTCTTTTCCAATTTGTATGCTGCTTATTTCTTTCTCTTGACTAATTGGTCTGGCTAGGGTTTCCAGTACTACCTTGAATAAAAGTATTGGAAGTGAACATCTTTGTCTTGCTCCAAATCTTAGAGGAAAAGCTTTCAACTTTTCCCCATTCATTATAGTGTTGGCTGTGGGTTTGTTATAGATAGGCTTTATTGTGTTGAGGTATGTTCCTTGTATACTAACTTATTGAAAGTTTTTTATCATGAGGGGATGGTGAATTTTATCATACGATGTTTCTGCATCTATTCAGATGATAATACAATTCTTGTCTATCATTTTGTTAATGTGATGTATCACATTTATTAATATGCATATGTTAAACCATCTTTGCATCCTTGGATAATTCCCACTTGATCATGGTGAATGATCATTTTATGGGCTGCTGAATTTGCTATTATTTTGTTGAGGATTTTTGCCCATATTTTCATCAGGGATTTGCAATCAGGGTAATGTAGGCTACATAGAATGAATTCGAAAGAATTCTCTCCCCTGAAATTTTCTGGAAGAATTTGAGAATTGGTGTTGGTTCTTCCTTAAATGTTCGCTAGAATTATGCAATGAAGTGATTAGATCCTAGGCTTTTCTTTGATGGGAGACATTTTATTACAGATTAAATCTCTTTACTCATAATTTGTCTGTTCAGATTTTCTATTTCTTCTTGGTTCTATCTTGGTAGGTTGCAAGATACACTGTCCACGAATTTATCAACTTCTTCTAGGTTTGTTTTTTTTTTTTTTTTTTGAGACGGAGTCTCACTTTGTTGCCTAGGCTGGAGCTGGAGTGCAGTGGCGTGATCTCAGCTCACTGCAAGCTGCGCCTCCCGGGTTCACGCCATTCTCCTGCCTCAGCCTCCCGAGTAGCTGGGACTACACAGGTGCCCGCCACCATGCCTGGCTAATTTTTTGTATTTTTTTTAGTAGAGACGGGGTTTCACTGTGTTAGCCAGTATGGTCTCGATCCCCTGACCTCGTGATCTGCCTGCCTCGGCCTCCCAAAGCGCTGGGATTACAGGCATGAGCCACTGCTCCTGGCTGATTTCTGCTGGGTTTTCTAATTAATTGGCAATTAGTTGTTCATAATAGTCTATGATTCTTTGTATTTGTGCAATGTTAATTGTAATGTCTCCTTTTTAGTTTTTGACTTTATTCATTTAGATCTTTCATCTTTTTTTTTCTTGGTTAATCTATCTAATGGTTTGTCAATTTTGTTTATCTTTTCAAAAAAGCAACTGTTTCTTTGATCTTTTAAAATTTTTTAGACTCTATATTGTTGATTTCTGCTCCTATCTTTATTTTTTCCTTCCTCCTTTAATTTTGGATTTTGGTTTTTCTTGGTTGTCTAGGCCCTTGAAATGCCTTATTAGGTTGTTTATTTGCAATCTGTCTGCTTTTATAATAGAGCCATTTATTGCTATTAAATTTTCTTTTAAAGACTACTTTTGCTGTATCCTATAAGTTTGGGTATATTGTGTATCTATTTTCATTTGTTTCAAGAAATTATTTAATTTCCTTCTTAATTTATTAATTGACCCATTTGTCATTTAGGAGCATGTTGTTTAATCTTCGTTTATTTATATGGTTCCAAAGTTGTTCTTGGTACTAACTTTTAGTTTTATTCCATGTGATCAGAAAAGATATTTGATACAATTTCAATTATTTTACCTCTTTTGAGGCTTGTTCTGTGGCCTAACATGTACTCTATCCCAGAGAATATTCCCTGTGCTGATGAAAAAAAATGAGTATTCTGTAGCTGTTGGATTAAAAGTTCTGAAAATGTCTATTTGGTCCATTTGGTCTAAAGTGCAGTTTAAATTCAATGTCTCTTGCTGATTTTCTGTGTACATGATCTGTCCAATGCTGTGGGTGGAGTGTTGAAGTCCCCAACCTAAATTGGAGTCTATCTCTCCATTTAGATCTAATCATATTTGCTTTATATATCTGAGTGTTCCAGTCTTAAGGTGTATATATATTTACAACTGTTATATACTCTTGCTGAATTGGCTCTTTTATTATTATATAATTACTTTTTTTGTATCTTTTTAGTTTTTGACTTAATATCTATTTTATGTAATGTAAGTATAGCAGCTACTCCTGCTCACCTCTGATTTCCATCTGCGTGAAATATCTTTTTCCATCTCTTCACTTTCAGTCTATATGTGTCTATAGGTCAAGTGAGTTTATTTAAGGCAGCATATAGTTGGGTCATATTTCTTATTCTCCATTGTGTGTCTACTCTATCAATGAGTTCATAATTTTATGTGTTTTCATGATAGTGATTATCATCTTTTTGTTTCCAGATATAGGACTACCTTGATCGAACATTTCTTCTAAGACTGTCTAGTAGTGACGAATTTCCTCATTTTTTGCTTGTTTGAGAAAGTCTTTATTTCTTCCTCATTCCTGAAGGATAGCTTTATTAGGCTTTGTATTCTTGGCTGGCAATTTTTTATTTCAGCCCTTTGAATATATAATCCTATTCTCTACTGACGTAAGGTTTCTTCAGAGAAATCTGTTGTTAGTGTAATGGAGATTCCCCTATATGTGATTTGATGATTTTCTCTTGCAGTTTTACAATTATCTCTATTTTTTACTTCTGACAATTTGAATATAATGTGTCTTATGGAGGCTCTTTTTGGGTTGAATCTATTTGGAGACTTTTGAGCTTCCTGGATCTGGATGTCCATATTTCTCCCCAGACTTGGAAAGTTTTCAGCTATTATTTTATTAACTAGGTTTTCTACATTTTTCTTCACTTCTTTTTCTAGAATACCCATAATACAAATATTTGTTCACTTAATAGTGTTCCACAAGTCTTGTAAGCTTTCTTCATTCATTTTCTTTCTTATTTCTTTTTCTTTCTCTGAGAGTGTGACTTCAAATGATCTATATTTGAGTTCAGAATTTTTTCTCCTGCTCAATCAAGCCTGCTACTGAAACTCTCTATTGCACTCTTCATTTCATTCACTGAATTCTTCAGCTTCAGATGGTTATTTTCAATTCTTTTTCTGGCAATTCATTGATTTTCTTTTCCTTGGGATCTGTTACTAGAGAGTTATTATGTGCCTTTGGTGGTATAACAGTTCTTTACTTTTTTGTGTTTCTTTTGTCTCTGCATTGATGTCTGTGCATCTGGTAGAACAACTGTCTCTTCCAAACTTTCTAGTGTCACTTTTATAGAGAAAGACTTGCACCTGCAGTTAAACGTTACAGTGCTGGTTGGAAGAGATGTGGTGACTGTTCTTGCATAGGTTCAGTGGTGTAGTCTTTGTGCAGCTTCTTCAGCTACATTCAACATAAGCAATAACCATGGATGCCTCAGGCTGTAGAAGTTTATGGCAGTCATAGCAATTGTGTAGGTTATTAATATCCTTGGTGTCAAGGGCTTTTGGGGTCCTCTTATTGTCATTTTTCCCACAATGGGAAGACTTACCCAAGGGGATCCTTTTTAATGTCAGGTCTGACCTGGTTCTACAAGCAGCTGCAGCAGCATTGGGTTCCAGGTGCAGGTGTTCAGAGTGGCTTTGGGACTGGGGTCCTAGCCTGAGGGTCTCATGAACCTATTGTGGCATCTGGGTTTTCCATTGCAGGCTTGCTCCCTGTGGCAGGGATGTAGGTTGCCCACAAAGCCAGGATCTGTGATTCTGAGGCACCTCCTAGCAGCTCAGACCCAGGGATCCAGATTGTAACTGTGATTCTCCCCCAGGAGGGGTAGGGTACAACGCTGGAAGGTGGAGTGCTCTGGAGCTTTGGGTCCAGGGAGCAGGGTATAGCTGCAATTCAGGAACTTGAGCTAATAGGTCACAGTAGCAACTCAGGTCCCAAGAGATGAGGTACTGTGTAGTGGTAATTCTAGACTCTGTGGTGGTGGGTTTCAGCAGTATCCCAGACTCTGTGAAGCCAGGTGCAGCAGCAACAAGTACCCCAGGATGGTGAAGCTCAGCTATTATTAGAGCACTGGGATGAGGATGATGGGGACAGAAAACAGCACAATGATGACTGCACTCCCCAGAGAGTGCAGTATCTTAGCAGCTTAGCCTAAAGGAGGCTAGTCCAGCTCCAGGGAAGCAGGATGTTAGAGTTGTTTGGCTTGTAAGGTGAGGTGTGTCAGCTCGATCACTGCTCTGTTTCTCTGAGATGTGAGGTACCACATCGGCTCAGCCCTGGGATGCCCAGCTGCACAGCTTGGCCAGGGTACTGATTCCCCAGAAGGTAATATGCCACTTCAGTTCATGTCTGTGAGAGCATGACTATTCTGGGAAGCCCAGGCACCGTTTCTGGGGGATGCAGGGTGCTGCTTCAGCTTGAGTACATGACCACTATGGAAAGCCAAGGTACTGTTTCTTGGGACGCAGGGTGCTACTTCAACTTAGGCACCAGGGAGGCATGACTGCTCTGAGTGGCCAAGGTACTGTTTTTCCTGGAGGCTGGGTGCTGCTTCACCTATGGTCTGAGAGGACGAGGGCAGGGGTAGGTGGGGCAGCTTCATCTCTGCTTGGCTCCACAAGGAGGTCACGGCTTTGCTCACAGCATGGCTTGGGGATGTTGGGTCACTGGGCTGGAGTGGTTTGGTGGCTTAGCCTCAGGAATTAAGGGGCTACTCACCCCAAGAGCAAGATACACTCCAGCCATAGTTCCAATCCCAAGAAGGTGTAGCAAACCATAAGAGATGGGGCATAGTGTTGGCTCCTTCATTTTGAGGCACAGCTATGTGGAATCCAGATGGATCCCTCCAATGGGTGTAGTGCCCCTGAGGACTGCAGGTGAACCAGAATGGTGAGGACTTAGGTGTGAAGGTGTTGATGGGGTTGCTAGGATCCTCTTCTTTATCTCCTTGCCTTAGGGAGAAGGTTCTCCTGATTCCCAGCTGATCCGGTTGGGGATGGGGTGGTGGAGGCCTGGTATTTCCTTTCATTCTCTATGTGACTATCCTGAGTTTCTGTGCTCTCCAGGGTTTCTGTTACCCCTTGGACACATTCTGGGGCTCTCCCTCAGTTATTTTTATTAAAATAGTATTGTTTCTTCACTGTTCTAGCTGTCTTTTTGAGCAGGATGTGCACTATGGGCTTCTAGTCAACCATCTTCTGAACTTATCTTCACATCTCCTTTACTTAATCTTTTGGGATATGTTGTTGGTGAAGTAAATGAAGAAAATCCAGCCACACAACATGAAAAGAATTTCAATAGTCTTTTCCAATAATTGTGGCTATTCTTTGATTCTACACAAAAACACAATAAATAATAGTTCTTCAAAGGTTACTTGTGATGTGGAATCTGAAGTCATATCAATGAACTTTATGTACTCTATTATACTAAAATATACTGGTCTATCTTGTACTTTGGTTCTTTTATCCATGCATGATTTTGTAACAGCATGCACTGGTTACTTGGAAAATATTGGTTCATATTGCAGGTCTTCCAAACATTGACACCTTTGATTACAACACAACGTCAAAAAATCACAGACATTAATATCATCTAATCAGAAAAAAATATTTTAAGGATGGGAGAGTTTTCAAGCTCACAGCAGCAGATAAAAGTTTTCCAAAATTCTAATTTTCATTTGAAAGCTCATTTTATTATCAGTTGTTTTCCTTGAACTGACTTGTCCATTTCATCCATTTTTGGAAAATATGTGCCAAAAACTGAAGTCTGAATAATGATAGTTTGTCTATTGGTCATTCTTTCAAGCAAAATGGTGCTCAGTGGAAAAGGCTGTCAGTTCAGCCCACAACTCAAACAATCACACAGCTGCTTTTCCTCAGGACATTAATGGTAGTGTGGTATACAGCAGAAGTGCTTTATGAATATTTCTTATTTCATCACATAAAATACTTTTTAGAACCTAATGAAGGAATTCTTAAGGAAAACAAATGCTTTTTTATTCATAGCAAATATATGGTCATGAAAAATACAGTGATCAGGAACAATTTGGTGCATTGCTTGATTCATGCTAAGGTGCCAGCAGTTATACACAACACAATTTATAAACAATCAGTGCAAATGTCAACATAGTGAAAAGGAAAAACGTCTTAGCATTAGTATGAAAAATGATTTGACCTCACAGATGTCCTAAAAGAGTCTTAGAGACATTTGGGGCTCCAAGCACCACACTTTGAGCACCATTGTTCTAAGGTATCCATTATATATAATGAATTAATCTCTCCCATATCTAGAGGGACACCAGTTTTCTACCATCCTCGGGAGAATGGGGGAAAATGTCAATCAAAATACATTCTGTGATCTTGTGATTCAAATGAGGGACTCCTTTTGAAAAAGATTGCTACTGTGTGCATGTATATATTTGATCAAAATAAAATGAAAATCAATTAAGGGAGGTAAATTGAAGCCAGCAGACTGCAAGCCTAAACTCCTGCACACAGAGACTCAGTCACAGCTGCCAGCTCTCCTCATATGCTTTCCTCTGCCATCTCACCACCATCAGGAATGATGAGGAAACAGATGAAGCTACCAAGTTCAGGAGCAAGAACTTGTGGTATGGACTCACTTTAGTAATCATGTAGCCTAGAGGTCAAGACTGGAAATCAAGAGACCTGGTACTTATGCTGTATGGTATGATGCAGTAGAAAGATCACTGGCTTTGTTAAGCCTGATTCAAAGCCCAGTTCAAAGGTTCAAATCCCAGTTCTGTCACTTACTAGCTATGGGATGCCAGCCAATGCATTTCAACCTTTCTCTCTCCTCATCTGTAAAACCTTCATAAGTTTTTAAAACTATTAAATGTTTAAAAATAACTATAAAAATAAAGACTATATGACTGTGGACAGAGATTATCTATTATTATAACATTATATGCACAAAATGTAAGTACAGATCCCTGACCTCAAGCAGCTTATGACTTAGCTGGGGAGTCAGCATAACTTACACAAAAGAAGAGGTGACAGCACCAGGCCCTGTATAACCGGATACTAATTCCAAGGTCCTGACTAAAGGGATTCAGGAAGTGAGGAACCACTCCTGTCTTTAACCATATTTGTCATACAATCTTGGGATATGTATCATTCCCCAGTACCCAGGTAATTTCCTGATAATTCTCAGGAAAACCAGGGGGGAAAAAAAAAAGCTAACCAGGCAGACACAGCAGAGACAGAGGCAACTGCCTACACAGGAAATGCAAAACAAGGCTTCCAAAGTCCATCTGCCCTGATGGGCTCTTCTCCGCCATAAAGACACTCTTTAGGTTAAAGCATTGCATCCTGAAAACTTGTGTTTAAATGGGAAAAATTAGTTTGAATGGGTGATCATTAACTAAGGTCTAAGTGGCTTTCCCAGTAGGATTATTCTAGAGAGCAGACTTCCCTTGTCTCCTATGATCAGGGAAAGGTCAGAAGAGGCCTTGATCCAGTGGAGGTGTCAACTGGGCTACTCTCCATGGAACACCTGGGGCCCTGAAGTTTGAGGACAATATGAGAGGGCTAATCTAGTAAACATCATCTCCATTTTACATATTACCAAGGGGGTTAGCTCCTAAGAAGAGAGAAAGGAGAAGTTCCACTAAGGTCTGGGCCTGGATTCCCCACTCTATAAGTACAGTCCTGCTTTGGTGTCAGACATTTCACAAATCCTTCAAACACTCCCAGAAGCCACAAAGAAAAGGAGCTCCCTGCCCCAGAAAGTGGGTTTTCTGTATATGATGAGGGAGAGCATTGGGCTCACATAGATGCCACACCAACAATGTAACTTTCACTCAGAGGTAACCAGGGAAGATGAAACAGCCACTCCTCAATGGGAAACACAATTCAAATATCAGTTGTGTCCATGTCCCACCATATGCTGCTGAGCAAGAGTAATTAAAATAGAGGGGAAACCTGTTGACAAGTTAATAACAGCACTAAAATCTCAAAAGGGTAACTGGAAAACAGCTCATCATTAACGTAAAACAGAAAGCCAGCCCTCAGGAAATGCCCCAACATACAAAGGAGATGAAAGAGAAATAGAACAGTGAGGGATCTGAAACTTTTCTCACTCCATAGACCTGTGAGTTTTTGCTCACGTCTGCTTTTATCTTGTTTCTCCCCAGGGACACTGGTTGGTAGAATCACCCATATCGAGCTCTTGGTATCAACCACAGGGATGTTGTCTCTGCCTTGAAGTCTCTGGAATACAGACTCTTCAGAAACTGAGCTCTGCTAAGTGGAGGTCAAACAGCCTGGCTGGAGATCTTTCTTCCTTCTGCATTTAGAGGTGAATTCAGGTGTTCAGCAGCGCTCCCAGCAAGACAGCCTGTGGTGGACATGCTCACCTCAGGCTCAGCACTCCGACAGTACGGACAGTTTCAGAGCTACTGGCTGGGTATTTAGCCGGAGGAATAAGGTAGGGTGAGAGGACCCCAGAGAAATTGCCTGCATGCTACAGGTAATCAAAGCCTGGTCTCTGTCTCCTGTCCCAGAATATGCTCTTATAAACCTGCAACAACTCCTCAGTGTCAATTCTACAAGACAAACTCTTTAGGGTCTCACAAGACCTTCTACAACTTTGCTCCATCTTTCTTGCCTGACCCTGCTGCACCCTCCCCAACTCTCCCTTTCCTCCAGCCAGGCACAGCTGGTCCCCTCCTCTTGAACATTCTAGCCTTTGCAAATTTTATTTCCCCGCTATAGAAGCTTCTTTCTTCCTTTTTTTTCCAGAACAATTTCAATATATCTGTCAAGAACCAGCTCTGTGAACTTGCCCCTTTATGAGTGCTTTGCCTTTTGTTTCCTGAAGTATATTCACACTGCATTGAAAGTATCTATTTATCTAATGATAATGATTGTCAGCACTATTAATTGAATGACAGTTGTGTGCTAGTCAAGTACATTCACCATTCACACTGCGTTGAAAGTATCTGCTTAACGATAATCCAATAACAATGAGAATACAATAATGATAATTAGCATCATTAATTGAATGCCAATCATGTTCTAGGTACTGGGTTAGACACTTACATATATAATCTCAACACCTCATAAAAGCCTTTAAGTGAGTATTATTATCCCTATTTCGAGAAGTTCAAAAAGATTATGGGATTGCTCAAAAATTTATAGCCAGTAGCCAGGTCAGAATTCAAACCAGGATAGCCTGTGCTATAAGACAGAACTCCTCAATGGCAGGAACTATGCTTTATTCATTCCTGAACCCTCAGATTATATCAGGCCCTTAAATAAATATTTGCAAAACGAAGAAATAGGGACATATCGGGGAACTTTATTCATGTTAATTGCCAACACCAGTTGAATGTTTATCATTAGCCAGGCACTTTGCTTAGCCCTTTACTTGCCTTCATTTCATTTAATTTTTGCCAAAATACCTATGAGATAGGCACTATTATTATCAGTGTCTATCATAGTACCTGACACAAAACAGAGGCTCAATTAATACATGTTGAATGAATTAATCTCCATTTTACAGATGTGGTAACTGAGGCTTAGAAATACTAAGTATTTGGGGCTCACACCTGTAATCCCAGCACTTTGTGGGGCTGAGGTGAGAGAACCAGCCTAGGCAAGATGGCGAGATACTGTCTTTACAAAAAAGATTTTTTTAATTAGCTGGGTGTAGTGGCACACACCTGTAGCCGCAGCTACTGGGGAGGCTGAGGTGGAAGGATCACTTGAGCCCAGAAGGTCAAGGCTGCAGTGAGTCATGATTGTGCCACTGCACTCCAGCCTGGACAACAGACTGAGACCCTGTCTCAAAAAACAAAAAACATATACACCATGGAATACTATGCAGCCATAAAAAATGAAGAGTTCATGTCCTTTGTAGGGACATGGATGAAACTGGAAACTATCATTCTCAGCAAACTATCGCAAGGACAAAAACCAAACACCACATGTTCTCACTCATAGGTGGGAATTGAACAATGAGAACACATGGACACAGGAAAGGGGACATCACACTCTGGGGTCTGTTGTGGGGTGGGGGGTAGGGGGAGGGATAGCATTAAGAGATATACCTAATGCTAAATGACGAGTTAATGGGTGCAGCACACCAACATGGTACATGTATACATATGTAACAAACCTGCACATTGTGCACATGTACCCTAAAACTTAAAGTATAATAATAATAAAATAAAATAAAGAAAAAAACAACAACAAAAAAAACAAAGGATTAAGTATTTGGGAGACAAAGAATGGGAAGCCACACAGCTGAGACTAGAATCCAGGTACAGCTTTCCTCAAGCCCATAGTAGGAAGGTGGGCAAACAACAGTCTCTCTTCCTTTATTGCTAGTCTGGATGAAGTGCAGCATTTGAGATTTCCAAATAGGGTAGAAAAGTTTTCTGAGTTAAGCCTTCTCTGTAGCATGCTTTGAAAGCTGATATATCGTGGAAATCATCCACCCACTATTTGGGAAGCCTGGATTCTGGTCTTGGCTTTTTTTGCCACACAGCAGAATAGCTTCAGTGAGCCACATAAGCTCCCAGAGTGCAGTTCCTGCATCGGTAAAGCAAATTGTTATTAGGCTCACATGACAATTCAGAGTGCAGTAGAGAACGCAGTGCTAGTGTAAATCTATGACACCTGTGATAAAGATAATTCCATCTCTGATTATGATAATGACCAAGGCTTGATAAGGGCTCCTGTGTGTTCATTACTCTGAGGCAAGACAGAGGGTGCAGTGAGTGGGCAGTTACTCCACACCCACAACTCCCCCAGCAGGCAACTCCCAGAAAGTCCAATTAGCAGCCTGGCACCCTGCCTGGTCCTAGGCAACCCTGGATCCCTGGAGAAGCTGCCATCATCTCTCTCCCTCTCTGATTTTATTAGGATCATAATTGTACATTTCTCCACTTACCTGTGGGGATGAAAGAGCATCAGTGTTTCCATAATGCATGACTCAAGGCGTGAGGCTGGGGCCCCACGCATCACTTCTCATTGCAATGATGCAGCACCAAAAAGCCATCCTTCATCATGTGGAAAACACTACCCATATTGCAGTGTCTCTATTTGCAACAGCCTCCGGGATATTCATGTGATAGATCATATATTTGCCTGAATCAATATTTCCCTGACACTGGGAAGTCCGCCATCCATCTGTCCCATTTTGTCTGATGGACCTCTTCTGTGTTGCCTTTACTCAGGCTGACGGGATCACAGGCCCTCCTTCCCCACCTGACGGATGATGTCCAGATGAAGGATTGCTTCATAAATTAGCATCTTGGGAGCAGAGCCCCCGGAACTCAAGCAACCCTGCCCAACAATGGAGCAGACAACAAGGAGACATGGCATGAAGGGCAAAGGCATAGAACTTGAGCTGGCTATTAAGTATATATTACCTTTGTTTTTAATATAAATTTTTAAATTGTAAGTTTTTTAACTTAATTTATAGTAATGGCCATGTCTAACAATTGGCTGGCCGGGCGTGGTGGCTCACGGCTGTAATCTCAGCACTTTGGGAGGCCGAGGCGGGCAGGTCACGAGTTCAGGAGTTTGTGACCAGCCTGGCCAATATGGTGAAACTCTGTCTCTACTAAAAATACAAAAACTAGCCAGGCGTGGTGCTGCACGCCTGTAGTCCCGGCTACCCAGGAGGCTGAGGCAGAAGAATTGCTTGAACCTGGGAGGTGGAGATTGCAGTGAGCCAAGGAGATGGGGCCACTGCACTCCAGCCTGGGCGACAGAGCAAGACTGTGTTTCAAAAAAAAAAAAAAAAAAATTGGCTGAAGATTTCATAACTGGTTCTTGTGAGGTGGCCCAAGCTGGCTCCAGCACACCACTGCATACCTGCCTTCCTTCCTGGCTCCCTGTGACCTGCTCAGTTCTGGCCTCTTTATGCTTCACCTGGATGATTTTAATAGCCTGCTAATATGTGTCTCAGCTTCTAGTCTCCTCTACTCCAACTGATATGGTTTGAATGTGTGTCCCTGCCAAATCTCATGCTGAAATGTCATCCCCAGTGTTGGAGGTGTGGCCTGGTGGAAGGTGTCTGGACCATGGGGGTGGATCCCTCATGAATGGCTTAGTGCCGTCTCCTTGGTGATGAGTTCACATGAGATCTGATTGTTCAAAAGTGTCTGGCACCTCCCAATCTCTCTTTCTTGCTCTCGCTCTCACCATGTGAGATGCCTGTTCCTGCTTCACCCCCCCCCCATGATTGTAAGCAGCCCAAGGCCTCACTAGAAGCCAAGCAGATGCTTCCTGTACAGCCTGCAGAACTGTGAGTCAATTAAACCTCTTTTCTTTTAAATTACCCAGTCTCAAGTATCTCTTTATAGCAATGCAAGAATGGCCTAACACACTTACCATCCAGTTTTATCTTTCCAAAATGTAGCTCCTAGTCTCCCCTGCTCAAAATGTTAATTCTCCAGTGACTCCAAATGAAACATATGTTTTTTCTAAATAGCCAAGGTCCTGTACAAAGCCTAAGATCCCCAAACTTTCTAGTTTTATCTCTCAAGCAGTGCTGTACAGCTCCCTAGCACTTCAGAGACTGACAAGCCTGGGTTTGAAGTTTGCTTTTGTCATTTATTAGCTGGGTGACCTGGGGCAAGGTATTTAACTTTACTGACGATTACTTTCCCAACCTGAAAAATGGATAAATTGATAGAGTTGTTAGGAGGATTAAATAAGATCATACGTAATACTCCAAGGACAGTGATCAGCCCATTTTAGGCATCCAATAATAGCAATGGCATCAGCTTCTATTTATGAATTCCTCTTACGTATAAACACGGGTTCTTTATCTCATTTTATCTCATTGTTACCCCAAACTGATAAATAATTAGAGAAGTTTGGCAGCCTTCTCTGTTAAATGCAGATTCACATCTCTCATGAAAATGCTACACTTTGAAACCAATCTGTTTTACTCCTTACTCCTTACAAGTGCCCACTTTTCCACATCTAAGCTTTCACCCCTACACTCCTACACCTCTCAAAAACTCAGCCATCCACTCAAAAATAAAAAGACAACCCAATTAAAAAGCATCTGTGCCTGACCTGGGCCCAGGATTTGAATAGACATATGCCCTCCCACACCAAAAGAAAAAAAATACAAATAGCCAATAAGCACATGAAAAGATGCTCAACATCATTAGTCATCAGGGAAATGCAAAACAAAACCACAATGAGATAGCACTTCACACCCTCCAGGATGTCTATCATCAAAAAGACAGACAATAACAAGGATACTGATAAATTGAAACTCTTATTTATTGCTGGTGGGAATGTGGTAAGATACAGCCAGTTTGAAAAACAGTTTGGCAATTCCTCAAAAAGTTAGACATAGGGATAATATATGACCTAGCAATTCCACTCCTAGGTATATACCCAAGAGAAATGAAAACATGTCCACATAAAAACATGCAGATGAAAGAACTGCACCATTACGCATAATAGCCAAAAAGTGGAAGCAACCCAAATGTTCGTTAATAGATGAATGAATAAACAAACATGGGGAATATCTATACAATGGAATATTTTTTGGCCATGAAAAGAAATGAAGTACTGACACCTTTTACAACATGGACAAACCTTGAAAACATTACGCTAAGTTGAAGAAGCCAGCCACAAAAAACTATAATGCCATTAATATAAAATATCTAGAATAGGCAAATCTATAGAGACAGAAAGTAGACTAGTGGTTGCCTAGGGCTGGGGAGTGAGGGGTGAATGGGGCTGACTGCTCATGAGTGCAGTGTTTCTTTTGGAGGTGACAAAGATGTTCTAAACTTAGATTGTGGCAACGGTTGTTTACCTCTGTGAATATACTAAAAACCATTGCATTGCATGCTTTAAATGAGTGAATTTTATAGTATTTGAAGTATATCTCAATAAAGATGTTTTTTAATAAAGAATACCTTGAAAAAAATTCCATCCATCCATCAAAGCTTATTGCAGAGGGCGGGGGGCCCTTCCTAGTGCTCACCTTCCTACTCCGAAGTGGCTGCCATTGCTTCCTCTCCTGAGTCCCAGTATTCACTGAGTATTGTTTCTTCTCTCATTTCTCCCCTTTTGTTTCCTATTGTAGTTGTCTCTGTATTATTTTTATCTATTACATTAAGTGGCCTCAATTTTGTGAATATGTAAAATGGAACAGATTCAGTAGTGTTTTCATAAGATCACCCACCCTTGTATTCTATTTTTTCACACAGGGAAGAAAAGAATGGTGTTTCAGTTCACACAAGAAGCCGTGCCTGACTTGGGCCCAGTCACTACAGCGTGTTGCAGACAAGAATGACATCCATCATTGTGTGTGTGTGTGTGTGTGTGTGTGTGTGTCGAGTGTGGTAGCTAGTAGATCTCCAAACTGGGTAAAATCTGCAGAGCCTTGATTGAATTTTGCAGGCTGGGTCTTCTCCATGGCCCCAGGCCCAGGGCTGTACCTCAGCTACAAATCCAAGGAATATGTGTGAAATCCTTCCCTTGGCATTCAGTTTGAGACTCTGTCACCAACATAAGATCAAGGAAACCTGCTGACAGGGTGGCCACCAAGGACAAAACGAAACTAATTCTTCAGTGGTTTTAAGTGTTTCTTTCACCAGGAGGCATTTTCCTTTGGAACAACAAGTTGTCTTTGTTTTTATTTATAAACAAAAATTTGTTGCCACTTCCAGCTTCCCTCAGGGTGAGTCCTATGCACCCAGATGAGCAGAGAAAGACTGGTTTTGTTCCTTTGTCACTGGGCCCTCCATGGGGACGTAGGAGGCTGGTGCAAGTCCTGTATTTAGGCACAAAGTGTTGAGCCATGTTGGCAAGACCAGGAGAAGGTGCAGGATAGGGAGAGGGTGTCATCGACCACAAAACTGTGGCACAGAGGCAAAGACGCAGAAGTAGGGGAAGGCTAGTCGCTCAGGGCAAAGGGAGGAGGCCTTTACAAATAAGAGACTCGGCAGCCTCTCTGGAAATGGGAACTTGTGCTGAAGTTGGCTGTCATGAAGAGCTCCTGGAAATCGAATTTAACTCTTTTCCCCCATTGAAGATCAAGCAGAGAAGACAGAGGCAATCCATTTTCACAGAGTGTAGCCCAGGTAGTCAGTTGCTGCCAGGGTGCCACTGATGCCTCATTTGCTGGTCACCGACATTGAGGTGAAAATACACACCAATTGGCATGTGTGCATGCACGCGCTCGAAAAACACACACACTACCCCCACTTGCAGCTGGCACTGTGGGTGCTAAAGCTGATCTACAGATGCAGGGAACATGGATGTGCTGCTTATAAGCCTGAGCTGGGAGACAAACCCATAGCGCTCTTCTTTTAGAACCAGATGGGAAAGGCATTCATGTATCGCCACCTAATGGTACTTACACCTCATTACAGTCTTGGACCTGTTCACCATCAACAGGTAGATGGGTCCACTAAGGACTCACAATGAAAGATGTAAACTTGGACTTCAACTTCCAAATGCATATCCCAACTCTCTGGTCACAGCTCATGGTTGGGCCTTAATGAGTGTCTGTGCAGGGCTGGTTACCAACGCTGCCTCCGTGCCCCTATTCCACATCCTGTACCTTTTGGCTGCTCTCAGCCTGTACCTTTTGGCTGCTCTTATACTTCCCAGGACCCCCTTTAGCACAAAGCTTTGATCCCTTTTAACAGGCACTCCTGAGGACTATTACTCCAACAGTTATCACTCACTTTTGCAGATGTAGAATCAGGTGCCGAGGACGGGTCTACCACGTGATTCTGCCTAGAGCCAACCTGCCACATCTGCCTTCACCCTATGCTCCAGGTTCCAGCCTGCCTTCATGGATAAGCCCTGGATCAATGGGATGTGAAAATCAAAGGATATTTCATCCCCTGCTACAGGCTCGAGGGCTTAAGGGCTGACAACTCGCTCAAGTTTGGGGAGGCCTTTGTGGCCTCTTTCACCTGCTGGTTATATCAAACCCCTGAGGTTAGCTGAGTGGCTCCTGTTGACTTTTGAGAGCCCCGGGTGACTGGAAATCCTGAGTAACCAATAAGGAACAAAGGGCCTTTGGGGATGACTAAACTCTAGAGTGTTTATATTCATGAGAGCAGGCTACAATAGCCCTGCATCTGCCCTCCTCTCCCTGGGCTCAGCAGTTACTCTCTCCAGCTTCTTTCAACAAAAAGTGTGGGTCCTTCCTTCATTTTAAAGGTTGGAAGAACAAAGTCCAGAGACGTTAAGCCAGTTGCCCGTGATCACACAATGGAGCCCAGTGGAGAAAAAGCTAGGACCTGGGTCCCTCAACTCCCAAGCCTTGGCACCTCCTTCTCAGGCTGGCCTGGGCTTCAGACACCCCTGATGAATGCCCCTCTCTGTGAAATGGCATTGACATTGCAAAATGCACTTTGGTTGGTTGGAAGGTGAAGAGTTGTCTTAAGTGACAGGTCCCTGAATCTACTGTACCTTTGAGTAGAGTGCAGTATGAGAAGCTGAAACCATTGGTGTTTAAGTAAACGTACAAGCTGTTCACATGCTCTATTCTCTTAGCTGCAATAGTGGAAGGTTCTAATGCCCTAGGTGGGGGTGGGAAAACCTGGTTGTGGCAAACCTTTCTCTCTCTCTCTCCTCTCTTTTTCTCTCCTACTCTCTCTTTTCTGTCTTTCCTCTTCCTTCTCCATCCCTCTTTCAAGATCTTCCTCAGTAATTCCCTACAGCATTTGACCAGGCATTTCTTTTAAAAAAGGATATTCAGGATTTTTTAAGCCCAAATGCAACTCTTTCCCCTGAGTTTGTAAATACTCCTCTACCTAAACATCACACCCTCCCTTAAAGTCAGCTGGAGGAAAGTCCTAATCATCTTTCCTCTGAACTGGATGGACTCGGGGAGGAACCCATGAAACAATTATTCATTCTATCACACGAACATGGTATGAAAGCGGTCCTCTCTGTTTTTCCCACTGCATATGGCATACTCCATTAAGAGGTGGATCCAAATATTACCCAGCCATACCCAGGAAGACCAGAGAGGGTTGGACGGGCTAAAGATGCCTCTACATGTGCTAGGCACAGGAGACACCAGCCACCTGTTAAGGGGCTAATCGAAACTCTGTTCATAAAATGCTCAACAGAAATTGCTGGCAACAACACATTGTCCTTTGATTATGAATCCAGCTGTCCATTCTAGAATAAGGAAAATTGATCCCCTAATAATACAACTAACTTTTTTTGTACAGAACTTACCTAGTTTTTTAACTGAAAGGCTCGTGTCCTGAGAAATTTCTTAGTCCTAGGCAAAGTAAGGTGGTCTCTATAGACCCCAACGTTGTGCTCTTGCTGCTGCTGCTGAGATTACCTCCTTCACCTTTTCCTACACCTTTGCAATAATCTTCCATAGCTGTGAGCAACCTAGATGCATCTCTTCCTGTACCCATGAGGTACCTAGCCTCCAGGATGGTATTCTCCCTCCGCACCCCTGCTCCATGTCCACCAAACTGGTTCAACCTCTTTTGTCCATCAATAATTCCCTGGCTTATTCTATTCATTTTCTAGTTTGAAATATTTGCCATCTTTGCTTAGACCCTCTCCTGCACTGCCTATATGCAATTAATCACCAAGCCCTATTGACTTTTATTTTGAGATGTTTGTGAAATCTGTCTTTGTCCATCTTTACTACCATGACAATAACAATAATAATAAAAATAAACTCCAACTTTAAGGACCAATCAGAGTGGATTCAAGAAAGAATGGAAGGAAAGAAATAGGAATCAACAAGTATATAGAATTCAGAATTTCTCAAAATTATTTGATGATGAAACTTACTCTTCACAGAACAGCTCTTGGCACCATTGTTCCATGAAATACAGTTTGGTAAAGGCTCATCTAACCCACAAATGGACTGTTGTGCAGAATTAGAAAGAATGTTCAAAACCATCAAGACAAGCTCTACAATTTTATATATGAAAACTCTGAGACCTCAGGAGATAAAGTGGCCCAAGCCACATAGCTCACTTCTGGGAGACCCAGGCTTTGAATCAGGTACTGATTTCCTTACTCTCCACCATCCACTACTCCCTACCAGATGCCCTGCATTCTGAAATAGTCTCCTATCTTCACTGAAGTCCTATTCGTAATTCAAGGTCAAGCTTAATCTCTAGCTCCTCTACATTCTTTGCCAGTCATACGAGCCTACACTGCTACGAACTTTGGCTGAATTTCAATAACAGTTACTTTTATCATTATGTTTGCTACCTTGTATTAGGCACTATAAACAACTAGTCCATGTACCACTACATGCCCAACTTATGCCCATGGCATTCATTGCTAATCCACCAGAACATCCTTTTCAATTGATCCCAGAAAAAGCTTCAGAATCATTTTCAGCATAATACTCCAGATAGCCATAGCCAACCAGCCATGATTAGCATGTGACATGAAACTTCTTTAGGCCCAACTTTGTTGTTTAAATATTTCATGTGTGTGTCTTAATTGCTCTGCCACGTGGGAACTTCCTAAACAGCAAAACCAATGTCTTCGAATTCTTTCACGTAACTGTTAGCTGCAAGTATAGTTCTTTGCCCTAATAAGTGCTCAATAATTGTTTGAATGCCTGAATATCAAATATGAAAATTAGAATAATTAACATTTATACAATGTTTAGTTACAGAGTACTTTCACATGCTATACCACATTTAATTAATTCTAACAACAGCACTGGAAAATAAGTATAATTATGCTCTTTAGTTCCTTCTAGACAGAAAGCTTTCATGGGGATGAAAGACTGTTCCTTAGCTCAGAGTAGGGAATCAAAGTAGGCAGGGCTTAGTTCAGAGTGGGCGGGGCTTAGCTCAAAGCAGGCCATCAATTTGTAGAATTGAAGTGTGAACTCTCAGGATGAAGAAACAGGGCTGCAGGGGTGTGTAACTTGCACCAAGTCACCCCACTTTACATTGTGCCACACCGCCCAGCTAAGTCTTCGAAATGTTCATAAGGTGCTTGAGCACTGATTCCTTTGCCTGTTCAATGTTTGAATTCCACTGTCACTGGCTTTTCTTTTTTCCTCATAATGAAGCAAAACCTGGTGGGTTAATTAATCCTTCTTGATGCTGGGCAGCAGTAATAGGATCAAGAAGAAAGCCTTTCTCCTCCTGTGCTCCCAAGGGTGCCCGGCAGGAGACTGTGAGGAGACGGAACACAGCCTTCACTCTGTTAATTGTTCAAGAGCAAATCACCTGTCAGCAGGAAACAGAAAAAAGGCAGCACGAAATTCAGAGTCAGAACAATAAATAACATTCAGTGCTGTACCCTTGAGAAAAATAAAGCTGCCAACATTCTGTTTCTTAGGGAAAACAAAAACGCTCAGTGTTTCTGCAGACTTGTGAAATCCAGTAGAAAATACTGCAGCCTGCCCAGACTGGTCATCTCTTTTATCAACTCAGGGTGCACCAGCCCAAACCCCACAGCCAGCACCACTGTCCAGAGAGACAGGCGCACGTATGCAGGAGTAAAAATGATTACGCAAATAGAAAAATGGATTTCCTAATAAGAAATGCCTTTTGGTGAAAGGGATAGAGGAGCATATTACAATGGCCTCAGACTGTTCTCTCTGTGTCCACTCCCATACTCCTAAATTCACCCTAAGTAGCTCCCTAAGGTGAGTCCCCCATGAGCTGGCCTCCCTACCACTCTACAGCCTCATACCTCCGGCTTTTCCAGCACCAAATTGCTCCTGGTATCACTCCGGACACTGCTCACACCTCAGCCTCTGCACCTTCCTGCCTCTCCAGCAGGAGTGACTTTTCTGTCACCTGCTAAATTCTCCTCTACCCTTAAGTATCATCTCCTGTCACCACTTCCCCACCTCTAGCCGGTGCATCTGGAGCACTCTGTGACACTCTACCATTTGCTGTGGCCAAGCAAACAGATTCCTGAGCCAGATAACCCAGATTCAAGTCTATTCTCTGCTACTTATTACTTGTCTGATCTCGGCTGTGATCTTTCTTGATGGCTGGGTGTCTCTGTTCCTCATTTATAAAATGGGATGGAGATAATAATAGTTCCTACTTCACAGAGTTGTGTGAAGATTAAACTGTTTAATACATGTAAATTACTTAACCCAATGCCCATTGTGAGCTATTATGGCCATTAATTATTTCACCATAATCATCAGCATATCCATCTTCTTCTTTAAGCTATGAGTTATTTGAGGGAAAAGTCCACATCTTATCCTTCTCTTTATGCCCATCACTTAGATAGTTGCTATGGTTTGTATGTGGTTTGTCCTCACCAAAACTCATTAAGTTTGACTGCCAGTGAGGCAGTGTTGGAGGTGAGGCCTGATGGGAGACGTTTGGGTCATAGGAGTTTCACCCTCTTGGGTGCCTTGGTGCTGTTTTTGCTGAAGTGAGTTCTTTTCATAACACAGGGTTAGTTCTAGCAGAAATGGATTAGTTCTCATAAGAGTGGTTGTTATAAAGTGAGAACATACTTCATGTTTGGCCCCTTCCTGTGTTTACTTCCCCTTTGACCTTCCACCATGTTATAACAAAGCACAAAAGTCCTCACCAGAAGCTGGTGCCATGCCCCTGAACTTCTCAGCCTGCAGAACCATGAGATAAATAAACCTCTTTTGTTTATAAATTGCCCAGTCTCAAGTATTCTGTTATAGCAGCACAAAACAGACTAAGATAGGAAATTGGTGCCAGGAGTGGGATATTGCTGTAAAGAAATCTGAAAGTATAGAAGCAGCTTGGAAATGGTTAAGAGGCAAGAGTTGAAAAAGTTTGGAGGAGCAGACCAGCAGAAGCCTGTATTGCTATGAATTAAACATTAAGTGTGATTCTAGTGAGGGCTCAGAAGAAGACAAAAAGATGAGGGAAAGATTGGAACTTCTTAGAGATCAGTTAAGCAGTCATGACCAAAATGCTGATAGAAAATGGACCATAAAGGCCATTCTGATGGGGTCTCAGATGGAAATGAGGATATTGATCTGGAAACTGGAGCAATGGTCAGCCTTATTATATGGTTGCAAAGAATGTGGCTATATTTTGTCCATGCCCTAGGGTTTTGTGGAAGGCCAAACTTAAGAGCAATAATACAGCATATCTGTAGAAGGAATTTCTAAGCAGCAAAGCGCTCAGGCTGCTGCATGTTTACTTCTAACTGCTTACAGTGAACTGCTAGGAAAAAAGGGAAGCAAAGTAGAAAGATCTGGAAAATTCACAGCCTGGCCATGTGGCAGAGAATAAAAAAAACATTTTTCAAGAGAGGCATTAAGAGTTTGGTGGAGCAACACTTACTAAAGAGATTACCATGGCTAAAAGGGAATCAGGTGCTTATAGTCAAAACAATGAGGAAAAGGGTTCAAAGGCATGTTTAAGGTTTTTGAGGGCACCCTTCCCATTACAGACCCAGAAGCCTAGGAAGACAGAATGGTTTCAGGAGACAGGTCTGGGGCACTGCTGCCCTGTGCTGCCTTGGGATGCTAGCTCCCCTCAGGATACTACTGCAATGTTTCAGGTGACCCCAGGTGAGAAAAAGAGACTCATGTAGCCACTCCAGAGGGTGCAAGCAGTAAGCCTTGGAATCGTGTGGTGTTAACTCTTTAGGCCTGCAGAATGTGAGAGCTATGAAGTATGTCTTCCTCCACCAAGATTCCAAAGGATATATGGAAAAGCCTGTGGGCCCAAGCAAAGACTTGTCACAGGGGAGGAGCACTGCAGACAGCCTCTACTAGGGCAATGACAAGAGGAAATGTAGGGTTGGAGCTGCCACAGCGAGTCGCCACCAGGGCAATGCCTAGTGGAGATACAGGGGCAAGGGTGCCACTGGGACCCCAGAATTGTAGAGCCACTGACAACATGCAAAGTCAATCAGCTCAAAAAAGCCACAAGCATTTGACTCCAACTCATGAGAGCAACCAAGTGGGATATGCCCAGCAAAGCCATGAGGACAGGGCTGTGCAAGGCCTTGAGAGCTCACCACTCACACCAGTGTGCCCAGAATGTGGGACATGGAGTCAAAGGGGATCATTCCAGACGGTTAAGATTTAATGTTTACCCTGAAGGGTTTTGTTTTTGCTTGGAACCTGTTACATCTTTGATCTTTTGGTGTATTTCTCCATTTTGTAGTGGGAATGTCTACCCTATGCCTGTTCCACCATTGTGTCTTGGAAGTAAATAACTTGTTTTTTATTTTATGAACTCAGAACTAAAAGGAACTTGCCTTGAGGCTCAGATAAGACTTTGATCTTTGGACTTTTACATTGCTAGAACAAATTAAGACTTTTGGGACCACTAAGAGGGAATGATTGTATTTTACCTGTAAGAAGGACATGAGTTTTGGTCAGGGGATGGGAGTTGGCCAGGGGTGCAATGCAATGGGGTGGAATGTTATGGTTTGGATGTGGTTTGTCTCCACCAAAACTCATACTGAAGTTTAGTCACTAATGTGGCCATACTGGGAGATGGGGTCCAATGAGAGGTGTTTAAGTCATAGGGGCTGCACCTCATGGGTCTTGATGCCATTCTTAAAACAGTGAATGAGTTCTCACTCTCATAAGACTAGATTAGCTCTTAGGGGAATGGATTACCTGCAAGAATGGATTGTTATAAAGCATGGATGCCCTTCATATTAGGCTCCTTCATACATGCCCACTTCCCACGACCTTCCACCATGTTATGACACAACAGGAAAGACCTTATCAGAAGCCAGCGCCATGCCCTTGAACTTCCCAGCCTGCAGAACTGTGAGCTAAATAAACTTCTTTTCTTTACAAAGTATCCAGTATCAGGTATTCTATTACGGCAACATAAAACAGACTAAGATAATAATGTTCCTGAACACCTATCTTCCCTCTCCCCTGTATGATTATTAACCTTTCCTACCCATTGCTTGTGACTTGCAGTGCCTTCCTAAAGGAAGGGTACCTTGCCCATTTATGTCAAGCATAATTATGTGACTTGTCTTGGCCAATAAAATGTGAATAAAAGTGACAGTGTTCCCATTCCAGAAAAACGCTTCAAGAAGCATTCCACGATTTTACTAGCTCCTTTCGTCCCTCTGCCATGAGAATGGCATGTCTCAGATACAGCTGCTCCTCCATCCTGGATCCTAGATACCAGGAAACAGATTGGAACAGGATTAGAATGACAGCTGACTGGCAACGAGCATGCAATATGAACAAGAAATAAGTATTTGGTTGTAAGCCACTGGGTTTTGGGGTTGTACTTATCACAACGTAACCTAGTGAAAGCTGGTGAACACAGCACCCAATAAAAGTTTGTTGAACAAATGAGTATACTGATAAAACAATGAATGACTGAGTGAATTATGTTTTCTCCAGTACCTAGCTAGGACTATGGCTCATATGTACATCACCAAATCAACTAATTTAAGCATGTGCTCTTTTAATAGTGACTATATAATCTGACACTTACTTTGAATATAAATACTTTTAACTAAAAAGTGAGGCATGACCTTGTAGTCATTCAGACACCACTCAGAATATCCATCCCCAGAACCCATGTGGAAGTAAAGTGGCAGTGAAGAGAGCAACACTTCTTGGGCAACTACTGTTTCAAACACTTTACATATGCCAGCTCAGCAGAGCCCCTTCAAGTATATTTTCCAGATGTGGAAACAGGCTCAGAAACCCTGCGAAGGTCATCAGAGATATAAGTGATGGTACAGGTGTGAACGCAGATCTGTTTGAGTACAAAGCCCATGTTCTCTCCATTAAAGGACACTATAACCATCAAAGTACTTGGAGATAAGCCAGGCAAGTCCGGCTAACCAACAATACTCCTCCTATACTACCTATATTCCTCACCTCTTTTTTTTTTTTTTGGGCACATGGCCCAAAATGTTAACAGTTGGAGATTCAAGTGAGATAATTTGAAAATGCAACACTCCTGGTAGGATTGAACAGACTATCCGTCATTTACTCTCAGTAAATGAATTTTTTAAATCAGATTATTTTCTCATCACAAAATTTAAATCTCTCCAAGAAAATAGAAAATGCTAGTTTGGGTATAATAGAAGAGGGAGAAAATGGAAAGAGTAGCTCCCATCAGGGGCTGCTTTTCTATGGGGCTGAGCAGGTAAGATAATGAGTGAAGACGGCTGGGTAGGGTATTGGCAAGCTGGAGTCCACAGACCTGACCTAAAGGGGACAGCTCCTGGTCTATTTCAGTCAATTACTATTAGGTAGGAATGCCAGGCTTTTAGAAGTTGGAAATCTGGACACGTATCTGGAGTCTCCAAATGTTTAAATGTTGGCAACTAATTCAAGTTGTTTTTTTCAATACTGTATATTCTGACCTTTCTCCCAAAAGTTGTTATATGGGTTCTGACCTATGTGTCACTTATTTGTTACTCACAGGACACTTGAGAGAATTGCATGTTTGGAGCAGCCTACATTTAGAGGAGATAAAGGGAAGGGGGAAGTCAGAGCATATTATAAGACCCTTGTGCTTAGGAGGGAGAGGAGAAGGGGTAGAGGACAGTGAAAGGCAGGTACAGAATGTAAATGGAAAGTCACTGAAAACAAACTTCTTTTAATGCAATTGGCTTGGGCTGACTTCGTTCTTCCCTATTTCAGCACTGCATCAAGTAAAAGCAAATTCTGATAAGGAAAAGCCATTTGTTCCAGAATAAACTTCATTACTCTGCTAAATATCTTTACTGGATTTCATTTGATCCTAGTCATTCTCAATTCAATATTGCACTCAGCCAACTTAACCTTTTAAAAGGAGTTTTATTGATGGCGTGTTATGCAGACATTAACATTTCTCAAAAAAAAAAAACAAGAAAGAAAGAAATAGAAAAAATTAAATTGCTCTGCTTAGCAATCTTAATTATCTGGAATAATTAGCTCCAGTCAATTCTCCAACAAGAGCTCTCCAGAGAAATCAGTGTTTAGGGAAAGGGAAAGAAAGGAGGAGCCAAACTTGGGATCAAAGCAAGTATTTGGCAAGTTATTTGGAAATATCTAATTAACCCGAGAGTGAAGTTGACAATCAAAGCCACTTTCTTGCTGCTTAATTATTAAAAGCAAATGAAGAAAGTAAATATTCAGGGAACTAGTCTATTGAGCATTGGAAAATAGGAGACAGTTTGTGCCAAAGTACTCAATAATCCCCAAATATACTGGTGTGCATGCTCCATGCCTTTGTTCCTGCTAATCTCTGTTTAAGATATTCTTCCATCCCATCTCTGCTTAGAAACTCCTACTAGGCCTCTATGATATCATCCCTAACCCACGTTTCTCCCTCACCAGAAAAAATTATTCTCCCCTTTTTGTCCATAGTACTCATACTGTTGTGCTTTCATTAGGTATTTGTCTGCCCCCCTAGATGGTAAGCATAGTGCATATTCATCTCTGTATCCCCAGTGCCTAGTGTGTCTGGAAGAGAGTAGGTGCTTTATAAGTGGAAGATGAATGAATCTACAGAGCAACAGCTTTTTATGCAGTGTGGTACATACTAGAAAGTCAACAAATCTTCCCTTGTTTTTCTTTCTTGCGTTTTTTCTCCCTCCTCCTCTATTCATTCATTCTTTCTTCTTTCTTTCTTCCTTCCTTCCTTTCTTTCTTCTTTCTTTCTTCCTTCCTTCCTTTCTTTCTTCTTTCTTTCTTTTTCCCTCTCTTCCTTTCTCTTTCTTTCTTCTTTCTCTTTCTTTCTTCTTTGTCTTTCTTTCTCTCTTTCTTTCTTTCTCCTTCCTTCCTTCCTATTTATTTTATTTTTAGGTTCTACCATTAAAGGTATTGATTTCAGAGCTGCTGGGCCCAAACAACAGTGTTCTCCTATGTGAGTCTGTTGTTTTGACTTGTGATTGACTTTCAATAAGCCAATACAAATTTCAGTGGAGTGGCTGAGAAACCCCAGTGCCCGGGTAGCCTGGGGGTACTCCATGCACAACCCCATTAGAAGAGAAGTTTCTTGATTTGCAGCCACTACTCTTGGGCTTGCAGTGTGAGAAACTTCAGTTCCCAGAAGAATTGAAAGAAGAAATGATGCACAAAGCATCTGCTAATGTAACTCTGGGTTATTTTTTAAAACTAGCTTGTCACTGTTGGTACATAAATCAGTACAGCCATTATGGAAAACAGTATGGAAGTTCCTCAAAATACTAAAATTAGAACTAACTTATGATTCAGCAATTCCACCACTGGGTATATATTCAAAAGAAAGGAAATCAAGATATCAAAGAGATATCTGCACACTTACGTGTATTGCAGCACTATTCACAATAGCCTAAATATGGAATCAACCTAAGTGCCCAACAGATGAATAGAGAAATAAAATGTAAATGTACACAACAGAATATTATTCAGCCATAAAAAATAATGAAATTCTGTCATTTGTAGCAATGTGCATGGAACTGGAGGTCATTAGGTTAAGTGAAATAAGCCAAGCACAGAGACAAATATTGCATCTTCTCACTCATATGTGGGAGCTTAAAAAGTAGATCCCATAAAGATAAAGAGCAGATTGGTAGTTGCTGGAGGCTGGGAAAGTGGAGGGAAGGGGGAATGAAGAGAAGTTGATTAATGAATACAAATATATAATTATATAGAAGAAATAAGATAATGGTGTTCAATGGATCAGCAGGGTGACTATCATTAACATTAATCTACTGTACATTTCAAAATAGCTAGAATGTGCACCAGGTGTGGTGGCTTATGCCTGTAATTCCAACATTTTTGAAAACCAAGGCAGGCAGATTGCTTGAGCCCAGGAGTTTGAGATCAGCCTGGGCAACATGGCAAAAACCTGTCTCTTCAACAAATACAAAAATTAGCCCACATGGTGGTGCACACCTGTAGTTGCAGCTACTTGGAGGGCTGAGGCAGGATTGCTTGCACCTGGGTAGAGGGGAGTCCAGCCTGGGTGACAGAGTGAGACCCTGTCTCAAAAAAAAAAAAAGCTAGAATATTTCAAAATTTGAATGTTCCTAGCAAAAAGGAAAGATAAATATTTAAGGTGATGGATATCCCAATTGCTCAGAACTGATTATATGAATGTATCAAATTATCACATGTACCCCCAAAATATGTACATCTATTATGTATCATAAGAAAACTAGCTTGTGTGCCTGCCTTGAGGACCATGACAGTCCTGGGGGCTATTTGTAGATTATTTATCCCCAGACTCTGGACTGAGTCTTGAAGTCTGAGTAAGAATTTGCTGGGTGAAGAAAAGTGTAACGTTCTTTCAAAAGGAGAGACCAGCATAAACAAGGGTCCCGGTGGGTAGAACATCATGATAGGAGTAGGAATGCAGGTGAGGTTTTGGTTTTCTGCAGAATATTGGTACTCTGCTATAACCTGTAAATAGAGAGTAAGAAAGTGAGGCAGGTAGTGTTAAGAAGAGACATTCATATTCATTGCTAATTTCTGAGCTTGGATGTGGCTGTTAGTTTTAGCCTCAGGATACACTGCCTGCTGCACTTCCAATCTCACTCAGGTGTCCCACAAGCACCCCAGATTCAATAAGTACAACAATTGATGCTTTATATTTCTCGTAAGCTTACTTCTCCTCTTAACATTCTGTTAATTGCACCATCAATCCTAGTTGTCTAAGGCAAAATTCTTGGAAATCATTCTTGAACCTCTCTTTCCCTCTCTCCCACACCCAATTAACCAGCAAATCCTGAAGGCTTGGCCTCCTAACATTTCCTGCATCTCTGCATTCTGCCCCATTTCCATTATCACTGCCTTCATCATCTTTTCCCCTGGACAATAGCCACTCATAACCCCTTACCTCCAGTCTTGCTCACCTCAGCTCCAAGCTTCCTACCTATCACTCCTCTGCCAGCATGTTCTGAATAAGGTTCAAACTCTCAGACATGCATATAAGGACTTCTGAGCCCTGGCCTTGCCTGCCCCTTCTGCTTGATCTCTGTCTACTCACTTCTGCATTGCACTTTCCACTTTGATAAATCTGAATGGCCTGGAGTTCCATGACACTATATGCTATCTCTCATCTCTGTGTCTTTGCTCCTGCTCTCCCCTCTCCTGAACCCTCCTCTCATTTTTCTTCAGCTGGCTGTTACTAAACTTTCAACATTCAGTTCTGGCATTTTCTCTTCCAGGAAATCTTCCTTCAAAGTCCAGACTCCCCTAGTGTCCTCCTCTGTGCTCCTGCAGCTCCCTGTGCACATTCCTGCCCTTTACCTCCCACCATTTCACAGGGATTAAGTAATTACATGAGATCTGTCTCTCCAGGCTCTGGCTTCCTCAAGGACAGCTGCCACCAGGTCCTAACCATCTTGTAAGTCCAGTTCTTAATGTGGTGCTTGGCACTTAGCTGTCACACATATGTTTGTTGAGCTGCACTCCAGGCTGTGCCCTCTGAGATGACTCTTTTGGCAAATAGAAAAGCTCAGCCTAAGCCAAGATGTGCCTGCCCCCAGACACAGCTAAGGAAGGTCCAGAGAACAGCCAAGGGCTCCAGAGAGTTCCAGAAAGTTTTTGCTTTGTTTTGTTTTTAAGATAGTTTCTGAAAAGTGGAAAGCATACAGGCTATAGAGTCCAAATGTATCTGGGTTGAAATCTTAGTCCTACCATCATTAGCTAATGTGACCATTGGAGAAATACATAATCTCTGTGGGTTTCAGGTAAATTATCTAAAATATTAGGATTATTTGCTTAAATGGAAAAAATGTTTTTAAGGCCCCTAGCACAGTAATTAGTACAATGTAAGTGCCCAATAAATGTTAGTTCTCTCTTGTAGCCTCCATATTTCTGGAGAAATAGGAGATCCCCATGGCGTGGGATAGAATGACTTTGGTTGCCAGAAACACAAGATATTCTTGTTTTCTACATGCCTTAAAATCTTATCATTTTAAACTCTAATTACTAGTACTAATTGGCTTTCATCTATTAAGAGCCTATTTTATTCCAGGTACTATGCAAGATCCTCAAGGTACGTTTTCTCACTTATTCTTTGTGATGGTAGTGATGATAGTAATGAAAGTTAGCTCTTACTGGGTCCTTAACTATGCCCTGCTCTGAGTCCTCTCCAAGTATTAACTCATTCGGTCCTCACAATAACTTTAAGAGGTAGATAGAGTATCCCCATTTTAAAGATGAGAAAACTGAGTCTCAGAGTTGTTAATTTGCCCAAGGTACATATTATGGAATAATGCTGGGACTAGAATTCATCTGTACAACACCAAGGACTCTAATTTTTTCATCTTGCTATAAAGTATCTTCAGTATTGTACATAGTTTTATTAAAAGTTAAGATGATAGCTTTATTTTAATTTTAATACCTTTCCTCATAATGCCCTTTCCACTTTTGGAAACTTTATGTTGTTCAATCAGCAAATAGTGTATTGGGTAAGAGAAACACTAGGTTATTTTCAACCTCAAGCTATTTAATGAGATCATTGGAGTCAACTGGTCAACTGTAGTGACCTACGAGAGAGAATATTTTGTGGACTGTGTCTTTATTACTGAAGATCATTGTGGCAATGTGTAATATTCAATAACTGACTTGTAACATACCATACTGAATTGTACTACTTGTACAGATTGAATTACGAATGTGCTTTTATAAAGGCCAACTCTTTTGTCCCAGGAACCCTGAAGACCTCAAGTTAATTGCTCATTCAGCAAGAATTTACTGAATGCCTGATAAATCCCAGGCCTTATTCTAGTCTGAGGATTCTGAGATGAATAAGTCACTGTCTCTTCTCCTAAGGTACCCACAGTCTCATTGGGGAGACTCACAGAGGAATTGACTTCACCCAGGGTGACAAGTAAAGTTCCCCTCTTGAAATCCAAAGCAAGGCTCTAATATCTCGAGAGTGTTCTTAGTGCATCGTCCAGAACTCCCTTCATTTTATCCTTAGAAATATATTGGCCTAAAAAGCCTCAGCCTGGCATAGTGGAGTGGTTTGGGGCAGAGTAGACTCTCAATGTGGTTAGAGAGCACTGAGGACCCCTGCTCCTATGTGGACTCTCCCATGGCTGAGTCTCCTCAGCCCCAGGTGGGAAAAGGGCTGGCCTGAGGTTCTACTGCTGCTGAGTCAGATCCTCCTCTCTTGCTAGACAAAGAGCATTTTCCTCCCCAACAACAGCATGTCAGACTGAGCTCCCCGCACCATCCTCCCCCGCAATCTCCCAAGCACAGTATCGACACTTGAGATGGAGTGGAAGGCCCTGAGCAAATATTGGCTCTTGAAAGGTTAATAATTTACAAATGAACTACAGCTGATAAAAAAAAATCAGGGCCTCTGCTGCTGGAATATGGTGCATGATACGCATGCAGCCAGTCTTCTCCAGTGGGGAACAAAGTGGCAGGCACCGGCTGGCTCCTTTATAAAGGTTTAGAGAGGTGGGCCAGACCTTGTTCTTTCCCATATAACAACAGGAGTTGTGGGGAGCCTGAGCGTTTGGTCAAACCACCAATATTTCTTCTGTACACAGAAGTCCAGTGAGATGCATAGGCAGCACGCTTCTCCTGGGGGCAGCTTGGCAGCTCCACTCTTCATGCCAGGAAGGACATCAGGATTTTTATTCAACTCCACGGGCCTGCCACACCATCCCACGAGCCTTTGCAAACCACTTCTCTACTATGACTTAGACCCCCTTGGACAGGCAGGTGCCTATGTTTGATCCCCTGCAGAGAGAAGGAAACAAAGCCCACTTTTTAAAGCTGTTGTTGATTCCATGGGATTTCGGTGGGCACATACAGGAGTGAGCAAGATGAACCAGAGGAACAGAAAGAGCCTGCCAGCGAGCAGCCCATGCATTTAGGAGCTGAGAAAGGAGCCCACAACAAATGGACAGAACCAGAATGATTCTGTGTGGAAAAGAGGTGGTTTAGAAGAGAGGGGGCGGTGGCTATGTTCATCCTGGGGATTAGCATAGCAAGGAACAAACAGAGAAGGTTCAAGAGGATGAAATGAATTCCTCCTTCAGGAAAGAAATTACTAGGTTTGGACATGAAGAAACTGTTGTGTTGCAGAATGGATATTTCTATTCCCTGCTCTACTCCGTTGTCTGGGCCAGTACATATTAAAGGCAGATTAACACCAGAGAGCATTTAGTAATTTTAGTAATTTTCTCAGGTGGAGAACCAGAAACTCTTTTTACATAGTAGTCCATAAAAGCTATGCTAAGAAGAAACCCATTCTGGCAGTGAGAAAGTTTGTGCTGTTTATCATGCTCTCCCCACCCTGCTACCCGGCCCAAAGTAGAACCCAGAACAGCACACACATAATCACATTCAACACACAAACACACACACACAGAGGACATAATCACACTCACACACACAGAGGACATAATCACACTCTCACACACACACACAGGACATAATCACACACACACTCACAGGATATAATCACACACACACACACACAGGACATAATCACACTCACACACACACTCACAGGACATAATCACACTCACACACACACTCACAGGACATAATCACACTCACACACACACAGGACATAATCACACTCACACATACTCACAGGACATAATCACACTCATACACACACAGAGGACATAATCATGCTCACACACACACACACAGAGGACATAATCACACTCACACACACAGGACTTAATCACACACATGCAGAGGACATAATGACACTCACACACAGGACATAATCGCACTCACACACGACATAATCACACTCACACACACACACTGCACATATTACACTCGCACCAGACATACACACACACACTCACACTGGCACACGCACATACTCAGATGTACTCATACACGTGCTCAGACTTGCACATACAAAGTAACCAAACACAAGTGCTCACACTTGCATTCACTTACATGCTCCCGGGTGCAAACACACACGCTCCCAGGCGCAAACACACACACACAAACTCATACCTGAGCCCATCAGGAAGGGAGCTGGGGGAACAAATGACCATGCCTGAGCCTGGGGAGAACAGATGGAGCCAGACAGAGAGTCCTGGTGGGAGGCTTTCAGCCCTGTGCTTCCCCACATCTGCAATGTCCTTCGTGATCACGTCCACACACCTCCAGATCTTACCCACATGTAGGTGCCCCCAGCCAGAGAGGCTGCTCAGCCCTTGTTCTTGGGAACTGCTTCCACTGCACAAAGAGGGGTCTTAGCAGCCATGTTTCTGGGGACAGTTCCCCTGGCCATAGCTAATGAGTTTACAGACTGGAGTCCTGACACTCTGCTTGATTAATCACATTAGATCTCCTGGAAACTGAAGGTTTCATCAGAGAAACAAAGAATGTTTGGCACTGAATTACATTGACAGGGGAACTCTCGGGGGAAGGGCCACAGATTCCACCACAGGGTCCCTGAGGATCTTTGCTTCTCACCCCTACCAGAGACTTATTTGTTGAGTTTTTTCATGGGTTCTGTGAGATAGTAGAGTCTGCTGCCTGTGAACACCTTTTGTTACAAAAGCTAGATTCACTTTAATTTATTCGCAAAAAAACAATTAATATACCATCCATTGTAATTCTATTCAAATATCCACTCCTGCCTATGTCTCCAGCTAGAAGCAATCTGTTCATCCTCAGAGCATTCAAAGCATTTTTAAGGCCTCATTTTCTTCCCTGTACCATTCATTTCTCTCTTACCCTTAATACTAGATCATAAGCTCTTTTAAGGTACAAGTTACGTTTTTTGTTTTGTTTTTTGTTTGTTTGAGACAGGGTCTTGTTCTGTTACCCAGGATGGAGTGCAGTGGCATGATCACAGCTCACTAAAGTCTTGACCTCCTGGATTCAAGCGATCCTCCCAACTCAGCCTCCCAAGTAGCTGCGACTATAGGTGCACCACCACAGCTGGCTAATTTTTCATTAAAAACAATTTAGTAGAGACAAGGTCTTGCCATGTTGCCCAGGCTGGTGTCAAACCCATGAGCCCAAGCGATTCTCCCACCTCAGCCTCTCAAAAGTGCTGGGATTACAGGTGTAAGCCATCACACCTGACCAGAAGCCGTATTTTATTTTATCTTTTTAGCCCACTTAGCAATTAGCACAGTGCCTTCCACACAATAGTTTTTGATAAGCATTTGTTGTATGAATGTGCAAATGCATGATTGAATAAGTGAGCTAATAAGTGATCTCAGGTGATGTTAAGTACATCTTTTACTTTTCCTCCAGGAATTTATGGGGTCATGATCCCAGAAGCTAAATCTCCTCACATGTGAATCAATTCATTTTGTTTCAACATACATTTGTTGACATCAACCATGTGCCGGACCCTGTACAAAGAGGACACAAAATGAGTAAGACATGGACTGTCCTTAAGGAACTCATGGTCTCACTGCACCAAGGGTGGGGGTTGTGAATAAGGCAAAGGAACACAGCTCCCCACCCTGTTCACCCTGTACACAGCCCTGTACACCCTGTTCCCGGGAGCAGCAGAGGTAGGAAAGTCACAAATTGTACATCCACCCCAATCTTGCAACAAGGGTGTATTAAAAGCCATTTTTCAAGGCTGAGTAAGAGTTTGTGACCTGATAGATGATGGCTGGCAAACTCATTTCATCATAAATATCACAGCAGATAATATACTTCAATATAAGTGATGCATCTGCCTATGCCAGGATCCTCAGAGTGAGTAATGCTCCTCCAATATGGGCTTCTGAAAGATAAACAAATTATGGGCTGTAATTACCTGACGTTTGAGTTTCCTTTTTATGAGATTTTCTTCCTCTAATCACATTCAGAGTGGGAGGATGGAAGATACAAATGGGGCTTAAAGAAGGGAAGAAGAGGGGTCTGCTCTCTCAGCAGAGAGGCAGATGCCAGATAAACAGCTCCTAAAGAAGGGGCTGGTGCTTCTGTTGCTCTGGAATGAGAGGAAAGGCTCAGCAAGTAGAAAGATGTGCAGAAAGTGCAGAAATGAGAAAGGAGAGAGAGTGGTGATTTCTCAAGTGTGTGCAGTTTTAGACGATGCCTGCGACAGAAAAGAAATTCTCTTCTCTGACGCATACGTATCACATAAAGACATAATGCATGCTATGCAGACAGAATTCTACATTTCCAAACTCTCCCCACTGCAGAGCTCAGGCCCAGATTCACACACTCTCTAGCCCACTGTGGATCTTGAATTTGACCCTTCCTCCTTTCTGAAGGCAGCATTTCTCATCTTCCCTCCAAAGGTTTGCCTTAAACCTCACTTTTACAAATCCTTTACCTCCTGATAGGCTCCTGTCTGCCAACATCGATTGTTCCTCCAAAATGTTTCATCTATGGGCCTGTTGTTAATATTTGTACTTGAAAATTAAACCTCTCCTTATACATGGAACCAGACTCTATTGAGTCTGTGGCTTCTCCTGAAGGGTCAGAGAAATATTTCAAGATGGGAAGGAAGTGTGCCATAAAAAATAATAATAAATCAACAAATAAGAGGGTCACAGTGTAATGTAGTAATCTCTAAATTGGACGTCAGGAAATCTGGGTTTAATTAGAATCTTCACTGTTTCTTATGAAAGTGATGTTTCTTTGCTTCGAGTCAATTTTCTCCTCACTTAAAATGGGAATCACTTATTTGGTAGGTTGCTTTACGGATCCAACATAATAATATCCATAAAATTCCATGTCACCTTCCGGGTTCCATAAATATTTATTTCATCCCAGCCTCCTAAGTCTGAATAATAAAGGGCTATAAATGTGAACAGCATTCTTTGTTGTTCTTTTGAAGGTCTTTTCACACTAACAACATTCTCCAGAGGCAGGAAAGACTAAAAGCAGTTGCCTTTTTTTTAATTGATGAAGCCATTGAAAGAATTCAGGGAGGTTAAGAGACTTGCCCAGGGCCATGTGGAGATTGAAAACCCGGATTCTTGAACCTTTCTGTGGTCCTCAAAGACAGCATACTTACCTGGGAGGGTCAGGTCAAAAGGGGGTCCCTTTTATGAACTATTTAAAAACTCCTGACATTTCTGAGCAGAAAAGCAGCCCACGTGGCAACTGAGGTGTGAATCCAGTGGATATGAACTTTGCCCTCAAAGAAAATGAGCCAGCTGACACCTGATGCCAGAAATGCAATAGGTGAGATCAATGGTTTGAATCTGAAAAAAGGCAGTAGGGGGGTGGGGTGTGTGGGGGGTGTGCTATGCATAGGGAGAAGAAGTATGCATGAACTTGGTGATAAATTCATTTGTTTCCTAGGGTACCACAAATTGGTGGCTTAAAAGAACATATTATCTCACCGTTCTGGGAGCTAGAGATCCAAAATCAAGATGTCAGCAGGGTCATGTTCTCTCTGAAGGTGCTAGGGAAGATTCCTTCCTTGCCTCTTTGTAGTTTTGGGTTATTGCCAGCAATTCATGGTGTTCCTTGGCTTGTAGACACATTGCTTCAGTCTCTGTTTCCGTAGTCACACAGTGATCTGCCAGGGTGTGTCTGTTTTTGTGTCTCTTCTCCTCTCCTTATGAGGATACCATCATATTGGATTCATGGTGCACCTGTACCAGAATGACCTCATCTTAACTGAGATGGCCATTAATTAAATAACCAATTGAATAATTAAATAACCAATTAAATAGGTCATTCGCAATGATCCAGTTTCCAAATAGAACCACATTCTGAGGCTCCAGGTAGGACGGAAATTTTGGGGGGACACTATTCAACCCAGCACAATAAGAAAATGAGAGCCAAGCTGAGGAGGAAGAATGAAAACCTGAGAAAGAAAAGTAGGTGGAGAGGGAAACTATGAGACAGAAGACAGACAAAGTAGAGAGTGAGACAGAGACAAGAGGAGACAGAAGTGGAAAGACAGAGTGAAAAGATGAGAAAGGAAGAGAAAGAGAAGGATGCTAGTGAAGCACAGATACACAGACCCCCGCACACACCGTGTGGGAGACACACAACAGCTTGGTGTTTAAAGAATTTCCCCCAAATATGCACCTTCTCTCCCACTAGATGCCCACTGGGCAGCCCTAAAGCTGTTACCGTAGAAACTGAAGTAGACATCATCTTTGGGGTTAATAGATGGCCCCAGTAAGAGAGACTGGTTAGTCCGTTGGCCCTCACATTCCTACTTCCTCCCGTGACTCTGGCTCCAGGGGCTTCCAGTTTTCAATGTTAGAACCTCCATGATGGTTTTCAAAAAAAAGTCTTTTTTTCAAAACGCCAATTTTCAGGTGGTGTTATGTTTATTTACCTCCTATAGAGCAGAAAATGGGCCACTCAGGAGATGCGATGATGACAGTTTCCCCTTGAGAAGCATCTGTTCCTAGCTTCTGGCAAGCTGCTTGGGGTCAGACTGTCCCCATTTTTCATCCAACCAGATGTCATCCAGAGTTATTCTTCAGATTCCATGTCCTGGTCTTTTCCAACTCACTGGCGTTTTCCAAAGATCTCCAAAGAGGTACTAGCCACTTTAGTATCAGCCAAAACAGACACCAGGAAAGAGGAATCATAAATTAACAGTAGGAAGGAGGCCTTGGGGCTGGCAGAACACCAGTGTACACTGTGTGTGTGTGTGTGTGTGTGTGTGTGTGTGTGTAAGGGGAAGGCTTTCATGGAGAAATAGGTGGAGGTAGAAAGATATCCATCAATATAGACCAAGACCAAGCCATTTCCAAGTTATGGGGCTCTGGAACCTTCTTTGTCATTGGAAAAATCACGCATTCACTCGGAACAGAAAGTCACATAGGACAGCCAGAATTTATAAGCTAAGATGTGCTAAGTCTCCCCTTGCTTTATTTTCTTTTGCCATATTGAAAATTTAGTGAGTTTGGCTTTAGGATAATAGTCCCCACTCCTTCCCTATCATAGAAACTACCATTTAAAAAAAGAAAGCCATAAGCTTGCAGGTCTCCTAAGGCAAATTTCCCATGCCAGCCTGACCTGGCCAGTAGTGTGACAGGGGAGATGTGGGTGAAAGGACAGAGGTGGGCAGACACCACCACAGCATCGTGCTCAGCCGCTGTGCCATCCCTTCGGAGCAGTGAAGAGGAAGAGCCCTCTACTGGCAGGAGCATCTTCTGGGCTTCTGGGTTCCCCAGTCCTCTCACCTCCCACAGCAGGAAAGGCAGCGAGGTGCGCGTGCCCATCTCCAGGGTCAGCCACAGAAAGAGCAGTGAGTTAGGGGACATTTATCTCACATGGCCACACAATGGAGCATATGCCTTAATTGTCATAGCAGCTGTTATTCATTCATTGTTTCTCTTATTTACTCATTCATAGTTTTTTTTTTTTTTTTTTTGTCACCACGGTTACAGTGGTCTATGTTAAGTACTGAAGGTATCAAGATGAAAAAAACTCAGTTCCTAATTTTAATTCAAAGCAAGAAAAAGGAAGTGTAGGGGCTGAGTGCTCAGGGTCATAAACTATAAGGGATGGATTCTTTCACCTGAAGGCAGGCTTTCCCATCTCCCCCCACAGGGCTGCAGGTGTTTGGGGCCTCTTATAACTCTGGAGCTCTCCTCTGCCAGGTGTCTAGCACCTCCCTGATGACCTGATGACTTAAGACTCCCTTAGATCATTCTCACAATGAACTATGGCACCCTAACCAGTTGGCAGAATAAAAACCTCAGGTCAAGGTGGTAAAAGAAGTCTGGAAAGGACTGGAGATGTGGAAGTTTGCAGAGGGAGGTGGCTATTACTGACCTCCCTCCCCTCCTCAGGATTCCAGGTTAAAAGAGAAGGCCAGACAGCCCAAGGGTATGAAATACGGTGAAATAAACAAACCAAAACAGACATGAGTGTTAAGCACAACTAAGTAAAGTCTATGATTGCGCTATGTACCCATAGTTTTCTTGCTAGACAGAATATTACTTGACCTAAGAAATACCCAGCCTGTAAATTTTTTGTCTCTAATATATTCTTGTGGTGATGTCCTCTTTTAGCATCTGATCAACAATGTTCTTATTTGAAAGCTGCAGAGACTAACTGTGGGCTTGTCATTTGCCATCGATTCCCCACCTTTCCCTTGCTCTGCTATGTCTTGCAGGGATGATGAGGCCCTCTTGCCAGCTGGCCTCTGGGTAGTTCTGCCAGTGGTGCACTGGTGGCAGCCTGGGGAAAGACGGGGAGGAAGGTCAGGGTAGTTATTTCTTCCTTGCTTGGCCTCAGGCCATGCCTCTGACTACATTGCATCAGGTAAGCTCCATCTCCACTAGACAAGGCATGATTGAAGCTCACATTGGTTAGCTTCAGCCTCCTCTTCCCACTGTGACTCCAGTCCTTTGTAATTAACAACATTCTGCAACTGTTCTTCTTTGGTTTCTTCACCATTCTTTGGCTTTTCAGCTTCCCCATCATCCACCAATCCAATTCCTGATATCCAATTCTCTCCATTGAAAAACCTAGAGGGGTTTATGTTTTCCTAAGGGAAACTTAATACATTCTGACTTGTTTAGTAGCCAAGTAATTAACTAGAAGGACGTTGGGTCATTTACAGAACTGCCAGGAAGCAGAGGGGCTATGCAGCCAGACACAGAGCAAAGTTCATTCAATGGAAACGACAGCAAGGACTCCTCCGCAGCCACTGCTGGACTCCAGAATGTGATGACCACCATGAGAACTCCACCAGCTGTGATGCTGAGCCTACCTCTGCTGCCCTTGGTCACTCGCTCCCAAATAAAATTCAGATTGCTCTCTCTGATTATCTAACTGGTTAAGTCCACATCATTTTCCCCACCCTAGCTTCAGAAGACTGGAAAATTGAGTTTCTGATCTTTGTTAACAGAGTCCAGATCCACATTTCAGTGAGACTTGTAGGGTCAAGAATTCTCCAAATATCAGAAAGAGATCAGATTCAGAAAAGCCAAGAGAAATAAATAAATATTTGTCCCAGGAATAAGCCCAGGAGTTAGAGGCTGAGTTTCAGCCCTAGGGTCAGCATGTGAAGAAGAGAATCTCTCTAAGATCACTGTGTTAAAGGCAATAGAAAGACTAGAACTCTGGGTGGGAGCTTTTGCCTTATGAGTATAATCACAGGCCTTCTCAGTACCCTTCAAATTGATAATGGGCAACCAGTATTTACAACTATAGGACAGCACAGCTTCTTACCCAGGACTGAATGTCTACCTCGCTAAGAGTACTTACCAGATTTGGGGATCAGTCCTGACCCTAGCCAGAGAGAATTTAAGGAATCCCTGGCTTCTGAATCCACTCTGAGGATCCACATCGATTCCTAAGATATTTCTTATTTCTAGGAACTAGGAACTAGGTTCCTACCTTGTACCTCTGACCCAGCTCCGGGGTTCTTGCCCTTCTTCCTGGAACCCTGCTGATTGTTAAGAACAAAGGTATTAATTAACATCCCCATTCAATCCCTCTGAAGTGTGGGTCTTGCCTCAGCCCAGCAGTTTTTGTGGTGAGGTCCTCTTTGTCTACCTCCAGATTTGATCTTCCTGTAGTCGCCCCTGCCTGAGCACGGCCAGCCTGAAATTCTTCCTGTTACCTGCTCTTAGAGGCAGCTTGACATAATAGCAAAAGGATGGGTTTCCTTTACATCCTGGAAAGTCAGTCAGACCTGGGTTTGAATCCCGGCTCTAACACTTACTGCTTGTATGAGCTTGATGGGCTTCTGTACTTACTGTTTCTCTTGTGGTTCTCAAACCTTAGTATGTAAGTGTCTAAGTATCTGCTGTCCTGTTGTGTTTGTTGAAAAGGCAGATTGCTAGTTTCCATCTCTTAGAGATTCCATTCATTAGCTCCAAGGTGATTGAGATGCAGGTGGTTTACAGACCACACTTTGAGAATCACTGCCCCACCAGGTTTCCAAGTCCTGTTCATTCTCAGAGTGGTTCTGTCATTCATTCAGTCAGCACTTCCCAGGGTTCAGGTGGGCAGGGGATGTGAGTAAGTACAACCACATCCTCTTACGTTCCAGCTGGAGGTTCCCCTTCACCCAGACCTCCTGTATTAGAATCTTGGGATAAAAATGGAGTTGACGTATGCAATTCACCAAAGTTCCACACGTATCTGTTATACAAACCTCTGGTTCAAAAGCCCTGTATTACTGCTTCAGTACCAGACTTGACTCCAGTCCCCTTCCCTGCCTTAATTTCCCACCTCCCCATCCTGTGTTCCACTCATACCCTTAGCTTCCCTGCAGCCTTACTTAAGAATAGGGCATCTGCTCTTCATAGATGCCATTTCAATGAGAGTTCCCTCTCAACAAAGCTAAGTCTTTTTTTATTCTCCAAGATTTTATCTGTATCCATTTGGCAAGAGAGTAGATTCTATTATGATCATTACCCATATGGACAAGCAGCCAAGATTTAATATCTGTTGGTCAATAACTGCTTGCCTAACTAATAGCTCTTGATGACTATCTAGAGGGGAGTGTGACCTTCTTATCCTCCTGGTCCCCTTTGCTGGCACTCACATATCCTCCAAAAACTGGGGACCTTGATGCCCACATAAATAAGGACCCCCCTTCTCCCGAGGAAGCACACAGCACTTATAACCAGAGTGGGGAAATGGAAGACTGACCTCTCCATCCTCAAAGCCCAAGCCATGTTTCACCTCCTCCATGAAGCCGTTCCTGATTCCAATGCCCTGTGCTACTTTCCCTTCTCAGATTTTCTACCACATGCCATATTACACAGCTTAGCACTGGACTGTGTCCTACTTTGGAATGCTGTTTTTTATTTTTATTTTTTGCTTGTACTTCTTGCTTATCTAGCAATATTGCAGACTCTCTTAGAACTAAATCTTGGTTTTAGACTTTCCTTGAAGAATCATGGAGGTGGAAAGAGAAACAGATCAAGGATCTGCTCAAGGATGTCACACTGGAGTGGGAGAGGGGGCTGAGGACATTGACCTGCCTGTGGAGGCAGAGTCTTCAGGCATTTCCCTCCAGGGTGAAGCTGAGGTACACTATTAAAGGCTGTCATCACCTCCAACATGACTCAGGTCACAGTTGCTGGAGGAAGACCCACTGGTAGGAGAAAGGAAGGGCAAAGGACAGAGCACAAAGAATCCAGGTAGCTGTTGGTAAATACCAACAAGCAGTCACAATCCAAGGAATGTCCACTATCAGCTAGACCCAAAGTAATGGACTAGGGCATAATCCACTAGTTTTGTGGATCCAGGAAGAGGGAGGGTAGGGGTCCCAAGGCACCAGAATGGGATTTTCATTAGGTAACCAGCATTAGTGAGACTGAGCTCATGCACAGGAAAATCATCAAAATTACAGAGTGGAGCCTTTGAGACAGACATGAAAGAACTGTCTCGGAGGCTGACTCTGCTCAAATCCTCAGCAGCTTCTCTGGTCCTCCTGCTCCACCCCACCACCCCAGGGGATTTCTCCAGGCTTGAGAATTGACTCTCTCTCTCTCCTGTGCTGAGCTCTGTGGCAGGTTCTCTGGTTCCCAGTATTTCAAGACTCCAACTTTGTTCCGCTTTCACTCAAGTTTGCAGTGGCAGAGGCTGTAGGAGTGAAGTCTGGCTGGCCCTTTCTAACCCCACAGTGCCCAGAATCATGCTAAGTATATACATGGTGGCCATCCATTCCGATACATCAAATAAACACAGCTCACTTAAGCAAGTGCACACCAGAAGGGTGTCAAGAAACCCTGGGGATGGTGAGCCTTCTTCAGAATTCATCTAGATGTCCCCATTATCCTCTCTGTAACTTCTTACGTTCCTCTTCTCTTAAACAGACCTGGGCTCAAATCTGCCATTTACTAACCTAGTACCTTGGGTAAGTTATTATCTTTAAAAAATGGAGATAGCAGAGCCTATGAATAAGCAGCCTCTGTCCCCAATCTCTGGGGGTGCACTGGCTAGCCTGCCACTCCCCTACCTCACACATCAAATGGTAGGATCTGAGAAGTGGTGCTCAGTGCTAATTGACTTGACCACTTGACTGTGACTAAAGATATCAAGAGGCAAGCACTCATTTATAGCAAGTGGGAGGAACATCAGTACATTTTTTCTGGGCACTGGGGATGGCATAGTTCAGTGTTTGTGAGAAGGGCTGGTAGTTTGTTTGCAAGGCTAGGCACCAACTCTCTTGAAAGACAAATCACCATACAAATGCTTTAGCATCAGGGCAGCATTAGGGCATGAATCATGCTCAAAAGATGGATGAAAATGAGGGACAGGGACACCAAGGAGGCAGGATTATGAAGGAGCAAGGACTCTTTTGCTCAGGCCCCCTCCCCCAGACTCTGTGTCAAGGTTTCAGTATGTTTTTAATCACTTTACTATTACTCATAAAAACCAATAGCAGGTGCCTGATGGAAGAAGAAAATAATGATTCAAGCATGAGAGTCATTTTCCAATTGATTTCCCTTCTCTTCATTTCCTTTTGACCTCAGTAGGGAAGGCATAGCCTCACTATTCAAAGAAACCATAACTCAGTCCTCACTTACGGACTTTGTTTAAGAAAGTGCTTAATATTTTTCTTCTTATGTCCAAGGGAACTACATTTTAGGTGTTTAATCATCTTTACAGCCCCCAAATATCTAGGATTTATGGAAAGCATTTAAACTCAGTTGAAAAAAATAAAAACAGAGTGTCCTAAATTCAGGGTAAATTTTTACTCTTGTTATGGGTGTTAATTTATGATTCGACAATGATTTCAAGGCTTTACTTCAAATCCTCTGAGGCTTGTATTTTCTTATTATTCAACCTGGTTTTATTCTCAGTGTCAAATGAATCACACATTCAATCACACAGAGCACAATGTTCCCCCAAAACACATAATTCAGTCTTAGCTTATGGAATTATGAACCCCCTGGGAGGAAGATCATGGGAGTCCTCGTGGTCTTTCGTTCCCCCTGGTGATGAAAATGCCTTATCCTTCAAAAGACTGATTTTTGAGGGGCCAATGCACCTGGGAGCTAGGTCTTGATGCCAGAGTGTCTCAGCTGCCCTGAGTACAGAATACAGTTCCTGGCCACTGCAATACCATGAGGAATATTGGGAAAGTCTAAAATCAAGATTTTATTCCAAAGGAATGAAGTAGTTTTGAGAAGAGTTGATCTAGTCTCACCAAAGTGGCCTTAAGTGAATCCTCCACTCATGCTTCGGAGGGGGAAGGAGCTGAGACTTGGGGCCTCAACTTTAGTAGTCACGTCTTCTCACTATTAGGTAAGAGACAAGAAGAGTGCTTAGAACCAATCAGGGAGTGGGGGACTCCTGGCAGGTTTTGGATTGCAGGGAAAAAAACCCTATTACACTCCATCCAACCATCCTTGCTCCTGCCCAGGGCTGCAGGCACTCTAGAAAACATCTCTGCAGCCACCATCTCAGGGCAGAGCCCAGGCCCCCTGGCTTATCTTGGCTTTGAACCTCTGGCTTTCCTGAATGCTGTCCCTCACTTAGATTCTCCCTTTCTGACTAGCCTCTCCAAATTGAAGCTTTGTTTCCATAGCCTGCCTGGATTTGGAATGCAACTGCTCACCTAGATGACTTTCTCAGTCCCATATTCCTCACCTGTAGGTGGGTAATGGCCTTATCTTCACACTCTACTCAAGTCCTCAGGATGCCCACATCCCCACTTTCATAGAAGACAGATCAGACAGCCTGTGACTGACATTTGCTGAGGGAGAATGAAGTGTGGCCCAGGCTCTCCCATGTGCCACACTTCCTGTGTCTCTCACCTTCAATCCAGCATGTGCCCATGGAAGCCACTCTGGTCTGCTCTCCCAGAGATGAACTGCACTCTGGCTCTCTTCCTCCACCTTTCTACATCAGCATTGGCATTTATATGTCCTACAAAGGCCTAGTAGGTCAGAGATATATTGATTTCTGATCAGCCAAAAACAGCAGTAACTTTTCAAAAGCATATTTAAGGGAGAATATCTTAACAAAGAAATGAGACATGGAATTATAGAACTTCAACTAGCTGGATGGAGGAATGATTTGGGAGAAAAACATTCAGTGGTATTGCTCAATTCATATTATATAGAATAAAAAGACACTAGAAGAAAGAAATAAACTACTATTTATTTAGTACCTATTATCTGCAAGACCCTATGATGCATTTTTCCTCACACATTACTTAATTTTATCCTATAAACAGTTTACCAAAATACTATCTTACTTGTACAAAACAAAATTGAAATGTAAAGAGATTAAGAAAATTAACTCATGATACTCAGCTAGTAAATTGCAGAACTGGGGTTCAAACCCAGGCCTATGTTTTCTCCTAAATTTAGGAGTTTTCTATTCCAACACTTTTGTTATAGTAGGCTTTCAGCTCCAGGAAGTCACTTGAATTTGATGCTGACATTCTTTTCTGAGCAGGAGCTGGCAGTGGTAGACATGGGACACCATCCTCTATCCCAACTCTTTCCTCCAGCCCTGATGCCACTTGCCACCCCAGTGAAAGATACAGGTTGAGCTGCCCACACTTGTTCTTGTCCCAGGCCCACTAGAGGGCAGACTACCTGACACACTGGCCCCTTGTCACCTTGGAATAAGGCCTTTCCCACTTATAGAGACCCTAGAACTCTCAGGAACCCCATATTGCTCTTCACTCTGCAGACCTGTTCTTCAGAGGCAATGTTGCTGAAGAGAAGGATCTGGATCTGGGCCCCTAATGAAACTCCCCACTAGACTACTGCTTCAGCTTAACCAAACTGGAAATTTGAGCCGATTCTTCTTCATTCTGCTACCCATCTAAGAAAGCAACTTGCAGAGGTCAAGGACTGCAGAGAGTCTTCTTAGCTTCCAATCGTTCTGCTTCTTACTACGAACATGATCCATTCAAGTGCAAGAAACCTGTAAGTTCAGGGCTAAGCTGCCATTGAAATGCTTGAGTGCTTAAGAAGCAGGAAAGAAAATGCATGATGCTTTTAAGAAACCACTATTAGCAAAACAATCTCAAATGAGCCCAGAAAGTCCTGATAGAGCTGGATGACTCCTACCCAGCCTCAGGGGTCATTCATTTACCAATTTATGATTCAGAGACTATCACCGCTTGCTCAGTCTCTCTCCTATCCCAATCATTGTCCACCTACCAAACTGACCTGTTAGTGGTAGATCTGCCAACAGCCACTCATAGAGCACCAGAAAAAATGCCCTCCTCTTTCCCTCCCACCACCACTTATCTTCTCCGGAAATAAAGGGTTAATGCAGGAACTCCTAAGACCCACAATACTCATGACTCACACTGTGGTTAACCAAAAGAACCTACCTTCCTCAAGTCCAAGTCATTACTTCTCTGTACCTCTCTGGGCAAGCAGAGAGGCAGGTGTGAGTCAGTGGATCTAAAAGGTGAAGCATAAAGCTATTACAAATTAATAAGAAAAAGTCAAGCACATTATAGGGGACTGAATTGTGTCCCCTAAAAATATATGTTCAAGTCCTAATGCCCTAGGGCCAATGAACGCAACCTGATTCGGAAGTAGGGTCTTTGCAGATGCAGTCAAGTTAAGATGAAATACTGCATTAGAGTATGCCCTAAATCCAATAATTGGTGTCCTTATAAGGAGATGAAGATTTAGAGACACACGGATAAGCATGGAGAGAAGACAGTCATTTGAAGGAGACAGAAATTGCGTAACGCAGCTGTAAGCCAAGGAATGCCAAAGAATGCCAGCAACCCCCAGAAGCTAGAAAGAGGCAAAGAAGAATTCTTTCTTAAGAGTCTTCAGAGGGAACGTAGACCTACCAACACCTTGATTTCAGATATCTAGCCTCTAGAACTATGAAAGAATAAATTTCTGTTGCTTTAAGTCACCAAGTTTGTAGTAATTTGTTATGGCAGCCCTAGGAAACTAATATATGCACCATGGGGGGTAAAACAGCAGAATGATATGTAAAAGCAAATCGTGAAAGAAGAAGTGTAAATGACAATAAAAAATGTAAACCATTTTCAGCCTCGGTGGAAATAAAAGAAATATGACTTAAAACAATGATATGCCCTTTTTACTTTTCAGATGGCTAAGATTAAAAAGCATTATAATGCCTGGTTTCAGCATGGGGGGTGGGAAATGGACATCTATCCACTGCTTTTGGGAATAGGTGAGAACAACTAATTCTAGAGAATAATATGGTAATGTATATCGAAAGCTGTAAAATCATTATATTCTAGGAAATAATAAGGTAAGGTGCAAAGATCTATGCATAATACTATTTCCATCAAAGCATTACTTATAGCAAACTTAAAAAGGGAAAGAAATTTAAAGTTCAAACAATAGGAATTGTTAAATAATTTATGTTATGTTCACACAATAAAATTACTATGAAGCCATTAAAAATGATGATATCGATTCATATTTATCGACAAGAAGAGATGTTCCAATATATTGCCAAGCAAGAAAAATAGCCTAATCTAATCCTCTGTGTGTGCCTGCATGCCTGTGTGTGTGTGTGTGTGTGTGTGTGTGTGTAGTGAGAGAGTGAGAACTAAGGATGGGCACTGTGTTACTGGCTGCTAACGTTATGAATTATTTGTGTTTTCAATTCTTTAATTTTTCTAAAGTGAAAATCAATACTTTAAAAAATTAGTACATGTTTCAAATGAAGGAGATGGATTGGAGAACTTCTGCTGCTGAGCTACACCCCTACAATGTGTCCAGAACAAAGGGGACTAGGGCGGCCTGCCCACACCCGTTTGTCCAGCACAGGAAGCCAATTGTTCAGAGCAGGCCAAAGGTCCACAATGGGCCAAGGACAAACAAACATTTCCCTCATCTTTTCTTACCTCAACTTGGTTCTGCTCTGAACCCTTGAGCACACCCTCCCAGACCTCCCTGTCTCACCTCCAAATCAACCAGCTCTTCCTTCAGCTCCCATTTTGAAGGTTTTCTACCCCCTCCTTAATACCTACCCCTCACTTTTGACCCGGTCCTAGTAATAAAATCACGCTTTTCTTCCCACTTTCACTTGGTAGCCCTGCTACCTGTAGAAATGTCCACTTTCCTCACTACAGCATGAGCTCCATGAAGTCATGGGGAACTGGTCCACCTGCACCACCAGGGCCCATGGCTGTACCTGACCCACTTGTGTTTATTGGGTCGAAGTGAATCATGCAATTGCTAGAACCCAAATGGACCAGGAAATCAATAACAATCAACTTTCTCATTTTACAGACAAGGGAGTGAAAGACTCAGAAAACCAAAATGACTGGCCAGTGGCCAAATCAGACGAGAGGCCAGACCCCCTGACTCCTAGACAGCATTTCTCCTACTGCATCACACTGACTCTCTAAAGAAGCAATGGTCCCTTAGGCCTGGGCCACAGGATCCCTCTGGAGTTCAGGAGGAAACTGAGTGGCTCCCTCAGAGCCTTCAGCAAGTTTGATGATCCCTTCCCCAGATCCCTCCCACATTCTCTTTCCTGTATTCCTACCCTCAGGCACTTCCAACTGGGTGAGCTTCTGGATCAGCTGCCTTTCTCTGACACCCTGCCTTGCTCTTTGCCAGCCGTCCTTTCCCTGGCCGCCCTCCCAGCCTGGACCACTTCATTGGTCCCTCTCTGATGTCCTTGTACCTTCTGACCCCATTTCTTATCACCCCTCCACTACCCTGCACCCCAGTCTCAACCCCAAGTCCACTCCTGGGCCGAGCCTCCTAAGTCTAGTCACGGACAAAAAATGAACTGTTGCTCCCCTCAGGCCTCACATTCTCCGTTCCAAGGCCATGTTTACACCTAAGTTCCTCCCACCCAGGTCTGGTGAGCGCTCAGCCTGCCCCCAGGTGACAGCTCAGAGCCTCTCTGCTTCAGCCCAAAGGCAAGTGTTCCTGATCCCCTTTGCTAAATGCTCCATCACCCACAAGTGGAGAATCCCTTCTCGCAGCCCCCTGCCCTTCCCCCATCGTGGCAAGGCAGACCACAGCCAGCTCAATCTCCTCCCAAAGGAAGGGCCAGCACCATTGCCCCATGGGGTCCTAGGGTTCAGGGGCCGGGGACTGGCTTGCTTTCTTGCTTGCTTGCTTGCTTGCTTTTTCTTTCTTTTTCTTTCTTTCTCTCTCTCTTCCCTTCGGTCTTTCTTTCTTTCTCTCTTTCCCTCTTTCTCTCTTTCCCTCTTTCCCTCTTTCTCTCTTTCTTTCTTTCTTTCGACAGGGTCTTGCTCTGTCACCCAGGCTGGAGAACAGTGGTGCAACCTTCGCTCATGGCAGCCTCGACCTCCTGGGCTCACGCAGTCCTCCCACCTCAGCCTCCTAAGTAGTTGGGGCTACAGGCATGCACCACCACACCTGGCTAATTTTTTTTTTTTTTTTTGTAGAGACAAGGTTTCACCCAGGCTGGTCTCCAACTCCTGGGCTCAAGCGATCCACTCACCTCAGCCTCCCAAAGTGCTGGGATTAGAGGCGTGAGCCACTGTGCCTGGCCAAATGCTCACTTTTATCTGCTGGGAAATGAGCACTTAATTTCTCAGAAGTTTACCAGGGCTCTTAGGGGACAATAAAGACTCTCTGTTGCCACTTACTCCAGCTCAATTTTAGCCTGTGGGCCTGTGGTGGCTACCCCTGGGAGAAAAAAGAAGAGAAAAGTGGTTGAGAGATGACTCAGGAGCAGGACCAAAAGCAAAAGGTAAGAATTATATCAACAAGGGCATTGGGTTCTCCAGGTGAGCGCCACAGAAACCAAGTTCCTTGGGGTCCTGGTGAGGTGGTGAGTGGGAGGCTGAGCTGGTAGGGCTGAAAGCCCTCCCCTCAATTCACCTAAAGGAACTCCACACTTAGATCATTTACATATTTTGAATACCTTCAGATTGTATTTGAAAAATGGACACCATTGTTAAAACCAAGGTTTAAAAAACACTTAACTAGGGTAACTCAAGGAAGATCCCATCTTAGGACTAAGGCAACAGTCCAGTTTGCATGACGGGAACATGTATTCATTCATCCACTAAACAAATACTCTGAGACACTACTATGCACCAGGCAATGAATCAAGGTCAGGCTAACCTGGCTTACTGCAGAGACAGAAATATCTGACACTTCAGGTTCTGAGGATTGGGAGCCTGCCTTGGCTTATGTTCCGGATGTCTAATAAGCCATCCCAAATATAGGGCTGGAAACAACAAGCATTTATTTTGTTCACAAACGTGCAATGTGAGCAGGGTTTGGTGGGGACAGCTCGTTTTGCTCCATGCAGAGAATCATCAGAAGGCTTGCTCAGGTGTCTGGCAGTTGATGCTGGCTTCTGGCTGGGGCCTCAGCTGGAGCTGTCAGCTGAAACATCTAACATGGCTGTCCATGTACTTGTCTGCCTCCCCACAGTGCAGTGGCTGGGTTCCAGCAGTGAGCATCCCAGAAGAGAGAAGTGGCCCCTTCCACTTCTCACCCAGTTAAGAAACTGGGCCTCCAGTTTCTTAAGGCCCAGGGCTGGACACTGGCACATTGCTACTTCCCCTGTATTCTAATAGTGAAGTAGTCACAAAGCGCTGATTCAAGGAAAGGGGGCAGAGACCCCTCCTCTTGGTGAGAAGAGAGTCAAAGACATTTCGGGTCCTGTCTTAAAATTGCCACAGCCTCAGGCGCCTGTAATCCCAGCTACTTGGGAGGCTGAGGCAGAGAATAGCTTGAACCCAGGAGGCGGAGGTTGCAGTGAGCCAACATCACGCCACTGCACTCTAGCCTAGGCAACAGAGCAAGACTCCATCTCAACAACAAAAAAAAAAATTGCCACAGCCTGCAAATGGGGAAGAAATGGCTCCAGCTATGGGGAAGGCTGTAAACCTGCTAACCTGTACTCTTCGTCCAGAAAGTACAGTAGTTAAAAGCATGGGTTATGGTAACACTCACCTCTGGACACTCGTACTGCCCTACGGGGCAACATGAAATTTGCTTATGCCCTCTGCTTATGGCAGCTTGTCATCAGTTCCATGATGCCTACCTTACCCAGTTCCTGATCCCAAGAAATACCTAGGCTCCAGACTCAGCACTTTCAATATCTTCCTCCATTCCTTAACCGATTTGATTTCCAGGTCCCCTTGCCAAGCTGGTCAGCATCCCTGGGAAATGTCTGTGCTTGTATACATTTCTTGGAAAATGCCACCCCACACTCAATGCTCATGTCCCTGAATAGTGCCAGGTGCCAGTGGGCAACATCTCCCTTGTTGTGGCTACTCCATCAACAGATACAGGCTGATGTCTTCAGCAGTCTCTTGGTTCAGTTACACATACCGACCTTGCAGGAGCCTAAAACTTTCTCCCCTGTGGTGCTATTAAACCCTAGCCCTTCATTCATTACAAATTCAATTTCACCATTATTAAGAGGATAGCCTGTGCTTAGGCAGTTGACAGTTTGGCACCAAAGAGTAGGATTCCACATTACCTACACAAGGGGAAAGCTGCAGTGCACATTCCAGTTTTCCTCTCTTAAGGGCCCTTTAGCTAAAGGATCTTGTTGCCAGAGGTGCAGCAGTGGCACAGACAGGAAGTGAAATATTACCTGCACAGTGATTTCCATCAAGTGTAAAATATGCAACAGGACCATGAAATAATCTTGAGATATTCCAATATCAGATTTCACTTCTCCTCCCAAACCAGCCATCCTTCTCCTCCTAAGAGAGGACACATCCAAGAAAAGATTTGGCTCCTAAACTGACAGGTGGTGGCACGTGGCTAGATTTATTGAGAAACACCTAATTAAGCTCCAGAGTAAACTAGCCATCGACGTGTTTAATTGGCAGCATGTGACTATTAGGGGCTAATTAAGTTGTTCCCTCGTACTTTAATTAATGTTTGTCATTTGGCCGCTGTATAGCTGGTGCAAGGTTAAGGAAAACATAAGGGACCTGCCGGCCAGCCCCTAGACCAAGTTACTAGCTGTCCCCGGCACCAAGGAGGGCTGAGCAGATGGGACAGCATGTGGGGTGTGCAGTTCGTTCACTGTCCAAGCCTCAGAAGTTACTTTGAATATACCTAATGAACAATTATTGAGCCTCAACTCTGTGCCAGCCAGGCAGGGAGAGAGTGAGGGTAGGAGAGAGAATCTGGTGAAGCCTAGGTTCAAATCCCACCCCTGCCCCTCCCTGATTGTATAATCATGTGCCACCAGGCCTTTCTGAACTTCAATTTTCTTATCTGTAGGATGAAACCAAGCAACACCTACCTCATACAGCTATTGTTTTAAAATGGAAATCAGATATTTTGAATGCAATCCTGCATTCAAAACTCTTTCATGATTTCCTATCTCAGGGTACAAGCTAAGCTCGTACAGTGATATGTGAGGCATATCATGTTTCATAAATTGTCTCCTTCCCCCCTCCCCTTCCTCCTTACCTCTCTACCTTCTTCTCCCATTGCCCTCTCCTCTGTCTCCTCACTCCAGCCACACTGCACTTCTTGCTGTTCCTTGGACCCACAAAGTTCTCATCTGCCCCAGGGCCTTTTCACTTGCTGTTTCCCCTGCCTATAAAGTTCTTCTCCCCAAATAGCTACAAAGCTCACACCTTAGTCTTTGCTCAAGTCATCTTGTCAGAGAGGTCTCTTCTGACCTCCCTATTTAAAATTCCAACACTGCCCTCCCCGCCAACAAAAAAACTGGCAAGTATTCTCTCCCATCCTTGCTTTATTTTCTCCTTTGCATTTATTTATTCCATCTAATATACAATACTATTATACTTAATATTAAAATATTTTAATATATTGTGCTTATTTATTATTTTAGAATGCCTACTCCACCTCTAAATAGAAAGTAAACTCAATGATGGCAGAAAATTTTTTGTCTGCTTTGCTCACTGCTGCATTCCTAGTGCCTAGAACAGGGCCTGGTCCAGGGTAGGCACTTGATAAATATTTACTGAATACATGAATACATAAAAAATGAGGAAAAGTGTACAAAAGACACAGCACCTTGCCTGGTGCATGTTGGTGCCTGTTAATATTCATTTCCTTCTCCTTTCCATCTTGTTTTCTAAGCACTGCAATAAGAGCTAGTCTCTCTGCCTTTAAGGGTTTCAAATCCACCATGAACACAGCTCACCACAAACACCTGCCCTACAGCCTTCCACCCACACCCTGAAACCAGGAGCAGAGGGAGGACGGACAAGAGACCCCTTGTTTGTCCTCTCTGGCAAAACTGAGTTGCTGCAATCAGCAAGGCATAGGTTTTATTGCTCCCCTGCAATATACCTGAGCTTTCTGCCATGTGCTATTGAGGATTCAAACAAGAATGGCACACATTGTCTGCTGGAGAGAAGCTTGTGGTCTAGGGCTAGCAAACTTACCTGCAAAGGACTAAACAGTAAATATTTTTTACTTGGAGGGTCATATGGTCTCCGTCCCAACTACTCAACTCTGCTGTCGTAGCACACAAACGGCCATAGAGAACATGTAAATGAGTGGTTGTGGCTGCATTCCAATAAAATATTTCTGCATACTGAAATTTGAATTGATATAGTTTTCATGTGTCACAAAATATTCTTCTTTGGATTTTTTTCTACCATTTAAAAATGTAAAAACTATTCTTAGCCCGTGGGCTAAATGAACTTAGTCAAGAGACCAGAATTT